>NC_082688.1:89604203-89919485 GCF_949987515.2 Delphinus delphis | reverse complement strand
CACAGGAACCAACTCGAAGGGCTACCATTGGCCAAAGATGGGACAGTTTAAGAACAATGATTGCAGTTGATTGAAACATTCTTAATATATAAAGCCATAAGTTCATATTGATTCTCCAGAGAAAGAGAGGAAGCCAAAAACAAATTAATAAAGCAAAAATATTTAGGCACCAATTTCTTTTTTATCCTGAGACAGCCACTGTTAAAATTTTAATATATTTTATAGTCCTTTTCCTTTATGTTTAATGCATATATATAATTTTTTCCAGTTTTATAAAGATTGGCATAACATTGTATTAGTTTAAAGTGTACAACGTAATGATTTGATGTATGTGTATGTGGTTGAAATGATCACCACTGTAAGTTTAGGTAACATCCATCACCTCACACAGTTACAAATATGTAACCAACTTCTTACTCTGCTAGGCAGTTTAAAGAAAAGAACTGAGCCTACCTTTCAGAGTAACAAAGTTGCCCTAACTGAAAAGAGAATATTATTTACAGAGGAAGTCCAGCTATAAAATGTGGAAAGAATGACAAAAATAGAAATTCACCATTTTATTACCCCTAAGGAAATAACAGATGCAAGCAATAAGCATCTGTGAGTGAAAAAACCATTGGTTCAGTGGTGGAGGAGAAAGGTTATAATGGAGATATCAGGCCGTGACTGCCTAAATCCCACAAGAATGGAACAGATATTGTATGCCTCCTGATGCAATGCAATAGGAAGCATATAAGCATGACCTAGGAATTATTTTGGCCCCAAAATTTTGACTCTGAATCTTTAAAGCCTTTCCCATCCCCACCTCTTCCCCTATAAACTTTTGACTCTTTCTTTGTTTTATTTTTCAGGAGTTTGTGTTTGGAAATGTAGAGACAGGTAAAAGAGTAAGGGGTATAATCTCCAAGGACAGGCCCACAGAGCTCTGGGATCTGCCTCCCTCGTTGGCTGCACTAACAAAGCGTTCCAGATTAATTCTTGGGACATTCATACTTTCTAGGCAGGGGTGATGACTCTGTCAGCAGACAGAACACACACAGAAAAATGTATCCTCAGAAGTGAGGGAGCTGAGTCTCAATAAATTTATTCAGAATTTTGTCTTCAGAAAAATCTTGATAGAAGCAATTTTAATTTTAGCATATACTTAGGTTTTGTGTTCTACAGATTACAGTGTTTGAAATTACATATGGAGGTGGGATTAGCACCATAGTCTACTGCATTGAAGCCTCACTTGAACATGCCTCTAAGGTTCTAGGTATTATATAATCATACTCTATTTTTACATTTTTTTTACTATGGAAGTTTGCATACATAGAAAAGTAGAAAAAACACTATAGTGAATCCTTACATACCTATTATCATCCAGCTTCAACAATCATTAACATTTGCCAATCTTGTTTAATGCAACCTCTTGTCACTTTTTTTCTTTAAAGTAAATTCCAGACATCATGTCATTGTTGTTTAATCCTATATTTTGTCACCCATGACAATTTAAATGGATACTTGAAAAGGCCAGAATTTACCGTATCTTGTTGTTGTTCAATCTCAGAAAATGCAGTGCTTTCATTTCTGGTACCCCAGGTGGTATAGATTTTAATTCATTATGATCCAGAAACAGCTCTCGCAGAGAATGATAAGCCCCATAGAAGGAAACTTGGTCTATGCCATCATCCACAAGTTTATTAAATGACAGGTACAGGTATTCCAGGCCTGGTTCCATGTGACCAAACACAAAGCCAGGGATGCGCTCTATCTGGTTGCCGATGAGCACAAGGTGCAGCAGCGACTTGGGTAGATAGGAGGGGACGTGGTAGAGCTTGTTGTAGGAGAGGTCAATTGATTCTAGATTTCTAGAAAAGAGTAAACAGAGTGGGGACTTCAGGGCAGTGACTGTAAGCTCTAAGTTTTGACAAGCCAGTCAAGATGCTTGTCCATTTTCCTGCCAGTACTCAGTGTGCTGTAATGATTCCCAGTGCAAGTGTGGCTGTATGGTGGTCTGGCTGCAAGGCTAGTGCTCTTACCCGGGTACCACACAGCTGCTTGAGTTCTTCTCTAATAGAGGAGCACCAGAGTTCAGAGAGAAAAACTCATATCCCAGGGGTAATGCTGAGACCCAAAGAGGTCCCCCAAATATCTCTAAGGTCAAACTTGTATCAGAAATGAAGTCCAGAGTCCAAGCTGACATCAAACCGTAAAATCATCTCTGGTTCCAGCAAGAAAGTAGCAGTGTTGAGGGGTTTTTGCATTCTTGTTCCACATTTGATCTGATGACCTGGGATCTGGGACTTGGGGTGAGAATGAGGCATCTAGAAAAGGTTGTTAATAAGCCAGAAGATCTGGGAAATGTGGTAAACTATCTGGCTTTTTTCAGAGCCTTACCTGCGGCTTCTGCCCACCCCATGAAGACTTTTCACCTGATGAAGACTCAGTTGCCCTGCCACTGCCACATCCTGCTGAACCTAATTGGCCCTCAAGGCCTCTTTTCATCTCTCTCCTGCTTCTGAAAGATGCCTGTCCCCATGGTGCCACTCAGATCCCTCATTCCCTCACCACATGACTCCAGATTTGCTCTGATGCAGCTGCTGCCAGGGCCTGACGCTGCTTCCCTGTGTAGCTAATCCTCTCCTTCCTGATGAGCAAGGCCTCCACACTTTGCCCTTCACTGAGGCTACAGCCTGGGGCCACTGATTCCTCTCCAGGAAGATGGGCTCTGCTTTTTGCTTCTGCTGTTGGGTCAGGCATTCTTTAGTCTGTTTTGTAGCACTTGAAATAGAGAAATAGTTTGAAGGAGTGAAGACAGTGTGGTATAGAAGAGTGAATGCTGGTGCTTCCACCTAATGGTGAGGGAGAAGGCGGGAGGAGGGCAGCTTCTTTCCTCACTATGGGATTATCTCACTTAAACTTCATGACTGCCTGTGAGGTCAGCAGAGAGCAGAACAGTGATCAGACCTAAGGTCACACTGCTTGGGCTTAGCACTTGCACACTGTAGGGTGTCCCCAGCAGCAGTGACCATGGCCATCCTAACATCAGTCATATCATGAGTGGTTTGAAGTCTGTGCAAATAGCCAAGTTTTATGTAGGGGGAGGTTCACTAAGAAAGAATGCTGTCACCTCCCTCACTTGCCCATGTTCATACCCTGTTTAATAATGGCAAAGGAAAGAAATCATCTAAGAAAGTCAGATTGTAGCATGTACTTACTCTTGATTTATCCAGGCTAAAGAAGCAATTCTATTTTCTTCAATTTTATTATAACGTAGTACAATGACATTGATCTTTCTGGTATGATTAAAAGAAATTTCAGTTATTTCTTCAATTTGGTTATTTTCTAGGTATAATTCCTATAATTAAGAGAAGAGACTTATTTTTTTCATATTAGTTGATAAATATATTCAATCTCACAGAATTAAAATCAGGTTATAGACTGTTGTCACTAGTGTTAGCTAAAGAGTCTTGCAGCACTTCAAAATGAGTTTATATTTTTAAGTTGTCAGATTTTCTAACTAGTAAAATAAAATGTACTGTCTGTCATGGTTATGGAATAAATGAATTTTATTTAATTATTTTTAACCATAAAATGATATATGATATAGCATACCATAATAATTGTATAAAGCTTTCTAATTTACAAAACTTATTCACATAAATTATTTCATTTGGGCTTCAAGATCCTAGAAAGTAGGAAATAAGTAGAAATTATCACCATTTAGCAGTAGAGAAACTCAGGCCTGGAGAGATGGCAAGATGTTTGCAAGGTTACACAGCTAATACATGAGGGAAACTCATGCTGGCTGGCCCCAGCTTAGGTCAGCCTGCTTCCTACCAGTCCATGCTGTCTGTAATTTTTTTAGGCTCACATTTTTTAGATTTGTTTGTATTATAATTACTTTAATTAACAGTTAATTAAGAGCCTTCATTTAACATCAGGGTGAAGTTTGCTAGAACCATTAGTAAGTTTTCAACAGCTAGCTGCCTTCAAGTTAAATTCATTTGGCATTACAAGGAATTTTTCACTCAGGGATCTTGTTGGAATTCAGAAGTACAATTGGTATATATATTCAGAGCAACTTTCTATTCCTGTTGTAGTAATTTCCCCCTCTTTGTCATTTAATTTTGGTATTGTTGGAAGTGAGTAAAGTGATTTTTAGCTTTTTGCTTTTACCTTCATACATATTTAGGGGTGAACTAGATCAGTGGTTCCTAAACTTGATTGTATGTTAGAATCACTCATGAGCTTTTTAAAGTATAAATTCCAACCTAAATCAGAGCACACTCATTTATACGTTGAAACTGCAGCTGTGAAGCAGTGCATTGGAAGGATTCACAGTACATGTACTTGCATGGGCAGCACCTCCCAAGAAGCTAGCGAGAGGGTCTTTGAAAAGAGAAACCAGGGATGAGAGGGTCAGAGGTGGAATACAGACACATTGCTCTTTTGCACTATTCAAGTGTTGTGTGTGTGTTTTACTGTGTGCATGCATTATCTATTTAAAATTTTAATTTTTTAAATATAAATTGTTGACCCCATTCTCCAAAGAACCTGATTTAGCATGTCTGGGATAGGTCCAGGAATCTGTATTTCTTTAGAGTCCAAGTGATTCTGAGGTAAAGCCAGGTTATAGAACCTCAATCTTTACAATTTTGGTAAATTCTAAAGGTCTATCTTAATCTGGAAGTAGGAAGAGGAAGCATGGTGGCTGTGGTAGCAGCAGTATCATACTGAGATTAATGGCCCTCTCTTGGCTCACTGCATCCACAGCAGTGGGAAGCTTCATCCTGCTGTCTGATTGTGTATGCGGCAGAAACAGAGCTCAGAGGAGGTGGCCTAGGAGTCAGCTGGATCTGCCAGGCCTCTTTTCTTAATGCAGGAAGTTGGGGCGTACACTCAGCAGGGAAGACCCCCAGAGTCCCCCCTTAGTTAAGTGTGTTCCTTGTTGTAGCAAGAGAGACCACACACTTGGGCAGCAGGGAGTGTCTCCAGAGGGGATGGAGACACGACAGTGCTTGGGCCCTTGGTAGGAGCTAGTTAGAACTAGTTAGAGTTAGAGCTAGTTAGAACTAGTCCATCTTCACAGGGTCACTGCTAGTCCATGTGGGACTCTGGGTGGAACAGACTGGGATGAATGTCACAGTTCCAGTTTGAGACAGTTTTGCAAGTCAAGGTACTTCTTGCAAGTTGTAGTTTCTGTTTGAATACTCAGTTCATCTTCCCTGTTCTCTCCCCAAGAGCCGTCGGCAGAACCAATTTTCACTTTATCAAGATTTTCTACTAGTAGTTATAATTTTGACTCATAATTTTGTATTGTTTGAAAACAGTGCTCAGATTATAGTAAATTCTGTATATAGCACCAAAACTATTGAGTTTAATATGCATCACAATAACCTTTTAAAATATATTGTTTGTTTCATCATAGTGTACTGTATTTAAAATATAAAATATTATAAGTAAGATATTGGTACCTCAATAGAAGCAGGAAGACCCTGTGGTATAATTCTAAATTTATTTCTTCCCAGACGCAGGTAGGATAGGCTCTTCAAAGGTTTGAAAGCTAAAGAATTGACATTAGTTTCACTGAGACTGTTTCCTTCCAATTCTAAGGTGGCCAATTGATTTAAGTCTATAAAAAAATAAAATTATTGGGACATTAGGATAACTAAAAAACATGTAATTTCTATAGGCTTTCAAAATATCATGTGAAATGTTCAGTTTATTTGGAGGACTGATGTTGTAGCTTCTTTATTTGTATCCCCCGCCCCCTTAGAGCCTTTTCCCTAGTACTTTGCAAATCCCAAATGCTCAGATCAGCCAGGACTCAATGCTGAATGCATGGTCTAGGAGAGGCAGACCTGTAGAGAAATCACTGTTGTGCTGTATGATGAAAGTTTGTAACCCTCATACAAAAACCAAAACACCACACACACAAAAAAAGAAAAAAATATAGGCAAATATCACTGAAGAATGTATATGCAAAAAACCTCAACAAAATATTGGCAAACCAAATTCAAAAGATCAAGTGGGATTTATCCCAGGGATGCAAGGATGGTTTAATATCCACAATAAAAATCAATGTGATACACCACATTAACAAATTGAAGAATAAATGTCAAATGATCTTTTATTATAGATGCAGAAAAAGCTTTTTTGACAAAATTTAACATCCATTTGTGATAAAAACTCTCAACAAAGTGGGTATAGAGGGAACATACTTCAACATATAAGACAAACCTACAGCCAGTTTCATACTGAATGGTGAAAAGCTGAAAGCATTTCCTCTAAGATCAGGAATAAAACAGGGATGCCCAAACTCACCACTTTTATTCAACATTGTGTTGGAATTTCTAGCCACAGCAATCAGACAAGGAAAAGAAGTGAAAGGAATCCAAGTTGGAAAGGAAGAAGTAAAATTGCCACTACAGGCAACATGATACTATATACAGAAAATCCTAGAGACTGCCACCAAAAAACTATTGAACTAGTACATGAATTTAGTAAAGTTTCAGGATACAAAATTAATATACAGAAATCTGTTGAGTTTCTATACACTAACAACAAACTATCAGAAAGAGAAATTAAGAAAACAATCCCATTTCCATCAAAAAGAATAAAAACCTAGGAATAAATCTAAACAAGAAGATAAAAGACCTGTACTCAGAAAACCAAGAGACATTCATGAAAAAAAACTGATTGAAGGCAACACAAACAAATGGAAAGATATACCTTGTACATGGACTGGAAGAATTAATACTGTTAAAATGACCATACTCCCTAAGGAAGTCTACAGATTCAGTTCAATCCCTATCAAAATACCCTTTTGCACAGAACTAGAACAAATAATTCTAAAATTTGTATGGAAACGCAGAAGACCCCAAATAGCCAAAACAATCTTGAGAAAGAAGAACAAAGCTGGAGATATCACACTCCCTGGTTTCAAGCTATAGTACAAACCTACAGTAATTGAAACAGTGTGGTACTGGCACAAAAACAGACCCATAGATCAATGGGACAGAATAGAGAGCCCAGAAATAAACCCATGCATTTATTGTCAATTAATCTGTGACAAAGGAAGTCAAGAATGTACAGTATGGAAAGGAAAGTTTGTATAAGGAACAGAAGCCAGAGGAGGGAGTTGGGGGGCCAGGGCACCCCACAGAGGAAGCAATGGCCAAGCAGTGACTTGGAACGCAGGCAGATGAGAAGTAGAAGGTTGTAGAGGGTCATTCGAAGTATTTGCAAAGACAGACAGGTATGAAATGGCAGCATAATCAAGGATGTATGAGGAATGTAATGCAATGGGTGGGTCCTTTTGCCAGGACACTGCCTGGCAAACCCTCAGTCTCTGAACAAGAGAATTTTAGCAGTGAATTCCCATCACAGTGTTCACTCTTGGCAGACAGTGCAGCCAGATGGACGTTTTGAAAGGAGAATGATCAAAAATTCTCCACACATTCAGATTGAGCTACCAAGAAAGGCCTTTTTACAAACAAGATTTTTCTAAATTGTTTCTACTGGTCTCAGGAGTGGTATGACCAAATCAACTGGAAACTTAAAGGAAAATGGACAGCTCAGCAGTGAAGATACCCAGAGGTATCTGAGTCAGACATTCAGGGTTTAACTTTGGAGTTTGTTCAGTGGCCAAAATTTTCAGAATAGGGGATGTTTTCATATTCAACTCAAGTCATGGATACTGCACTGAAATGCTCTGTGCAACTCAGATCCTACTCTTAGGCATATCAGAGAAGTAAAACATAGTCTAAGGATAAACAAAAGATACTACCATCAGCAGTACAGATCATAGATTCTAGAACATGACAAGGAGGAGGTGGCAGTGTATACCTGAGTGGTACGGAAGTGTGAGTGGGGCTAGATTCTCAAGACAGAAAGATGTAGGTAGACATGGGAGGGTGAGGCAGCCAGGTGAACTCATGGAAGCATGAACCCACATGGGTGTGCTCAGGAGTAGGAAAGAGATCAGCCCTGGAGTGGGCCATATGCAAGAGGGGATGAAGGTTGTTGAGAGGGCAGAGGTGGGCTGTGCAGGGCCTTTGTGCACCAGAAAATAAGGTCTGACTTTCCTTCTCTAGGCAACAAGCAGCCTCTGGATAGGGAACAGCATGACAAAATATTAATCTGCTGGTGTTTTTAACATCAGCTGAAGGACAGAGAGGAATTATGGAGGCCAACTAGTAAATTATGATAAGTGATTCTATTTCCTCATATAACCAAAACTCTTTAATTTCCATAACTACAGATACTGAGAATCCAGCATAATTATCTAGTACATAGTTGAGGTTTTGGAATGTAATACAAGTTTTCAGAGGAAAATAGATAATAGAAGTAGACTGGTGGTCATTACATGACCTCACAAGAAAGAGAAACAAAACACAACAATGTAAATTAATATTATACATTACTTTATGGTTATTCTCTGGCTTATGTGTATATTGTATATACATAGATAGTATGTACGTTCCTATATGTAACAGGCAACAGGATGGAGGTAGAGAAGGTTCTTGTAGGTTAGACTGTGGCAGAAAGAGGATTTATTAGCAGGAAGTTGGTAGGAAGTCCTTCCCATTGTGGGCGGGGAGCTACATAACAGGTTATAGACATGGGTAGACTTGTGTGAGAACTTGATCTCATAGATATTCTGACTGGATAGCCACACCACCATCATTGCTAGAAAGGACACCATGATCGTGGGTTTTGTTTTGTTTTTAACATTAATGAAGACAGGAACATTTTTTAGCATGTCCAGTTTTCTCCTGCTATCCCTCCCTTCTATTTTTTCACCTTCCCTTCAATTTTAAGACCTTCCTTTTCTCTATAGTGGGTATGCACATCTCTCAGTGCATTCTGGATGAACTCCCAGCACCTTGGCATAGCATGTGCAGAGCTGTCTGTTGTGTGGTTCCTTCCTACCTTTTCACATCATCTTTTGTTCTTCACTCCCCATCACACACTGCATCCAAGATCCATGAAACTGGATTTCCCATAGCATCCAAATTGTTTTGTTTCTTCACACTTTTGTACATACTGCTTCTCTCCCTGGAGTGCCCTGCTTCCCCACTTCTCTGGAACTATATATATAAAACCTGAAGGGTCATGAGGGAGCTAACAGAAGTGCTACAGACCACTGATGGTCAAGCCAGGGGCTTCCACCCAGAAAAGCAGTGTCACAGCACTGGCAGTGGCCTGTGCTTGGGCTTGCCTTGCTCACTGCCAGCCAACCTGACCATCCACAGCAGTGGGACTCACAGGAGTTGAGGAGCCCCAGTGGCTACAGCAGTCAAGAGAAAACCCAGTACCTGAGGGGCCAGCATTAGAGCAGAACTAAGAACTCAGTACCTGAGGGACCAGCACTGGAACGGGACTAAAGACAGAGGCCTTTGGGCCACACACTACAGGGGCCTCTCTGGACAAGGTGACAGTGCAGAGGCTCCTCACTGGCCGCCTGCACAGGGCCAAGGCCTGTGAGGTGCTCAGACTGTAGAGATGGGAGGTGGATCAGGGAAGAGGCCAGTGTTCACCCTGGAACACAGTCAACCCTCTGGGAATATGGAAATTTTTTCACGAGGGGGAAGTGCGTGTGGAGAAGCAGTTGTAGGAATGTGTGAGAGCACCTTCCAAATAAGGACTTAAAACATGTCATTTTGATAACACTGCTAGAAATACCATCTCACATGTAGATCACATATAACCCATTAGTACACTTGTCCTAAATTAAGTGTTCCTTTGGTCTGTTTCACCTAGCAGTTAGAAATTGAACTTTCTAATGTCTTTTCCATATGACAAAAGACCTTCAAATTTTGTTTGTTAAGTACCCCGAAATCCATCTGGAAATAGAGTATTTCCATAACTCTGTAATCCTCAGATTTGGCAGTTCTCATTATTGTTTTTTCCCCATCACCAGAAGTGTTTTGTCCTTATGAAGTTTTTTGAGGAATGAAAGGAAATAATGGAATTGTTTTATTCCTTTAAAGGCTTGGTTATCAACATTAACCTAATAAATATATTTCAAATCAAATAAAAAATGTTAAGCACTATACTTCAAGAACTACACTAGACTGTTAGGAAGATAAAAAGAAAAATTAGGCAGTTTTTGTCGTAAAGAAGCATATAAAGACATAGCTAGAATTCACAAAAAGGTAAATGTAATACTGCCTCT
Source organism: Delphinus delphis (assembly GCF_949987515.2). Lineage (NCBI taxonomy): Eukaryota > Metazoa > Chordata > Mammalia > Artiodactyla > Delphinidae > Delphinus > Delphinus delphis. Next base: position 89,909,320 of record NC_082688.1, on the reverse strand, counting down.
TTTATACAGAGTTCATAATATGACAACTTTAGTTATCCAGCTAGTCCAGAAACAGTCTTAAGAGTAAATTCCAGTTGTATCAAATGTACAGAATGTGGGGCACCTTCACTAAAACCCATCCATGGGAAAGCCAGGCTGTCGTGGCAACCACACACCCATGGGCATCATTTGTCTTGCCCTGTGGGGTGCATGTGTCTCATGGACAAGTGCCAGAGCAGCCCTCTAGGGAACAAGACTGTCAAAGCCAAAGTGACTGCCATATAGAGTGCATGTGCTAAAGTTTATGTACTTTGTTTGTAGGATTACCCCTCAGCCTCACATAGTTGCTCATTTACTTATATTTTATGCATAATTCTCATTTGCCAAAACATGTCAAGTTAAAAATAGCAAAATGTTCAGAGACAGTGGGAGTTGTGTATGGGGTGTATTGTGCATCTAAGGAGACCCGTTCAACAAGCCATGATACTGTGTTATCACCACTGATACCAAGAACATCGGTACAAACACAGCACCAGAACACCTGGCTGTGTGGGGAATGTTAGTGTAACTCTTAGGATATTATGGATTTGTAATTTAGTTATTGTATTGTGAATGATGAAAACCTGAAATCAGTGAAAGTTTATTTATAAAATGCATTTTTAAGACAACGGGGAGTTTAAAATACATTTTTTTAAGTTTCACCAGTCAATAGTTAAAATAAATTTTATCAACTTAAAATGGTAACGTGACCTAAAAAAATTTTACTAGCTATTCATTTAGCAATATTGCAAATAAAATTTCCACACAACTACAGAAGAAAGGTTATATGGACACATATCATAAAGTCAAATGTTAAATACCTGATAAACTTTCTTCATCAATAACCTGAAGATTGTTCTCATTGATTTTAAGTTCTTCTAATGTAGATGGTAGTTCTGAAGGAATCGCTACCAAATTGTTTCCATCCATATTCAGGCGCATTAACTTCTTTAGAAGCTTAAAAGGCAAATCTCAAAATTACTTTTTTATCTTGTCACAGATGTACAGTCATATATGTCATTTAATGGTCAGTTTGTGGTAGTTACTAAAGTTTCACAAACCTTCAGTTGCTCAGGCTTAGACAAGAATCCCCATATTCTCCCTGCCACGTAGATGTTGGTCCTGTTAATAGCATTTATTCCCTGGTATTTTCAGCAAACTACATTTGGTGATTTTGCATCACACTCACCCATATTTTTATGGTGACTTTAGAAAGCAAGAGAACGCTCCTATCACCACTGGACCAGTCATATTTTCCTAGATCTTAGGTTTTCAACTTCTCAGCAGTAGACACAAAGTTAATTAAAACATGCAATAATCTGAATCTGTCATAGATGCTAACAAGACAGCAATTTGAACCCTTTCAATGTGTTTGTGAACTCAGTTTTCCATCTATACTAAGTAGAGACAGAGTCATAAAATAGCACTAACGATTGTGGAAATTCTTCAAAATTAAATGCTACAAATGTAACAAACTGTTTCTATATGGTACCCAAACAGTTTTGACTGTCTGGAGAGTGCATATCCACATTTGTTTGTTAGCCAAACTAACCTACACTACCAAAGTTACAGAATGATTTACATCAGTGGTGCTCAGAGTCAATTTCAGCAGTTTGGAAATGGGACAGAGAATCCCAAAACAAGAAAAAGGTAATTTCCTACAGTGTCCTCTTTTTTGATCAAATACAGGAAATGCACAAGTCCCAACTGTTGTTCTATCAGGACGACTAGCATGAGGCAGGACTCCAGGTCTTTCACATGAACATGGACACCAAGTGTCTGGAGCTCTCTCGTCTGCAGTCCAGAATCTATATGAGAACCAGGAACTGAGCTTGTAAGAGGCCAGTGATTTGTCCAAAGAGTGGACAGAAGACCACCCAAGGGGATAAAGTTTGACCTCCTGGCATGTAACTTGTTTTACTTGGGCTTCTTTAAGCGCACACATTTATGAGTATTTGTTTACACACATAAACCCCTCCTTTCTTCTGCCTTTGTTTTTCTGAAAGTCCTTGATACTCTGTTTTCTCCCTTTTAGAAAAAAATTTTAAATCTGATTCTTTCAAAGGTTTACTCTATGCTTTTCTCTTTCCCTAGCGTATCCCCATGTTAATTTTCATCTGAGCCCATTTGTCTTTCTAGAACCCCCTCCTGCTGAAGTATCCTTTATCAGATTTTGCAGATAGCACAAAATAAGGAAATTTTGTATTGCTGGCCTGAAAATGTTAACAGAATTTCCAGATAAGCTCTCCTTTTTTCCCAGAAATACCTCATGTACTAAGAGACCATATTTCAACATGTTTTCTGCTACTTAGGGAGAAACTCCTCTATAAATTCAAAACATTAGTTTTGTCATTCATGCTGTTGTGGGTGCTTTAAGGACAGAACATAGGAAAAACAGCTAGAAACCTATAAAATAATATACTATATTCAAGATAAAACTTGACTACAGTTTAGGGACATCAGAAACTTTCTTCAGAGAAAACTCCAGTAAAACATTTTACTTTTCCTTCCTTCTCCATCTCCACCCACTGACAGTACAAGTCATGAAAAAGCCATCCACGTGGATTGTTAGAAGTCAGAGCATGTTATTTACCTTGAATGCTTTTGGACCTATGCCTGAAGAGGTGATATTATTTCTGCTCAGATCAAGCCTTTCCAAATTCGGTAATCCATTAAATGCTTCGTCCGGAATGGAGGTGATAGAATTGCCTAGGACACGTAGCAATTGTGTTTTAGGCCTATGTGCCTATAAATACATGTATACATGCACATGCATAGATAGCAAAAGAGAGCTTTATCTGGAGGAAAAGCAATACTTATAGCAAGGACAATATGTATTAAATAAGAAAATGAGTGTTTAGGAAAAAAACAAGACTGGGACTAGACTATTTCATATGGTCAAAATTTTCACTCTAAGGACTTGTCATGCTCCAGTACATCATGTTTTAGATGAAGCTGCTTTAAAACAGCCAGAATGTGGTTTGGTAGACAATTCTGTTAACATTATGCATTTTACAACAAAGATGTGTTTATGGAAGGTGCTATAGAGACTGATTTTTATAGTTCTTTGTATTTCCCTATTGACATTTCCTAGACCCTGGACCAGAAATATACTGTGTTTTACAATGAAACCCTGGGCATGTGACTTGCCTTCTTTGAGCATCAGTTTCCTCTAAGTAAGAAGCTTGGGGAGATAATCTCTCAGATTGCCTCCAGATCTTATGTTATAATTCTGTGACTTCAATCTATAGAAGTTCCTGCATGCTTTAATTTATGGGGTTTTGGTTTGACATTTAATTAAGTACAGTAGTCAATGATTTTTAAAGCCAGAAAATGAGCTTATCAGAAATAGTGAGTACTATAAAAATCATGTGGTGTCCTTCTTATAAAACCAAGATACTGTGACTGAGCACAGGTCATTCATCTTTCATAAGACTTTAGACTTTCACAATTTGTTTTGTTTTGTTTTGTTTTAATGGCAGAGCACACCTGGCATGCAGGCTACAGAAGGAGGGGGCATTGCTGGAGCAGGACACTCTGGGCATGAGAAGAATTCCTTAGGAGGTCATGTGAACATGGTATCAGGAAGGCCATAACACCAGAAATGTCCTATTGCAGATTGGCTATCCTGATTAAAGGGGTCACGCTGTGACCATTGAGTATTTATTTATACGATCATTTATTATTTCTGTGGTAGTTTATTTCTGTTACTTCCCCCAAGACACATCTGAAACCCCACTCAGATTCTCTCACCCCTGCATCTTCAGAGCTATCCCCAGCATGGGCCTTATTGCCAAGACTCATTCACTGTCCCAGTCTCCCCACCAGCCAGCCTCACACACGTATCTGTCCTGCCATTCCTCCACTCAGAGCTCTTCCTGGCCCTATAAGAATGTGGGCAAAAAGTCTGGACCACTCCATGCCTACCACAATGGCTAAAACAAGGGGGGGAAACAACAGGAACTCTCTGATATTGCTGGAAGGAGTGTCACAGCCATTTTAAGGAACTGTTTGGCAGTTTCTTATAAAGTTAAACATGCTTTTACTGTAGCACTCGGCAATCCCACTCCTGGGTATATACCCTAGGAAAAAGAAAACTTAGGTCGGCACAAACATCCATATGTGGATGTTTATAGCAACTGTATGCATAATTGCCCCAAGCTGGAAATAATCCAGATGTTCTTCACCTGAGACCTGTGGTCTGTCCAAACAACTGAACACCTCTCAGAAGTAAGGAGGAGCCAGCTACTGATAAACGCCACAACCTGCATAGCCCTCAGAAGCATTATGATAAATGAAAGAAGTCCAGCTGAAAAGGCTACATGCTGTATGATTCCATTTCTATGACATCCTAGAAAAGGTACTCTAGAGACAGAAAACATCAGGGCTGGTGAAAGGAGGGACATGAGAGAATTTGGTGAGGTGATGGAAATGTTATATCTTGATTGTGGTATTGACTGTAAGCATTTGTCAAAACTCAAAGCATAACAGGGACTTCCCTGGTCGTCCAGTGGTTAAGACTTCACCTTCCAATGCAGGGGCTGCAGGTTTGATCCCTGGTTGGGGAGCTAAGATCCCACATGCTTTGCGGCCAAAAAAACAAAACGTAAAGCAGAAGCAATATTGTAACGAATTCAATAAAGACTTTAAAAATGGTCCACATCAAAAAAAAAAATCTTAAAAAAACCCTCAAAGAATAACATGCTAATAATGTTTTACTATATATAAATTATACCTTCTAAACCTGGCTTTAGAAAAAAGTCAATAGGAAATCATGGTTTCACTTGGAGGAATTTACTTTATACCTGATGGTGCTATTCTGCAGTAAACACCTATCTCTTCTGCAAAGTTTTTATGTTTGAAGATTGTGAAATTAATCTGTTTGGGGTCAACTTATATTATAAAATTAAAATATAACATTCATAGGACAATGGGAGTTAACCACAAAATCAATTTAACGTCAACATCTCTTACCTATGAGCTCCAGACTTGTTATCTCTGGTGCTGTTAGCGGTGGTATTTGTGTGAGGTCGGCGCTGATACAGGAGATGGTTTTGTATGACAGAGAGCACCTGCTTGGCAGAGGTGGTATGCCCCTGGGGGTAGCTGGGATTGGGAGTTGAGAGGGCATCCTGAACATATCTCCTCTGACGGCGTCATCGTCATCCTCGTCCTCGTCCTCGTCCTCATCCTCATTCTCATTCTCCCTTGCTGGGTTTCTGTGTTGATGGGCCTGCCTCCCCTTCTCTCCAGGTCTCTGCTCTCCCCCTTCTCTGCTCTGTCGCTCATTGGGAGGTCTCCCCCAATCTCCAGGTCTAGGGATCTTTTCCTTTTGCTCCCTATCTTCATCTTGTTTAATTTCTTCTTCCTCCTCAAATTGAAGTTCCTCTTTTCTCAGTGCTTGATGCATTTCCACCCAAGGAGACGGCTGTTGCTTATGAAGTAAACTGGTAGGTTCTCTTTGTTCTGAAGAATCACCAGAAAATTCAGTTCTGTCATTTAATGCTATACTACTGAGTAGCAAATAGGAGGCTACTGACCACATAAGGAGAAGACAGCAGGGGCAAGTTGTGGTATTAATGAAAGGAAAAATCATAGTGAAAATTAGGTTAGTAAATAACATTCCCTGTAGGTATATGAGTGCAGTTTAAATGTGAAATGTATCTTGAAATTTTTGTTTGAAGTTTTAATAGAAATAAATAAACTTTATTTCTGTTTTGTAAGACTTTATAGGCAATTCTTGTTTTTCCTTGTGAGCCTTAATACTTATTTTTACTAAAGTATCATGCTATCTGGTGACTAAAGAGGGAATAATATTACCATATATTGCTTACCATAAGCAGTCCTATTGTGAGATTGTAATATAATCAGATGTGATAACTTTATAGTAGATACTGTTCAGTTAATTGGGCTTATTGATAATGTAAGAATTTGTACACTGTCAGACATAAAAAAGTGAAAGAGATGTACCTTTTACTTGTTTATGGTAGTGAAATTGGCTTTTATTTATAGATTTATTATATCTGTCTGATTTTCTTTCAGCTCCATGGGCCTAAAAGCATCCTCTGAAATTTAGAGTTATAGAAAATTCTCTTCTGTTTTCCTCCCAGACTCTGTACTTAAATTATTTTTACTTCTTGAGACCTATAGAAGATGTCCTAGATTTAGATGATGTTTCTTTAACCTAGACATATGCACAAGAGTACTTTTTATTATTACATGATGATGATAGCATAATATATAATAGTAGAAAGTTTATCTACATTTGTATTTAGCTGTTATTATCTTTGGCAGAAAGTGGGGAAGACTTGACAAAGACCAGATTTTAGACTCACCCTCTGAATGAAGAGTTTTAGGGAAAAGTGAGCTCAGTACATAGATTTTCTTTCATCAAAATATAAAAATTTACTTAATCATTTCTATGATTTTATTTAATGCCATACATAAATCACCCCCAAAAAAGAACTCAAAATATAATTATGTGAAGGAATTACTTGAGATTTCAAGTCAGTATGTATTATAAAGTCTGTGAGTTATTTTTTTCACATCTCTGACAGAACATGCAAAAGGAGAGTAGGAAAAAATTAGCAAAATGAAACTAAAACTATCATATTGAAACGTTTAAAATCTTTTCTGTATATCCAAGTTTATTTTTCCAAAATAACCACAGCATTTCAAGAATAATAGTTCAAGTCCTTTGAAAAATGTCTGAGAATTTCTGGATCTTGCCTTTATAAATCTTCTGTTTCATATCCCAAGGAGTCAGTTTCATTAAAAACTTTTATTTTCTAACATTTTTTAAAGTCATAATAGCTTAGTAAAATAATTAGTAGTATACACCAAAATACAGTTCCTAAATGTTCTGATGTTCTTCCTGGTAGGAGACTTTTGTAGGTAACCACCCTGTGATCATCCTGTGTGCTTGGAAACAATCTACCTTGATCATAGGCAACAGAAAATATCTGTATCCCTTCCCATCGAATTATTTAACACATATTTATTTATTTCATAAGCTATTGGCCAGGCTTTTCTTGCAGGAGTCCTGAGGCTTCCTCCCTAGAGTCCTCTACTGCATCAGCCTCATAGATAAGGCACAGTGAGCAGCCAACAAAACCTCATAGTGTGATCTTTCTGTGCACAGCAGTGCCACAACAGAAAGCCACTGCTCCAGGGCCATTGCCCTTTATTTCCCTAGGATTACCTGAGCAGTAATGACTGCACATAGACTGGGAAAACTGCACATAGACTGGGAAAACTGGGAAAACTGGGCTTTTTCTCTAGATGCAAACCACTCCTCTCTTTGTTCACCATGAGTTCTTCATCTTCATTTGGGTTGATAACTGTAAACACACTGAGTTGAATTAAGTGAGATAATGCATGTAAGGAACTAAGCAGAGTTCTTCACGCATACTAAGAACATGGGAGCTGTTTGCTATGTAAATTCTATCACTACATCTGTAATGCTGCGAGTCAAATGTGGAATGTGATCTGGTCTGAGTTTACTCATTCTAATAGAGCTAGAACTCTAAAGCCAAGATGTTTTATTTTTCTCTCCCCTATCATGCAATTTCCCAAATAATTTCCATGTTTAGCATCATTGTGCCAATATTTTAAGTACCCTGATGACTAGTTTATCATAATTTAAAATTTAAGGTAGTGACAAAATAAAAACAAATGGAAGTTAAAGACTAAATCACATGTGATATTTTGTTTGGGCTAAATATTTGTACCAGTATCAGAGCAGACGGGGCAGCATTCTCCTTCAAGTGTAACTGTTTGGGGGCACATCTGAGGGTGGCACTTGGTCTCATCACAAAGGACTCTTCCATTCGAGCAGAGGCAGGTAGTGCAGGGCTCAGGAGACCATACAGCTTTGTTATACATGATCATCCCATTTGCCAAACAGTGTCCTTTCTTTCCTAGAAGAGAACAGTAACATTTAAATTCCTTGTATGATTACTAGCACTTGTGAATGGAAGTGAGCCCAATGTGATAGACCCACACAAGAATAACATTCTATGTTCTTTCATGCAGAGGATAAAAGTATCTTACAGGTGTAACCCTCTGAAATGCTTTTCACATGCTGTATTCTCAACCCCTCTTACTTAGGCTCTGAGAGTGACCTCCTCATGGTAACTTGAGCCTGAATCGTACTTCCATCCTGCATCTGTCAGGATGGCTAAGTTATACAACAGCAACAAACAACCCCCAAATCTCAGTTATTTCTTGTTCCTGCTATGTGTCCAATGTAGATATTGTCAGGATAAAAAATAGGCTTCATCTCCAAGCAGGCTGCCCTGATGACCAGCACAGCAGTGGGAATGTGAGGTTGCAAATAACACACAAGCTCTAAACATGTCTAATTATATTGACCAAGGCAAATTATACGGCTACATCTAACTTCAGAAGAGAAAAAGCAGTATAGTTCCATCACATGCCAGAGAGCAGAGAGCTGGAACAGCACTAATGATGAATGAGCCCACATTGTACCCTTCCTGATGTGCAGATGGAGAGGTGAAATAAGACTGTATGCTTGTGATGCTTTTTACGTTGAATTCTCGATGAGACATTGCAACAATCTCTTATTTTTTAGAATAGTTGTGTTATTGAAATACAATTCAAATACCCTTTTAAAGTACACAGTGCAGTGGGTTTTAGTATATTGTTTTCTCTACATAGAGTGTTGTAGATACATGGATATGTGTGTCAACTAAGCAGGCCATTAGACAGTCAATTTGAATATTAGAGGGGATGTTTTCCTTCCAATCCTAGTGTTATTCCTGATAACTCTTTTCCATCTGTTGAGCCACTGTCCCCGCAAATGAGCTCTCACATTTGTCCCCTTCTTTCCCTTACTGCTGTGTCAACCCTGTTCAAGCCCTACCCATCTCTCATTTGGATACTTACAGTAAACTAATCCCACCCATCCAATTTCTCCCCTGGAAAAAAAAAATAGATATAATCAGGAGTTGTCTCCTGATTATAAAAATACTATAGTGTATCAAAATTCCAACAGCCTTTTTTGCAGAAATGGAAAAGTTAATCCTTAATTTCATAAGGAATTATAAGGGGCCCCAAATAGCCAAAAAAAATCTTGAAAGAAAATAAAATTTTTTGAGGGCTCACACTTCCAGATTTCAAAACTTACCACAAAGCTACAATAATCAGCTTATACCAGTATGGTACTGGCATAAGGATAAACATATAGACCAGTGGAATATTGAGAGTCCAGAAATAAACCCATTACATCTATGGCCAATTGATTTTTGACAAAAGTGCCAAGCCCATTCAATGGGGAAAAAAGTTGTCTCTTCAACAAATGGTGCTGGGACAACTGTATATCCGTATGCAAAAGAATGAAGTTGCCCCCTACCTCATGCCAAATATAAAAATTAACTCAAAATGGATCAAAACCTAAATATAAGATGTAAAATATAATATTCATAAAATAAAGCATGACCTTGGATTTCGCAATGGATTTTTAGATATGATTCCAAAAGCACAAGCAACAAAAGAAAAAATAGATGAATTGGACTGTATCAAATTTGGTCCATTGGAGAACATTGTCAAGAAAGTCGAAGGACAATGTACACAATGAGAGAAAATATTTGCAAATCATATCTGATAAGGGTCTAATATCTTGAATATACATGAAGAACTCTTATAACTCAACAACAGAAAGCCAGCCCAATTAAAATATGGACAAAGGACTTGAATAGACATTTCTCCAAAGAAGATATACAATGAACAATAAGCACATAAAGAGATGCTGAGAGTCATTAGGGAAATACAAATTAAACCACAATGTGATAATCACTTCACTTCCACAAGAATGGCTATATTTTTTAAATGGAAAATAATGGCAAGGATGTGGAGAAATTGGAGTCTTTGTATATTGCTGGTGGGTATATAAAATGATATAGCTTCTCTGGGGAACATTTGGCAATTTCTCAATAAATTAAACATATAATTACCACATGACCCAGCTCCTAGGTACCTGATATTCCACTTCTAGGTATATACCCAAGGGAACTGAAAACGAGAATTCAGATAGAAACTTGTACACAAATGTTCGTAGCTGTGCTATTCACAGTAGCCAAAAGGTGGAAACAACGCAATTATCCATCAATGGATGAAAGGATAAACAAAACATGGTATTTCTCTGCAATGAGATATAATTCAGCATAAAAAAAGAATGAAGTACTGATACACTGTACAACATGAGTGAACCTTGAAAACATTATGCCAAGTAAAAGAAGTCAGACACCAAAGGCCACATATTATAGGACTCCTTTTATATTAAATATTCAGAATAGGCAAATTCATAGAGACAGAAAGATCAGTGGTTGCCAGGGATTGCGGGGAGGAGAAAATGGGGAGTAAGTGCTTAATATATATGTAGTTCCCTTTTAGGGTGAAGAAGGTGTTCAGGAACAAGATAATGGTGACGGTTGCACAACATTGTGAATATACTTAATGCCACTGAATTGTACACTTTTAAATGGTTAAATGATAAGTTTTATGTCATGTGTATTTTACCACAATTTTTTTTTCTTTTCTTTTGCGGTACGCGGGCCTCTCACTGTTGCGGCCTCTCCCGTTGGCAGAGCACAGGCTCCGGATGCGCAGGCTCAGCGGCCATGGCTCACGGGCCTAGCCGCTCCACAGCATGTGGGATCTTCCCGGACCGGGGCACGAACCCGTGTCCCCTGCATCAGCAGGCGGACTCCCAACCACTGTGCCACCAGGGAAACCCACAATTTTTTTAAATTGTACTGTAAGACCACTGGAAAACATTTTAGGACAATTTAGAAATCTTTCGTATACATCTTCTATACCTTTTAATGCACATCACCCTATGCTGCATATTTTTTAAAACAGATTTGAGATCACATTATGCATACTACTTTTCAACCTTTTTATTTTCTATTATTATAGCTTGGATATCTTTCCACTTAATTAGGGAAATTGACCTCATCGTTCTTTAAGAGTTATGGGTACCCTATAATCATCATTTTAAATTCCCTGCCTCCAGGCTCTTTCTTCTCTCAATCATGTTGTAAATGTGACCTAAATTGTCTCTTTTCCTGGTAATTGTATGTTATTTCTGTTAACTTCGTGGAAATAACATCATTTAGAAGCATTTGGTTTTCTTGAGACAATGTATGAAGTATTGGTCACAGAACATTATGTGGTGATACATTCTTTTGAAAGTTTTATGTAATGGTACCATATGTATAATATAATTACTTTTTCCTTCCAAACCTGGAAAAATGTGGACCAACTAAATATTAGTGTTTAAAAATGCCTAGTTGAAATCTTCGGAAGAATTTCCAATCTTTTCAAACTTTAAAAATTCAGTAGTTTGGTCTATATAAAATAAATTCAGTGGCTTAACTTCATGTTTGGTTGAAAATATTTAATAGCCGTGAGTTCATAGACTCATCTGAATCATTTATTTCTATATCCTAGATGATCTATCATGATAAATGAAAAAGCAGTTTTGACATGTATATTACTATATTATGATTACAACTATTTTAAGTACATGGCATAGTAAACAGACTAGAAATAATAAACCAAAATAGTAACTATGATTTTATAAATGTAGTTATAGGATAAGTAATATTTTTTCTGTTTTACAATAATTTGTATTATAAGTATATTCTGTGAATGGTTTTTTAAATTATTTCAAAATTTATCTTTGTAGATTAAACCAAAAGATAATATAATAACTTGAATTTTTAAAAAATTTTCTTTTTGGAGTTTCTCTCTCTTCCTCTCTCCTACTGTTTTCTTACCTGGTAACACATTATAGCTTGCTTCTACTCCGGGAAATCTTAAAAAGGATTCAAACTTTTCCTCCGTACTATAATCCAAGTTAACCATGGGAAGTGTTGCTGCTGGTGTAACTATCCTCATTTGCTGAATTCCAAGCTGTCTACTGGATCTGTGGATGGGCGAGGAACTTTTTCTCTGTCTTCTATAATACATCTTCCTTCTTTCCTTCCTAGAAGTTTCTTCATTTTGTCCAAAGTCAGTTTGAATAACGAGAAGCAGAAGAAAACAATACAAGCTTGAAAACTTCATGCTTGCTTTTTCACTATTTGATTCCTAGGATGAGAATGAAACAGAATTTCAGAGTTAGTGACTAAATTTTTACCTCTGAAAATTGGCCTATAATTGCCTATATCCCTCAGCAGCAAGCCTGTGAGATATGACACATATAATATATGGGCTCTATGCTATAGTATTACTGCCAAGTCAGAATTTAGAATTTTTCTGTCAGAATCAAATAATTTTTAGTACTTTATTGCTAGACCAGACATGAGCAAACTTTTTCTATAAAGAACCATATAGTAAACATTTTAGGTTTTACAGGCCATGCAGTCTTTGTCATAACTACTCCACTCGACCCTTGTAACATGAAGGTAGACAATATGTACACAGTTTATGTATGTGATATGTACACAGTTTGTGTACGTGATATGTGCACAGTTTGTGTACATTATATGTGTACAATTGTGTACACAAATTCCAAAACAGGCAGTGGGTCAGACTTACCCCCCAGGCCATAGTGTGCCGACCCCTCTCTGGACCACTGTGTTGTAGGTTTTCAGAGGTTACTCAGGAGGTTTCTCTCCACCTCTCTGCCAAGTCATTCTGTGACTAACATCATCCACAATTCATTTTCCCAGCTCTTATATTTTATTATTTTTTTCTCTACTGTTCTAATTTTCTTTGTTGGGGGGAAAGAGCATAATTGCACCAAATAAAAATAACAGCAAACAGCAAACTACTATCAGTTATAAAGAGGTAAGAGGGACAAAGAGTAACTTTTAATCAGCTGGTCTCAAGAGGAGTACAGGGCCCTGCACATGGTGAAGCTGAAAAACATATTTGAGAAATGAATACTTTTTCAAACCTTGAACATGGATTAGCACAGAACAGAAATCCCTGAGAGGGGGAAAATCCAAGTTGAGCTCCTGCTCACTGCCTGGAGGGAGTTCCTTCCGAGGCTGAAGACCAGGGTGAGGACCCAGGCAGAGCCCAACAATCTCCCTGAGTTGAAAAAAGAAACCGAAAAACCTGGGGTCCTGGGGATGCCAGAGAGGCAAGAGTTTGCAGAGCAGAGCACAGGGAGGTGAGAGCTACCCTGAAAAAGACTTCCAAAGATATCAAGTCTTCAACCGAGTATGATTAGCACATTTGTATGAGAAAACTACTCAACACTTGAGAAAGAACTACCATGAAGGACAAAAAAAGAAAACATCCTTTAGGCTAGAAAAGGCTGGGCAGACTCTGTGTGTCCACCAGTCATAGTGGAGAACCTGTACTGCAAAGGGCATCAGACAGAGTGCTCAGAAGGGCATCGGCACATCAGAGAAAACAATTTACCCTAGACTAACGGCTGATCTGATCCCATTTACAGCACTGAATAGCAAGCCTCCAGAAAGGATCAAACGGTGTGCAACAACTTAACTATGTCCCAGAGCACCCAACAAGTACTGGGAAATCCAGCAAAAATTTACCAGGCACACAAAGAAACAGGAATTGTTGACCCATGATGAGGAAAATCAATCTATTGAAACCCATCCATAGCACAGCTGACATAATTATTAAGTAGGTCATTAAAAGTTATTAAAACCATAATCTGCATGTTCAAGAACGTAGAGGAAAGATATTTAAAGAAATCCAAATTGAACTTTTAAAGATGTAAACTACAATGTGAGAGAGGAAAAACTATACTGCAAGGGATGAATAGCACATTAGACACTGCAGGAAAAAATTAGTAAACTTGTAAACATAGTCACAGAAATTATCCAAAATGAAACACACACACACACATGACCAGTAAAAAACATGAACAGAGCATCTTCAAACTATGGGACAACTTCAAGAAGATCAATTTATGCCCAGTTCCAGTCCCTGAAGGACTAGGGAGGCACAAAAATATTTGAAGAAATAAAGACTGGTCATTTTCCAAATTTGATGAAAACTATAAACCCACATATCCAAGATCAATAAACCCCCAAAATAAGAAATATGAAGAAAATTATGTCAAATATTCATCATAATCAAATTGCTTTAAAACCAGTAATAAGGGGAACATCTTAAAAGTGACCAGAGAAAAAGACACAAAGTTAAGAATAGAATAAAAGACTTCTCATTCAAAACAGTACAAGCCAGAAGACAGTGGAACAATGACTTTCAGGTACTGAAAAAAATCAACTTATATACTCAGTGATAATGTCTTTCAGAAACACAGGCAACATAAAGACTTTTTCAGACATAGAGAAGCTGAAGGAATTAATCACCAGCAGAATTGCACTGTAAGAAATGCTAAAGTAGAAGGAAAATTATATCAGATAGAATTATGGATCTACACAAAGGAATGAATATCACAGGAAATGGCATATATGTAGATAAATGCTCTTTTTTATTTTTAAATCTCTTTAGAAGATGCTAGTTTAATACAGTCATCTGCTTAACAGTTGTGTTGATTAATATAATAATACTGTATTTTGGGGTTTCTACCTTAAGTGAAAGTAAAATGTATGACAACAGAAGCAGAAAGGAGGAAAGAGGAAGTGTAAATATACTGTTATGTTCTAATACTATAAGCAAAGTGGAATATCAACTGAAGATAATTGTAATAAGTTAAAGATGCATACTATAAGCCCTAAGGTAATCACCAAAAAAACAAGAGTTATAGCTAATAAACCAATAAAGGTGATAACGTGGAGTAATAGAAATAATCCAAAACATATTACATGTAAATCATATTAAATGTGAATTTATTAATTGCCACAGAGACTGTCCACATTGAATTTTTAAAAATTAAGACCCAACTCTAGGGACTTCCCTGGTGGTCCAGTGGTTAAGACTCCATGCTCCCAATGCAGGGGGCCTGGGTTCAATCCCTGGCCAGGGAACTAGATCCCACATGCATACCACAACTAAGAGTTCACATGCCACAACTAAGGAGACTGCAGCCTCAACTAAGACCCACCACAACAAAATAAAATAAAATAAAACAAAATAAAATAAAATCCCAACTCTATGCTGCCTATAAGAAACTCATGCTAAATAAAGATACAAATGGATTAAAATTAAAAGGATGGAAAAATATATACTTTGGTAACACTAATCAAAAGAAAAGTGGGGGCTTCCCTGGTGGCACAGTGCTCAAGAATCTGCCTGCCAATGCAGGGGACACAGGTTCAAGCCCTGGTCCGGGAAGAGCCCACATGCCGTGGAGCAACTAAGCCGGTGCGCCACAACTAAGCCTGCACTCTAGAGCCTGCGAGCCACAACTACTGAGCCCATGTGCCACAACTACTGAAACCCACATGCCTAGAGCCCGTGCTCCACAAAAGAGAAGCCACCGCAGTGAGAAACCTGTACACTGCAATGAAGAGTAGCCCCCGCTCGACTCAACTAGAGAAAGCCCACACGCAGCAATGAAGACCCAATGCAGCCAAAAAAATAAATAAATAAAATAAAGTTTTAAGAAAAGACATATTTAACTCAATAAAAAAAGTGGATGGCTATATTAATATAAGATGAAGAAGAATAAAGAGAGCCATTATGTAATGATAAAAGGATCTATTCATGAAGATGTAACAATTCTAAGCCTTTATACACTGAACAGTACAGATGCAAATTACATGAAGAAAAAAACTGGTATAGCTGCAAGAACTAGACAAATCCACAGTTATCATCCAGAATTTCTACTTTCTTCTCCCAAATCTGGATTTTTAAAATAGTAGATCACAAGCTAAAACAACAAGATAGCACTGTACCCTGTTAGAATGGCCAAAATCAAAAACACTGACAAATTGTGAGGTAAGGGTGTGTAGCAACAGGAACTCTCATTTATTGCTGGTGGGAATACAAAACCATACAGCCACTCTGTAAGACAGTTTGGCAATTTCTTACAAAACTAAACATACTCTTACCCTGCAATCCAGCAGTCATGCTTCTTAATATTTACCCACATGAGCTGAAAACTTATATCCACACCAAAACCTGCGCATGGATGTTTACAGCAGCTATATTCATAACTGCCAAAGCTTGGGAACAACCAAGACATCCTTAAGTAGGTGAATGGATAAATAAACTGTGTTACATCCAAACAGTGGAGTATTATTCAGCACTAAAAAGAAAAGCTCTCAAACCATGAAAAGACATGAAAGAATCTTAAATGCTTATTACTAAGTGGAAGAAGCCAATCTGAAAAGGCTAGTACAGTGTGACTGCAACTACATGGCATTCTGGAAAAGACAAAACTGTGGAGACAGTACAGACATACTTCGTTTTATTGCACTTTAGCATGCTTCACAGATACTGCATTTTTTAACAAATTGAAGGTTTGAGGCAACCCTGCATCAAGCAAGTTTATTGGCACCTTTTTTCCAACAACATTTGCTCACTTCATGCTGTCACATTTTGGTAATTCTCACAATATTTTAAACTTTTTCATTATTACCAAATTACTATATTTGTTATGGTGATCTGTGATCAGTGATCTTTGATGTTACTGTTGCAAAAAGATTATTATGCTCTGAAGGCTCAGATGATGGCTAGCATTTTTTTAGCAATAAAGTATTTTTTAATTAAGACAGGAACATTGATTATCTTTTTAGACATAATGCTATTGCACATTAAATAGAATACAGTATACTGTAAACATAACTTTTATATGCACTGGGAAACCAAAAAAAATTGTGTGATTCCCTGTGTTGCAGTATTAGCTTTATTGTGGTTGTCTGTAACCAAACACACAACATCTCTGTGGTATGCTTATATGCTTATTTAGTCAGAGTTGCATGTTCATTGATTTATGATCCTACTTTCAGTTTGTGTTTTCATTGTGGCCAGGTGATGCTCTTGCTTCCTAGCAATCTATATCATTTATAATGGTGCTTCACTGTATAGAACTCAGATTTTGAATGAATCTTTGAAGTCATCTGCTTTTCCAGTAATGGGAAGTTCTTTATCTTCCATGTTCAGACAGCTCTGTCAGAAAAGTCTTCCTTAGATTGAGCTACAATTTGTTGTTCATATCATGGCCCATAAGAGATTTACAGATAAGCCATGTTCACACAGTTTTCTTTCTCCTGAGTTCTTAATCTTTTTTTATCAATGCTTTTTAAGATGTGTTTAAGTTTCTAAAACTAGTACATAATTTTTAGAAACTCAAAATGATACACAGGCATAAAAAACAAGTTGCCTTAACGATAATTCATAGTTTAGTACAACGGTAGACCTACTTTTTCTTCAGGGTCCAGAGAGTAAATATTTTTAGCTTTGCAGGACAACAGTCTCTGTTAAAACTATTCAACTTTGTTATTGTAGCCAAAAATAACCATAGACAAGTAAATGGATGGCCACAACTGTATTCTGATGGCACTTTGAAAAACAGAATTTGGCCTATGGGCCATAGTTTCCCATCCCCTAGTTTAAGGGTATCTTTCATGATACCTTCTAAACATATATGAACATATATATTTAAACATAAATGGAATTGTTCGATATACTGCAATCTGTTTTCTTTCCATTCAGTAATAAATTGTGGTCATATGGACATATATGTCAATGTATGTAAATCTATCTGGTCTGTGCACTCTATTTTCATTCCATAAGTTATGTAACAAACAATTTGGTGATGGATATTTAATTTTTTCCACTTTTCCTCTGTTGTAAACACTCCTGTGGAAATTCCCTTTTGGTCCAGTTGTTAGGACTCTGAGCATTCACTGCCAAGGGCACGAGTTCAATCTGTAGTCAGTGAACTAGGATCCCACAAGCTGCGTGGCGTGGCCAAAAAATGAAACAAAACAAAACACTCTTGTGCATATATCTTCTGGAAATATTTTTATGTTCTTTTTTCTTTTTTTTTTAAACTGAAGAATAGTTGATTTACAATGTTGTGCCCATCTCTGCTGTACAGCAGTGTGACTCAATTATAAACATATATACATTCTTTTTTTATATTCTTTTCCATTATGGTTTATCACAAGATATTGAGTATAGTTCCCTGTGCTATACATTAGGGCCTTGTTGTTTATCCATTCTAAATATAATAGTTTGCATCTACCAAGCCCAAACTCCCAGCCCATCCCTCTCCCTCCCCTCCTCCCCTCCTCCCCCTTGGCAACCACAAGTCTGTTCTCTATGTAAAAATATGGAATGCTTCACAAATTTGCATGTCATCCTTGTTCAGGGGCCATGCTAATCTTCTCTGTATTGTTCCAATTTTAGTATATGTGCTGCCAAAGTGAGCACTTTTATGTTCTTAATTGTAATTTTTAATTTATAAATAATGTAATAATAGATTTTCTGTTGTTTTTAACTATATTGTCTCTTGGGTTTATTTTTGGATGAAATTTAATATAAGTCACTTTGGTCATATTTATTAATATATTTTGAGGCCATGATATAGGTATATACACATTTAGAATTGTTATATATTTCTGGTGCTTTTATCATTAGGTACTTTCTGTATCTCTAGTAGTGTGTTTTGTCATAAGATCTACTTTGTCTAATTAATGTAGCTGCTTTCTTTTTATTAATGTCTACTTAATATATTTTTTGCATCATTTTACTTTCAGCCTTTCATATTTTCAATATATTTTCTATTAGCGTATCATTTTTAGTTCAATATGACAATTTTTATCTTCTAATTGGAATAGAAAGTCTATTTTTATTTACTGTAACACTTGATATGTTTGAATTTAAATATATTTTCTGAATATTTGCATTCTATTTGTCCTGCCTGTTCTTTGTTTTTTTTTTCCATTCTTGCTTGCTTTCTTTTTAATTGATTGCTTAGTTTTTATTATTCCATTAGTAATTGTATACTTTTCACTATAAAGTTCTTTGTAGAGATTACCACATACATCCTTAACTTATCAAGTCTAATATAAATTAGTACCTTTACCTCTTTCTGGACTTTAACTTTACTTACCTCATCCTAGAACATATACTACTTTTGTCGTATATTTTAATTCTTTATATTTGTTAAACCCTCAAAAGATTATTATTATTTTATGCTGAAAGTTCATTTAGATCAGGCTCTCTCAACCTTAGCACTATTAACATTTGGGTTGGATAATTCCTTTGTTGTGGTGGGGGGCTGGCCTTTGTATATTTAGTAGCATCCCTGGCTCCTACCCAGTAGATACCTCCTCTCAGTTATAACAACCAAAAATGTCTTCATATATTACCAGATGTGTCTTGGGGGTGGAAGGATTCAGCCTGCCTCCAATTAAGAACCACTGATTTAGATCTTCCTAAACATTTATCCTTTTTCTTTCTTCTTATTTCTTTCTGTATCTCCAGTCTTCTATCAGGATTATTTTCTTCCTAAAAAATACCTTTTAGTAATTGCCTTAGTGCAGGACTGCTGATGACCAGTTCTTTTGTTTGTTGGTCATATGAAAATGTTTATATCTTATGTTCATTCTGAAAGGATGTATTTGCTAAATATGGAATTCTAGATTGACAAGTGTTTTCTTTCAGCATTTGGAAGATTTCATTCCAGTATCTTCTTGTTTCCATATTTTGTGTTGAGTAGTCATCTGTCAATCTAATTATTTCTCCTTTAAAAGTAACTTTTTTTGTTGCTTTTAAGATATTCTCTTTGGCTTTGGTTTTCAGCTGTTTTACTCTGTTGTACATAGATATGATTTACTTGGTTTTATCCTATATAGGATTCATAGCACTTCTTGAATCTGTGGACTGATATTTATCAAATTTGGAAATTTCTTAGCCCTTACATCTTCAAATAATACTCTCCTACTTCTCTCTCCTCTTTCTTTTCAAAACTACAGTGACACGTATGATAGCCTTCTCATTATGTCTTTAATGTCACTTTCCCTCTCTTGTATTTTTTATCCTTCTCTCACCCTGTGATTGATTCTGGTTATTCCACTAACCTCCCTTCCATTCACTAATTATCTGTTCAGCTATGGTTTATCTGCTATTAAATCCATCCATTGACTTCTATTTTTCTATTATTGTGTTTTTTTAGTTTTTCAGCTTTTCAGTGGGTTCTTATTGTTTCTGTTTCTCTACTGAAATTTTCAATCTTGTTTTTCACGTTTTGAACTTATTAATCACATTTATTTAAGTCTGAGTCTGAAAACTCCATTTCAGGACATTCTATATGTCTATTTCTATTGTCTGTTATTTCTTTCTAGGTTTTTAACCATTTTCTTCTGTTTCTTCCTATGCCTGATGGCATTTGATTGCCAACCATTGTATATGAAAAATTGTGAATATACTTTGAAGCCTACAATGATATATTTATTATTTATCCTAAAAGGATTTACATTCAGACATGAGGTTAAGGGCACTAACAATCATAAATTGAATGATTTGAAGCTGAGTTTCACTATAACTAATTAATAATTATACTTTAAGTCCCAAACCAAAACCTGATGATTTCATCTGCATCACTTTTGCCTGCCACCCCTGCTGCTTGATTGGCCCCATTCCTTGAGTTTTGTTTCTGTCTTGACTTGAGAGGCTGTTTTAAAGCTATACTAAGCTTCTCAGTCACCTCTTTTGGTTCCACAGATGCCTCCAGAAGAAAAGCTGTTCCAGACCTCTTAGGATTCCAGTCCTATCCCAAATATTGGCCCTGTTATTTTTTCCTATTTTTTTCTAATTATTCTCAGTAGGCTGAATGGTCTGAATTGCATAGTCTGCCATTATAAGAAGCATGAGTTCCCTCAGATTAGTTTTATTGCCCTGAAATATATCATTTTTCTTTTAGAGAATGTTTTGGGTTGTAAAAGTTTTGAATTCATATATGTCAGAAAATATCATTTTGTTTAGTTGGAAATAGAATTATGATTTTAGAATAATTTTCCTTCAATACTTCATAGGTATTGTTCCATTTGTTTCTTATATCTGTTACTGATGAAAAGTTTAAATTGAATCTGATTCTCATCTCTTTGTAATAAGTCTTTTTTCCTCTCTCTGTAGAAGTTTTTTTTTCAGATTTTGAACTCATTTTTAATATTCAGAAGTTCTACTATAATGTACGGGTTTTGTTTTTTTCCTTATTGTATCCTTCTTAGGATCTTTTACTCTAATGACTTCTTTCTTTTCCACACAAGCTCTTTTTACACAGTTCTCTCCCATACCTATTCAAGGCTATGGTTTTTCTCTTTAAATTCATTCCCATCTTCTCTCTGTATTTGAAGCATTCCTCACAGTTTCTGTCTCACCAGAAGCTCCCCTTCTTATTTCCTACTGCAGCTATATATCCATGTGTGTATTTGTTTGTAATATATCTTCTCTTATGTCTAGGTATTTGGTAAGAGGAAAAGAGTGATATCTGCTTAGTTTGCCCTCTTGAATCTCAGTTCTTTTTATAACTTCATCTGCCAGAATTATCCTCCTGTAGTCAGGATGTACTTGGATCATATGCTGACTTGTCACCATTTTCCCTTGGCTCAACAAATAGCAGCCTCTAAGTTATTTTCATGTCAACTAACCTCAGCATGCAATCTCTTTTTCAGTATATAGGTACTTTAATTACTGCAGTAATTTCAAACCCTTTACTGTAGGTCACTGAAATGAAACTATATTAGAACAACTTTTCATAATCTATATTAGTTTTAGAAAAACTAACATGCCAAATATAAGGGAGGAGCAAATCCCCTAGCTGATTGGTGGCTAAACTTGTCAAAGCCCATTCAGAGAGCAAGGTAATATGTTGGGAAGAAATAGCAACAGCAGCAGGGGAAAGCAATATGAAAAGTTGCACTGTGAGACAGGGTAGAAGTAGAATTTGCTGAGTGGCGGGGGAAGTGAGCTCTGACAGAGAGCATACATAAAATGTGCTCTACATAAAATGTGCTCTACATAAAATCTGTACATGGAGATTTTCTTGCTTTGACAGTCATATATGTGACTCTCCATCCTGTGGTAGGTGAGAGTTATGAGGAGTCAGGCCCTGGATCTAAGGGCTCTGGAGATAAACTTCCATGAGTGTCTCAGGCATCGTGTTGTCCCTGAGCCTCTTACTTAGCAGAGCATTGCCCAAGCTCACCCTTCTCCCATTATCCCCATCCCTCTTTGTCTTCCACCCCCCTCCCAAACTGGCTCACTTTTACTTATCCAGAAATCTAAATAGATATGTACAAAAATAAATTTACAGAGCTATCTTAATTTTAAGAAAATCAGAATCTAAATAGTCTAATTGAAATGTTTAAATAATGTTTATGAAATGGCCTCTCAATACTAATTTTATCATTGATGCCTCGGCCTTTGTTATTTTCAGTGATTTATAGAATTTCACATTTATTTAATATTTATTCCAAAAACAACTTTATAATTGAGTGAATATGTTTCTAGAGGTAAACTTTTATGACACAATAGGTCTAATCACTGTAGGTATTATTTTGATCAAGTAAAATTTTCTTTCATTTTAGCATTTATTGTGTTTATCCCAACATTAAATATCATCTGTAAATCTTGGTTAACTTATTATTTTTTTCCATTAAAATTCTTCGTCATCTGTCTTAAGTAAGCTTTAAAAGGGTTTAAATTAAATTTTAAACTTCTACACAAAGCCATGAGATGCCTATTATCCCTTTTAACTTCACTCTATAGGCTTATAATGAAAAACATTTTTAATTAATCCTTTATGCTCTTTTAGGACTTAAAAATAGAAAAGAATGAAATTTTCAAACCAACTTATACTTCTATTGAGCATGTAATTCTATTTAAACATATAAAAATATATTGAATCCTAATTTCATAAAGTTTTAAATACTTCGGAAGTAGTCATCCTGAAAAAAACAAGTAAACAAAATAATGTACACTTTAAACTTTTAAAATCTATTAGTAAGAGCTTATTTCCTCAAGGGTTAAACATATTTGCAACATAAAACAGCCAAATATTAAAACCATTCCACATGCTTTAGTAGAAACTTAAAATTTAAAACATTTTACCTGGAAATCTAAACTAAGTAGGCTTTGCTTGGTGTCATTTAAGTCTCCAGATGAAAATGAAACAAAACCAGAGCTTTCTTTAAAACAAAGAAGGGATTGTTGAAAATTGTTAACTGACTTCTTTGCAAAATCTAAAATAACTGCTTCCCTTGGGGATACATGCCTTTCGGTTCTTTGTGCAGAAAATCAGCCAAGAGAGTAACCAGGGAAAATAGTTACCAAGGCAAATATTTGTTCTAAATCATGGGAAAAGTGGAAAGCAGCAGAGGGGGGGAAAAGCATTAGTCTGTAGGCTGAGAAGGCGGAGTTGGAAGCACAAAAGGGGAGCTTGATTAAGAAATGCGTGATTTTCATAGACTAATTACATTAAAAATCTTAACGTTCCAAGTTAGAGGACTATGCCTTCCTGGAATGCCTTTAATTGGGTTAATGTTATTTAACTCTCTCATCGGCTCTCTGCCTGCCACACCAGTCTCACACCCAATATTGTTAACAAAACAGAAAGCTGTTACATATTAATGTCATTGAAATTATGTAACTTCCAACCTTAAGCAATAAGAAGAAAATATTCAAGGGAGCTATGAGGCTTCTGATTAAGGTAACTGGCAAATTAATTATCTACCTCAGCCTCAGTTTCTTCATCTGCAAATAAGCAGGTCAGAGACAGATCAAGGTTCCTGGCCCACAGTGCTGCTTATAGAGGACCTTGGGTGAGTTACTGCTGTTTGTGACTAAAGTTTTTTCTTTGTACAGCTGGGATGGTAATACCTATCTTTCAAATTTTTGTGCAGATAGAATGAATAGCACATACAAAATGCCTGTCGTAGACTAGGTAATTATAATATCTATTTTTTAAAATTCTTACTTACCTCATGGGTCTAAATTATTTGACAGAGAGAAGATACATTTTTGTCTTTCCAAAATCTTAACATGACCTGGGTAGATCAAATCAAGATGATGGACTGAGCACATGGGCCACTCAAATTCCTAAAAATAACAAAAACTATGTTTGTTTTTAAAAATGTAACACTGCACTACAAAATAATTAGTACTATTAGAAGACAAGAAATGTTGAGAAATTCCTTGAAAACTGAAGGTACATAGGCTCTGTCTGGCAGACGACAACAAAACACGTATGAGACAGGGTAACTCTGAGGGTGTTCCAGGTTTAGAAATTATAGATCCTGGGAATGGTGAGATTCGTTGGGAAACTGTACTCAAGAGAAGCAGGGCATATGACCCCAACCTTCCTGATGTCTCCATCATTTGTTCAAAGTATTAGGCATTTACCCCCAAATTGAACCCATGTTCTCTTCCACTTGGCCCTGGGTGTCTAGTAGAAAAGGGAACCCCCATCTTCAGAATCCAGACTAGCTCAACCCAGTACAAGCACAAAGTTGACTATCTCCACCCACACATTCAGAGCTTTGGGTCAGTGTTCTTAACATATGCAGGTAGCCCAAGATTACCAAACATTTGCAAAGATTCTAACATTAGAGATAGGAGTTCCCCTCATCTCCACCCCAAAATACCTACCCACAATCAGAAAAGAGCTTTGGAAATTTAATCAAGAATGAGAAGCCACTACAGACCTATTTGAATTGCAAAAACCAAAACACTGATAATACCAAATGCGGGTGAGAATGTGAAGCAACAGGAATTCTCATTCATTGCTTGTGGGAGTACAAAATGGTACAGCCACTTTGGAAGGTAGTTTGGTGGTTTCCTAGAAAAATTCAGCAGTCATGCTCCTTGGTATTTACCCAAATAAGTTGAAAACTTATGTCCACACAAAAGCCTGCACACAGATGTTGACAGCAGCTTTATTCATAGTTGCCAAAACTTGGAAGCAACCAAGATGTCCTTCAGTAGGTGAAAGGATAAACTGTGGTGCATCCTACAATGGAATATTATTCAGTGCTAAAAAGAAATGGGCTATTAAGCCATGAAAAGACATGGAGCAACCTTAAATGCATATTACTAAGTAAAAAAAAGCAATTCGGAAATGGCTATGTACTATGTGATTCCAGCTATGTGACATTCTGGAAAAGGCAAATCTATGAAGACAGTAAAAAGGTCAGTGGTTGCCAGGGGTTGGTGGTGGGAGGAATGAATAGGTGGAACACAGGATTTTTAGGGCAGTGGAAATACTCTGTATGATATCATAATGATGGATACACGTGTTTATACTGTTGTCTAAACTCATAGAATGTACACACCAAGAGTGAACCATAATGAAACTATAGACTTGGGTGATTATGATGCATCAGTATAGGTTCATCAGTTATAACAAATGCACCACTCTAGTGGGGGATGTTGATAATAAGGGAGGCTGTGTGATGGGGGGGACTAGGGATATATGGGAAACCTCTGTAACCTTCCTATCAATTTTTCTGTGCATCTGAAACTGCTCTAAAAAAAAGTCTTTAAAAAAAATGTGGCCTGGGGCTTCCCTGGTGGCACAGTGGTTGAGAGTCCGCCTGCCGATGCAGGGGACGCGGGTTCGTGCCCCGGTCCGGGAGGATCCCACGTGCCGCGGGTTGGCTGGGCCCGTGGGCCATGGCCACTGGGCCTGCGCGTCCGGAGCCTGTGCTCCGCGGCGGGAGAGGCCACGGCAGTGACAGGCCCACGTACCGCAAAAAAAAAAAAAAAAAAAAAGTGTCCTGATTTATGCATTGTTTTGGGAGGAAAACAATGTGGATGACATGCAGTATTGGACACATTGCTTGCTTAGGGCAAACAGAAACATATTTTTTTTAAAAAAACGTTTTACTTTATATTGGAGTATAGCCATTAACAGTGTTGTGATAGTTTCAGGTGCACAGCAAAGTGACTCAGCCATACCTATACTTGTATCCATTCTCCCCCAAACTCCCCTCCCATCCAGGCTGCCACATAACATTGAGCAGAGTTCCTCGTGCTATGCAGTAGGTCCTTCTTGGTTATCCATTTTAAATATAGCAGTATATACATATCAATCCCAAACTCCCTAACTATCCCTTCCCCCCACTCTTCCCCCATGATAACCATAAGTTTGTTCTCTAAGTTTGTGAGTCTGAGAAACTCTTCTATAATGGATTCCTAGAAGTGAAATGCTGGGACCGAGTATACCTATTGTTAAGTTGTCCTCAAAAGAAACAGGATAGGGACTTCCCTCGTGGTCCAGCGGTTAAGACTCCACGCTCCCAAGGCAGGGGGCCCAGGTTCGATCCCTCATCAGGGAACTAGATCCCGCATAACTAAAAGTGCCCGCATGCCAGCAACTAAAGATCCCATGTGCCACAACTAAGACCCAGCAGAGTGAAATAAATAAATAAATAAGAAACAGGACAAATTAACAATAGCTATACTCTGTCCCAGCATATCACTTCTAGGAATCCATTGTAGAAACACATCTTTCTCTGCATAAGTGTGCCTCTAGGAAAGTACTTTGAAGTATTGTTCCCAAGGGGGGAGGGGAATTAACCAGTTATATACTGATAGGGAACAGTAGGCTGCCATAAAGCTACGTAGAGAGACCGAAGTAACTGTTATATAGACATGCAAAATTGTCCACAATATACCAAGAGGAAGAAAGAAATTTTAAAATAGTACACGTGCTATTATGTTCCCTTCTTTTAATGTATACAATTTAACATCTTCCTAGAGAACAAATTGGAAGAAATAAACAACAAACTGTTAGTGGTTATCTTTGGGTGATGGAATTATGGGAGGATTTTAGTATGTAATTCTGTACTTTTATAACGTTTTGAGCTTTTCATAACCAGATCAGAAAAAAAAGAACTTTTTTTAAAAAATCTTTAAACAATCAGAAAAAGAAGAAACTTAAATAGCAGCATAGAGGAATAGCCAAGATTATCATACCAAGATTGGCAAAGTTGCGGAGAACCAGATTATACAGTTTCTGAGGTCCCTGCTCTAAAATCTTGTGGGTTAATGGACTGTTACATGAGTCCTGCAGAAACTATGTTAACCACAGTAGTACATGGGAAATGCTGGTATTGGTGCTCTCCTCCTTTTTATTACTGCAGCCATAACTATGTTCTAAACCTTGGCTCTGACAGCCACTCTGCAGAGTTTGGTGTTGGTCACCAAACAGGGTGTCAACAGGTCCCTGAGTGCCCAGGCTACAAGCACAGCCAGCATGGGTTCCAACTCCAAAACATGTGTTTGAGTAAAGTCACCTTTTCAATATTTTCAATGAGTTAGTCTTTCTTTTAAGGGTGTAGTTGCTCAGATAAAGCTAAATTTCCCCTCTCAGAAATGGGAGTCTTATCTTGCTTCAGGCCTGTTCTATATCCCTTGCTAGTGCCATAGTTAAATGCCTTTTCAGCTAACTCACGCTGAAGTGTGACAGTGCTTCATTTGCTTTCATTGAATTTACCCTCTCAGAGGAATATTTACATTTAAGTGGAGTACTAATGTATGAATATGCCATGATACCTTCCCCTATCAGTGGACATTTGGATTTTTCCCCTTTTTGAGTTTTGGTGCATTTTTCCAGATTGCTTTCCAAAAACATTCTTGTAATGTATACTCCCACCGGAAATATGTAAAATGTCCATTTACCTGCCACTTTATTTTTTAAATGATTTTTGTATGTTTGAATAGGTAATCTATATAAGTAGCATAAATTTTTTAAATACACGGTTAAAATTTTCAGTTTTCTATATCCAATATTGGAGGATTAGATGATTCTACCAACCTTCCCTTCAAAGACAACTAAAAAACTGGATCACTGGATCACTATTTAAAAACATCTTAAAATCGTCAATGAGATTAAAAAAAAAGACCATAAGGAATCACTGGGTTTAGATCTGAGAGGGTTCATGAGCACCTTTTTGCCCTGGCGGTGTTTGTCAAAAATATTAAAAGCAGGGCTTCCCTGGTGGCGCAGTGGTTAAGAGTCTGCCTGCCGATGCAGGGGACACGGGGTCGTGCCCCGGTTCGGGAAGATCCCACATGACGCGGAGCGGCTAGGCTCGTGAGCCATGGCCGCTTAGCCTGCGCGTCCGGAGCCTGTGCTCCGCAACGGGAGAGGCCACAACAGTGAGAGGCCCGCGTACCGCAAAAAAAAAAAAAAAAAAAAAATTAAAAGCAAAAATATCAATGAAATAGAAAAATTCATGCAGGAGACAGGATCAACACTGCCAAAAAAAAATTTTTTTTAACAAAACTAATAAAATATGTAGCAAGACTGATGCAGGAGAAAGGGAAAAAGCACAGATCACCAGTATGAGGAATAGGAAAATTTCTATTACTACAGAGTGAAAACAGTTAAATCAGAGGATATTATAAACAACTTTATGCCAGCAAATTTAGACAGTATGGATACTTCCTAGAAAAAGACAATTTAATAAAACTGTCAGAAAAAGAAATAGAAAATCTGAATTGTCTACTATTGAAACCATAAATTCAAACCTTCCCACAAAGAATACTATAGGCCTATATTAATCAACAAATTCTACCAAACAATTCTTTAAGGTCAGCATAACCATACCATACTGCAACCTGACAAGGACATTACAAGAAAGGAAAATTATAGATCAGTCTGACTAGTGAACATAGATTTTAAAAAAAGTAAAATATTAGCAAACCAAATCTAGCAGTATATAAATAGGATAATATATCATGACTACACTAGGTTTATTTAAGAAATAACTGGTTGATTTAAGGATAAAATCCAAACATTATATTATCACCTTAATGTTTAAAGAAGGAAGAGAGAAAAAGCTGTTACCATACTAAAATAGAAGGGAACTCCTTAGTCTGTCAGAGTTATCTACAAAAAAACAACATACTTCCACTCCTAGCTATATACCCAAGAGAAGTGGAAACATAAATCCACATGGAAACTTGTACACGAATTTTGAATTGTGTAGCTACACTATTCCTAACAGCCAAAATGTGGAAACAACTCAAATATCGATCAGCTGATGGACGGATAAAGTGTGATCTGTTTCTACAATGGAATGTTATTCAGCAATAAAAAGGAATGAAGCACTGATGCATCCATGTTCAACATGGATGAACCTCAAACAGATTATGCTCAGTGCAAGAAGCCGGTCACAAGAGGCCACATATTGTATGACTCTTTTTTTTTTTTTTTTTTGCAGTACGCGGGCCTCTCACTGTTGTGGCCTCTCCTGTTGCGGAGCACAGGCTCTGGACGCGCAGGCTCAGCGACCATGGCTCACAGGCCTAGCTGCTCCGCGGCATGTGGGATCTTCTCGGACCGGGACACGAACCCGTGTCCCCTGCATCGGCAGGCGGACTCTCAACCACTGCGCCACCAGGGAAGCCCTGTATGGCTCTTTCATATGAAATGTCCATAATAGGCAAATCCATACAGGCAGAAAGTAGATGAGTGGTTGTTGGGGTGAGGAGGGTAAGAGTTGGGATGGCACAATGGGGAGTGACTGCTAATGGGTACAGGGTTCCTTTATAGAGTCACCAAAATGTTCCAAAAGTAGGTAGTGGTGATGGCTCCCAACTATGAAAATACTAAAAACACTAAATTGTGTACTTTAAAAGGGTGAATTTAATGATATATAAATTATATCTCAGTAAAGCTATTATTAAAAAATACTCAGTGTTGAAATATTGAAAGTTTTCCCTTTCTGGGAATAAGACAAGCAGGCTCACTGAAGGTCCTGGCCAGTGCAGTAAGGCAAGAAAAAGAAAAAAATGTTTTAAATGTATAAGTAGAAAATCAAGGGCTTCCCTGGTGGCACAGTGGTTAAGAATCCACCTGCCAGTGCAGGGGACACCGGTTCGAGCCCTGGTCCAGGAAGATCCCACATGCCGCAGAGCAACTAAGCCCGTGGGCCACAACTACTGAGCCTGTGCTCTTGAGCCCATGAGCCACAACTACTGACCTCACGCACCACAACTACTGAAGCTCGCACGCCTAGAGCCTGTGCTCCGCAACAAGAGAAGACACCACAATGAGAAGCCCACGCACCACAACAAAGAATAGCCCCTGCTCGTCGCAACTAGAGAAAGCCAGCGCACAGCAATGCAGCCAAAAACAAATAAAGAAATAAATTTATTTTAAAAGAAAATTAAGTAAAAGAAGGAAAAATCTCTGATTAGCCCAGGTAAAATCGTTGTATACATAGAAAATCTGAAATGGTGGCGGGAAAGGGTTGGGGACCGTGAAATGAGTAAAGGGGCTCAACTGTGTGGTGACAGACGGAAAATAAATTTTCTGTGGTGAGCAAATTGCAGGGTATACAGGAGTAGAAATATAATGTTGTACACATGAGACTTATATAATGTTAAAAATCAATGTTACCTCAATAGAAAAAGAAAATCTGAAATAACTTTCAGAAAAATTATTAAATCATCTAACATGTTTTCCAGATATACAATTAATAAATAAAAATCAATTGTGTCTTTCTATGGTTAGAGAATTAAAGAAAAAGATGTATTTTTTTTGTTTTTATTAAACTAGACAAATTCTAAAATGTACATGGAAATACAAAGGCCAAAGAATAGCCAAGCCATTCTTGAAGAAGAACAAGGCTAAAGGACTTTCTGTCCTAAATATCAAGTCTTATTATAAGAAGCTACAGTAATTAAGACAGTTTGGTAATAACACAAGGAAAATCAATAGACCAATGGAACAGAAAGTAGCCCAAGAATTCATTCACATTCGGCTACTTGATTTTTGAGAGAAGTGGCCCTGCCAGGTGAATTTAGAGGGACTGAGGAACAAAGACAGAAGAGACTGTAGATATTAAAACAGGCCATGGACTTGTTCTGCTGTGCTCCAGAGACTAGAACCAAAATCAATGGACAGATGATACAGACAGGCTGATTTGGGCTGAGTTTAAAAAACAAAAGCCCTTTCTCATAACTAGAAGTGTCCAACTGAGCTGCCTACTGAGATGCTAAGTCCACTAGACTGAAAGGATTCTAGTAGAAACTAGATGACATTCTACTGGAAATGCTGCAGAAGGTAATTCTCAGACACTGAACTCGATGATATCATTTTTTTCCTGGGCTAAGGGATTTTCTTTTTTTTTTAATTTTTATTTTATATTGGAGCATAGTTGATTAACAATGTTGTGTTAGTTTCAGGTGTACAGCAAAGTTATTCAGTTGTACATGTATCTATTCATTTTCAAGTTATTTTCCCATTTAGGTTATTACAGAATTTATTTAGGCTGCTCTGGGTCTTAGTTGCAGCACACAGGATCCTCATTGCTGCATGCAGGATCTTTAGTTGTGGCATGTGGAATATTTAGTTGCGGTATGTGAGATCTAGTTCCCTGACCAGGGATCAAACCCGGGCCCCCTGCATTGGGAGCATGGAGTCTTAACCACTGACCACCACGCAAGTCCCTAGGTTATTACAGAATATTGAGCACTGTTCCCTGTGCTATACAGTAGGCCCTTGTTGGTTATCTGTTTTAAATGTAGCAGTGTGTACATGTCAATCCCAAACTCCCAATCTATCCCTCCTCCCCTACCCTTCCCCCCTGCTAACCACAAGTTGGTTCTCGAAGTTTGTGAGTCTGTTTCTGTTATGTAAATAAGTTCATTTGTATCATTTTTTTTTAGATTCCGCATAGGTGATATCATGATATTTGTCTTTCTCTGTCTGACTTACTTCACTTAGTACGATAATCTCCAGTTCCATCCATGTTGCTGCAAATGGCATTATTTCATTCTTTTAATGGCTGAGTAATATTCTGTTGTTTATGTGTACCACATCGTCTTTGTTCATTCATCTGTCAATGGACATTTAGGTAGCTTCCATGTCTTGGCTATTGTAAACAGCACTGCAATGAATATTGGCATGCCTGTATCCTTTTGAACCATGGATTTCTCTGGACATATGCCCAGGAGTAGGATTGCTGGATCATCTGGTAACTCTATTTTTAGCTTCTTCTTTTTTTTTTTTTTTTTTGCTGTACGCGGGCCTCTCACTGTTGTGGCCTCTCCTGCTGCAGAGCACAGGCTCCGGACGCGCAGGCCCAGCAGCCACGGCTCACAAGCCCAGCCGCTCCGCAGCATGCGGTATCCTCCCGGACTGGGGCACAAACCCGCGTCGCCTGCGTTGGCAGGCGGACTCCCAACCACTGCGCCACCAGGGAAGCCCTATTTTTAGCTTCTTAAGGAACTTCCATACTGTTCTCCATAGTGGCTGTACCAATCTACATTCCCACCAACCATGTAGGAGGGTTCCCTTTTCTCCACACCCTCTCCAGCATTCATTGTATAGATTTTTTGGTGATGGCCATTGTGACAGTTGTGAGGTGATACCTCATTGTAGTTTTGATTTGCATTTCTCTAATAATTAGTGATGTTGAGCATCTTTTCATGTGCCTCTTGGCCATCTGTATGTTGTCTTTGGAGAAATGTCTATTTAGGTCTTCTGCCCATTTTTTTTTTAATTTAGTTGACATGTATCTTTATTTATTTGTTTATTTATTTTTGGCTGCGTTGGGTCTTCGTTGCTGTGCGCGGGCTTTCTCTAGTTTCAGCAAGCGGAGTCCACTCTGCATTGCAGTGCGTGGGCTTCTCATTGCAGTGGCCTCTGTTGTTGCAGAGCCCAGGCTCTAGGCGCACGGACTTCAGCAGTTGTGGCTCGCAGGCGCCAGAGCACAGGCTCAGCAGCTGTGGCACCTAGTTGCTCCGCAGCATGTGGGATCTTCTTGGACCGGGGCACGAACCCGTGTCCCCTGCATCAGCAGGCAGACTCTCAACCACTGCACCACCAGGGAAGCCCACAAATTCTTAACCACTGTGCCACCAGGGAAGTCCCGACATGTTTTGTCTCATCAGTCTAAAGCAGCAGTTCTCCAGTTCTCTCTCTCTCTCTCTCTTTTTCTTTTTTAGGTCTTTTTTGGTCTTTCATGACATTGACATTTTTGAACAACGTTTTGTAAATTGTTTTGTAAATCTTTAACTTGGATAGGTTATTCTTTCCTCATGATTAGATTTTGGTTAAAGTTTTTGGCAGATGTATTGGATGAAAGGTACTGTTCCCTGTTCAGTGCTGACCTCAGAACATACTTGATCTGATGTCTCATTATTCCTGATGTTAAGTTTGATCTCCTCACTAAGGTGATGTCTGCCAAATCTCATCTTTGAAAAGGGACCTTTTTCCTTTGAAATTAATAAATAACCTACTGGATGACATTATATGACACAATCTATTCCCTATAATCTTTCACCTAATGATTTTAGCATCCATTGCAGATCAGTTCTTACTATGGAGGTTGCAAAACAGTGGTTTGAAATTCCATCATTCATTTCTTATTTGGTGGCATTCTTTTGTGAAGAAGAGCTTTCCATCCTTCCCACCCTCCTTTTGAATGTTTTTGCTATCAGCATGAACTCATGGATTCTTTTTTTTTATGCCATCCATTATGTCATTTTTCATTTTGTTCCCAAATTATCAAAAAGTTAACCTGTCGGTGTTCCTTCAAGTAAGCAGTTGTGTTCAGTAATGTTCTATAAGTTTCTTTGAGAGACTGTATACATCTTTTAATATATTTAATTCTAAATACTTCCATTTTTGTATTTTTTAAACATCTTTATTGGAGTATAATTGCTTTACAATGTTGTGTTAGTTTCTACTATATAACAAAGTGAATCAGCTATATGCATACATACATCCCCATATCCCCTCCCTCTCGCATCTCCCTCCCACCCTCCCTATCCCACCCCTTTGGTGGTCACAAAGCACCAAACTGATCTCCCTGTGCTATGCAGCTGCTTCCCACTAGCTATCTATTTTATATTTGGTACTGTATATATGTCAGTGCTACTCTCTTACTTCACCCCAGCTTACCCTTCCCCCTCCCCGTGTCCTCAAGTCCATTCTCTACGTCTGCGTCTTTATTCCTGTCCTGCCCCTAGGTTCATCAGAACCTTTTTTTTTTTTTTTAGATTCCATATATATGTGTTAGCATATGGTATTTGTTTTTCTCTTTCTGACTTACTTCACTGTGTATGATAGACTCTAGGTCCATCCACCTCACTACAAATAACCCAATTTCATTTCTTTTTATGGCGGAGTAGTATTCCATTGTATATATATGCCACATCTTCTTCATCCATTCATCTGTTGATGGACACTTAGGTTGCTTCCATGTCCTGGCTATTGTAAATAGTACTGCAATGAACATTGTGGTACATGTCTCTTTTTGATTTATGGTTTTCTCATGGTATATGTCCAGTAGTGGGATTGCTGGGTCATATGGTAGTTCTGTTTTTAGTTTTTTAAGGAACCTCCATACTGTTCTCC
The DNA here is from genome assembly GCF_949987515.2 of Delphinus delphis. NCBI lineage: Eukaryota > Metazoa > Chordata > Mammalia > Artiodactyla > Delphinidae > Delphinus > Delphinus delphis. Next base: position 89,875,065 of record NC_082688.1, on the reverse strand, counting down.
ACAGTGGCTGTATCAATTTACATTCCCACCAACAGTGCAAGAGTGTTCCCTTTTCTCCACACCCTCTCCAGCATTTATTGTTTGTAGATGTTTTGATGATGGCCATTCTGACCGGTGTGAAGTGATATCTCATTGTAGTTTTGATTTGCATTTCTCTAATGATTAGTGATGTTGAACATCCTTTCAAGTGTTTGTTGGCAATCTGTATATCTTCTTTGGAGAAATGTCTGTTTAGGTCTTCTGCCCATTTTTGATTGGGTTGTTTGTTTTTTGGATATTGAGTCGCATGAGCTCTTTGTAAATTTTGGAGGCAAATCCCTTATCGGTCACATTGTTTGCAAATATTTTCTCCTATTCTGTGGGTTGTCTTTTCATTTTGTCAGTGGTTTCCTTTGCTGTGCAAAAGCTTTTGAGTTTAATTAGGTCCCACTTATTTATTTTTGCTTTTATATCCTTTACTCTAGGAGACCGCTCAGAAAAGATGTTGCTGCGATTTATCTCAGAGTGTTCTGCCGATGTTTTCTGCTAAGAGTTTTATAGTATCCAGTCTTGCATTTAGGTCTTTAATCCATTTTGAGTTTAATTTTGTGTATGGTGTTAAAGAATGTTCTAATTTCATTTTTTTATGTGTAGATGTCTGGTTTTCCCAGCACCATTTGTTGAAGACACTGTCTGTCCTCCATTGTATAGTCTTGCCTCCTTTGTCATAGATTAATTGACCATAGGTGTGTGGGTTTATTCCTGGCTTTCTATCCTGTTCCATTGATCTATATGTCTGTTTTTGTGCCCATACCATACTGTTTTGATGACTGTAGCTTTGTCGTATAGTCTGAAGTGAGGGAGCCTGATTCCTCCAGCTCCGTTTTTCTTACTCAAGATTGATATGGCTATCTGGGGGTCTTTGGTGTCTCCATACAAATTTTAAGATTTTTTTGTTCTAGTTCTGTGAAAAATGCCATTGGTAATTTGATAGGGATTGTATTGAATCTGTAGATTGGGTAGTATAGTCATTTTGACAATATTGATTCTTCCAATCTAAGAACATGGTATATCTTTCCAACTGTTTGTGTCATCTTTGATTTCTTTCATCAGTGTCTTATAGCTTTTGGAGTACAGGTATTTTATCTCCTTAGGTACGTTTATTCCTAGGTATTTTATTCTTTTTGATGTGACGGTAAGTGGGATTGTTTCTTTAATTTCTCTTTCTGATCTCTTGTTGTTAATGTATAGAAATGCAACAGATTTCTGTGTATTAATATTGTATCCTGCAACTTTATTGAATTCATTGATGAGCTCTAGTAGTTTTCTGATAGCATCTTTAGGATTTTCTATGTATAGTATCATGTCATCTGCAAACAGTGACAGTTGTACTTATTCTTTTCCAATTTGGATTCCTTTTATTGCTTTTTCTTCTCTGATGGCTGTGGCTAGGACTTCCAAAAGTATGTCGAATAAAAGTGGTGACAGTGGACATCCCTTGTCTTATTCCTGATCTTAGAGGAAATGCTTTCAGCTTTTCCCTGTTGATTATGATGTTAGCTGTAGGTTTGCCATATATGACCTTTATTATGTTAAGATATGTTCCCTCTATGCCTACTTTCTGGAGAGTTTTTATCATAAATTGGTGTTGAATTTTGTCAAAATCTTTTTCTGCATCTATTAAGATGATCTCATGGTTTTTATTCTTCAATTTGTTGATGTGATGTATCACACTGATTGATTTACGGATATTGAAAAACTAGAAACAAGAAATTTACGAATGGAAAAGCTCACCAGTAAAGGCAAACATAAAGTAAAGGTAGGAAATCATCTGCACACAAATATGATATCAAAACCAGAAATTTTGAGAAGAGGAGAGCACAAATTCAGGATATTGGAAATGCATTTGAAATTAAGAGATCAGCAACCTAAAACAATTATGTATGTATATAGACTGCTATATCAAAACCTCATAGCAACCACAAATCAAGTATCTTTAATAGGTATACACACAAATAAATAAAAGGAATCCAAACACAACACTAAAGAATGTTATCAAATCACAAGAAAACAAAACAGGAAAGGAAAAAAAGCCTACAAAAACAAATCCAAAACAACGAAATGGCAATAAAAACATATTAACAATTACCTTATGTAAACTGATTAAATTATCCAACCAAAAGACATAGACTGGTTGAAAGGATTCGAAAACTAGATCCATATATGTGCTGTCCACAAGAAACCCACTTCACATCTAGAGACACGTACAGGCTGAAAGTAAGGAGATGGAGAAAGGTATTCCATGCAGATGGAAATCAAAAGAAAGTTGGTGTAGCAGTACTAGTATCAGACAAAATAGACTTTAAAATAAAGACTGTTACAAGAGCCAAAGAAGGACACTACATAATGATCAAGGGATCAATCCAAGAAGAAGGTATAACAATTGTAAATATATATGCACCCAACATAGGAGCACTTCAGTATATAAGGAAAATGTTAACAGACATAAAAGGAGAAATCAACAGTAACACAATAATAGTGGGGGATTTTAACACCCCACTTTCATCAATGGACAGATCATCCAGGCAGAAGATCAGTAAGGAAACTCAGGCCTTGAATGACATGTTAGACCAGATGGACTTAATTGATATTTATAGAGCATCCCATCCAAAAGCAGCAGATTACACATTCTTCTCAAGTGCACATGGAACATTCTCCAGGAGAGTTCACATGCTGGGCCACAAAGCAAGCCTCAGTAAATTTAAGGAAATTGAAATCATGTCAAGCATCTTTTCCAACCACAACTCTATGAGATTAGAAATCAACTACAAGAAAAAATACTGAAAAAACGCAAACATGTGGAGGCTAAACAATATGCTACTAAACAACCAATGGATCAGGATCACTGAGGAAATCAAAAAATAACCTAGCAACAAATGAAAACGAAAGCACAATGAGCTATGGGACATGTGGCAAAAGCAGTTCTGAGGGGAGTATATAGCAATACAGTCTTACTTCAGGAAACAAGAAAAATCACAAATAAACAACCTAGCCTTATGCCCAAAGCAATGAGAGAAAGAAGAACAAACAAAACCCAAAGTTAGTAGAAGGAAAGAAATCACAAAGATCAGAGCAGAAATAAATGAAATATAAACGAAGAAAACAGTAGGAAAGATCAATGAAACTAAATGCTGGTTCTTCGAAATGATAAACAAAATTGATAAACCTTTAGCCAGACTCATCAGAAAAAAGGGAGAGGGCTCAAATCAATAAAATTAGAAATGGAAAAGTATAAGTTACAGTGGACACCACAGAAATACAAAGGATCATAAGAGACAACTACAAGCAACTATATGCCAAAAGAATGGACAACCTGGAAGAAATGGACAAGTTCTTAGAAACATACAATCTCCCAAGACTGAATCAAGAAGAAATAGAAAATATGAACAGACCAGTCACAAGTACTGAAGTTGAAACTGTGATTTAAAAACTCCCAACTGGGACTTCCCTGGTGGTCCAGTGGTTAAGACTTCATGCTTCCACTGCAGGGGGCACGGGTTTGATCCCTAGTCAGGGAACTAAGATCCCGCATGCTGTACAGTGCGGCAAAAAAAAAAAAAAAAAAAAAAACTCCCAGCCAACAAAAGTCCAGGAACAGATGGCTTCACAGGCGAATTCTATCAAACGTTTAGAGAAGAGTTAACACCTATCCTTCTGAAACTATTCCCAAAAAATCACAGAGGAAGGAATACTCCCAAACTCATTCTATGAGGCCACCATCACTGTGATACCAAAACCAGAAAAAGATACCGCAAAAAAAAGAAAATTACAGGCCAATATCACTGATGAACATAGTCACAAAAATCCTCAACAAAATACTAGCAATCTGAATCCAGCAATACATTAAAAGAATCATACACCATGATCAAGTGGGATTTATCCCAGGGATATATGGACTCGATGATATCATTTTAATGCTAAGGTTCCATGTGTCTTTGCTTCTGCCTTCTTAAGATGGCATTGTCAGACCACAGGGACCATAGAGGTCCACCCGTCTCTGGGAACTTCCCTCACTCCCTGAGCAGAGTTTGATCAGAGGCCATTCTTAGTAAAACAGGTGACATGGACAGAGGCAAGTTCTAGGTCAGATTCTCTGTCCATGGGTCCTCCAGTCTACTAATTCTGCATCCCTCCTTTGAACTCCCAGATCTCTAGAACAGACCCTGCAACCCCATGCTTAGCATACCGGGCAGAGGACACATTGATGGGTTTCTCTGCATTACTTCTAGGTGTGGAGACAAACTCAAGTGAACGAATGATGCCACTTGAGGATGTTGGGGTGCTGAGTCTTTTTTTTTCAAGATTGTTATCTATTTATTTTATTATTTATTTGGAGCTGCATCAGGTCTTAGTTGCGGCATGTGGGATCCTCACTGAAGCATGCAGGATCTTTCGCTGTGGTGCACGGGCTCTTCATTGTGGTGCTCGGGCTTCTCTCTAGTTGTGGCATGCGCCTTTTCTCTTCTCTAGTTGTGGCTCACAGGCTCCAGGGCGTGTGGGCTCTGTAGTTGTGGTGCGTGGGTTCCAGAGCGCGTGGGCTCTATAGTTTGCGGCACGTGGGCTCTGGTTGAGGCACGCAAGCTTAGTTGCCCCACGGCATGTGGGATCTTAGTTCCCTGACCAGGGATTGAACCTGCATCCCCTGCATTGTAAGGTGGATTCTTTACCACCGGACCACCAGGGAAGTCCCTGCTGAGTCTTGATAAGGGAAAAATCTAATGAATTAGTGCCGTTCCTTGTATTAAGATTTGAGTAAAGTGTAAGAGATTACATTTGATATAACAAGTGTTCCTAGGGCCTATCATTTCTTCATTTCATCTTAGTTTGATTTCCTATTGTGCTGCAGGAACAATCATTTGGGGAGGCTGGAAGGGATGAAGGGATTAAGGCAAGAGTATGGGTGAAGGTTCATATATGATATTACAAATGTGCAAAATTATAAACCAAGCTAGGAAATAGTTAAATAAATTATGTTGGGGCTCCATTCTCTTACCCTGTCCAGCATCCTTTATAACTACCTGGAAAGCTGAACTTCTCAGAATTTGCCTCCACAGGAATATGGTGGCTCAGGAAGGAGCAGGATGGTGGCCATTTCCCTCCTACCCCATGTCATGTTCTGCCCCAAGTTTTGACCTGCTTGTGTGGACACCCAGCCCATGCTTCCAAGTTCCTCCTCAACTGCACACAAGCAAACCCTTTGGGCCTAGGGTTGCTCACACTAGCAGTTGGGTATGTCCTTAGGGTGATAGAGCCAGGGAAGAGGCCTGCATGGGCCCTGGAAACTGAGACACTAGGGCAGGAAACTCTGGGGTGTTAGGTGCATACCCACAGCATGATCTTGAGGGGGAGGTGCTAGCTGTAAGAAAGCATGTGGGCCCCTTGCTTAGTGGGAAGGGGAGAGCCAGAGGAAGACCAATGTGGAGCCCATTTCAGAGACTCCAGAGACACACTCTCACCCAGGTCTAAGTGTGGGACTAGGATTACAAACTAAGAAATATCATGAGTGGAAACCATAGTTTTCAGAGAAGAAAATATTCTGAGTGGAGAAATCATATGGTAAGGACTTAGGTGTAGTGCTTATGTGATACACCACAATTCCCAAAAATGATGTCCTCTGTGATATCATATGTTTCTAAATGTACTTTGCTCTTGAGATAAGCGAAGTGCTACTGTAGTGTAATACAAATTAAGGAAACTATTCTGAAATAATCTGATTTGGGTACAAAAAGTACAGCAAATAAATGTGTGTGAAGCAAGTAGGTTCTCATACATGACTGAAGGCAGCATCTTTATAAACTTATCTGTGGATCGGGAGGAGACCTTTAATATTTGCCAGTCTGGTCTTGTGTATGAATTCACACCTCCCAGGTATCCATTCTTTTGTATTCATGACCTAAACCTAAATGACTCAACTGTCTCGAGAGTGTAACATTCATGCCCAGGTGTTCAATGATGGCAGTGACTGTGTCTCAATGGAATCTTGGTGTCCTTGAATCAGTAACATGGCATTTTGCATAATCATAATTTGTTCTTCTTCACCTACTAATATATTCAGCTTCTGTAAGCCAGAAAGAATCTTACTATATCCTGTCTGGCTGTCCTCAAACTGCCATCTATTTTATCTTCTCATTTTCTCCTTAATTTCTTAAAAGAATATCTACAGGAAATGCCTCCATGTATTCAACTTCCCATTTGTTCCTTAACAAATTCTGCTACTACTGCGATTCTGCTGTGGCATTTATGGTTGTTGTGAAAGTGTCCTCTCAAATGTCCAGTGGCCCTCAGAAGCTATCTAATCAGCCTTCTTTTTTTTTTGTCATTTTCTTATTGATTGCCCTATTCTTGGAAGTCAGTCTGTTCTTACTTCTATCTTGCTTACTTTCTTTCTCATCATCTTTTACTGCCCTTACCCCACACACTTACACATTGTAAACAATGATGTTCCCCATCCTCCATAGCCCTCTTCTCTATCTGTCCTTACTCTCCCTCACGATCTTGTTCATCCGTTAAGCAAACATAAATGAGCAGTAGTCACATTGCTTTAACATATACCAATAAGCTACAGATCTATTCTAAGCTCTAAACTGTTTCCTGAGCTTTATATTCAAATTGCCAACTTCCATTTGTTCAACTTGGCTTAGATCTCTCCCACACGTTGCATCAGCACATCCAGAATAACAAGATGTACTATCTACCCTCCAAAATTTGTTATTCCTACTGTATTCCTTATTGTAAATAACTCATGGAAATACAGAAATGCAAGATTTACCGAATTGCTGGTTTTACTGCTCAGAGACGTTTTAAATTTTGGTTTTGTCTCTGCTTTTTATAGATGTTTATTTAAGTTTAGGCTTGAAAGGAGATGTGAGTTTATATTATGTCCCTATAGCCAGGATATTGTTTTGCTTATCCAAACTAACCTGTTTTAACACTTGTAATATTCTGACAAGAGTTCAAGAGAGTTTAGGTTAAATTTTGTAGAGGAGAAATTTTGTGCAAAGAAAATACATTTGGTATTTATGGTTTAATTTCCATTCTTAAAAACTACAGTAAGTCATTTTTTGCCGTAAGAGTGTGCATTCAAAGCTAAAAATATAATGCATGTTATTATAACACTTAGATAGTTTTGTAGAGTTGCAAAATAACCTAGGAATAGACATTTTTAGTATGTGCATTGGCAGAATCAGGTCCTCTCCTGTTCCTATACATGATGGGGATGGAAGAAAAACAAAGGAACCAGCAGCATTAACTAGTTCCACTGTGTGCCAGACGCCTAGTTCTCTGCTGGACACAGTGCTCAATAAATCCTTCAACCCAGTGATGTACCTTGTTATCCTCCAGTTTACAGAGGAAGAAAGCTGAAGTATTACAGAGGCTAAATGAGGAAACTAAAGCTTCACAGAGTTAAATGATTTGCCTGACTTGCTGAGAAATGGGAGAACTAAGAGTGACTTCAAGTTAGTCTTATTTCTTTCTTTCCACAACAGTCAAGCAAAGTCACTTTACAGCTTGCCCCTGCAGTGCTCCTTCCCCCAGCAGAAATGGAAGGATGGGTAGAACTATATTCTGCAGCCCACATCAGCAGAAACCGACTCTCATCACCATTATGGCTCCACACACCCATAAAGCCATAGGAGTCAGACGCCTTCGAGATGAAAACCAGATTGCCTGAGTGTTTGGAGAGCAGACGTGGTAAACATCACTTCAGAGGCATCAGGGCCAGAATTCATCTTGGCCTCTTGCCTCCCAGGGAGGACTGGGTGAGTCACATCCTTCTCTGGAACTAGGTTCTTATCTTTAAAAAAGTCCCCTGTTGACAACTCAGGTGTTTCTCTCTGGCGTTCTGGATATGGCATTCCCACTTTGGGATGAATCACCGCAGACAGAGCCTCCAGAACTGGTCTTTTCCTATAATTTTCCTCCTGCAAACCCTGAAACCCATGCATAGCGTGAGGTTTGTGAGACGATTACACAGATGGTAGTTTTAACATTTGTTGGGAAAGGGATTCTTTTCTACTGATACACTGTCTGAAGGAGGTGGCTATAAATCAGAGTAACCACAATATTTACAAAGGTATTTAGTGGAAAAGAAGACTTTGGCAACCGGTTAAGCCATCACTCATGGGGGATAAAGTGAAGCTTGCTTGTGGTTTAATAAATCAAAACATAGTGTGTTTGTCCATGGCCTCATTTTTTCCCCATTACTGGTGGGTGATCTCATCTTTTTCATTTCCATTAGAATCTTTCAGCATCCAAGAGTAGGAAAAAATTAATGTTAACTTCATTTATTATGTTGTATTTCCATTTTTAAACAGAAATTTAATTTTAATTCTGCCAGATTTGTGAATGCAGTTTACAAACTCTTCTAAGATTTGTGGAATTTTTATGAATAGTATTCTGGAAATTACTGACTTTTTTGTGTATGTACAAAGATATCATTTTTGAATTAAGTTCTTTTCTCAATTTGCCCAGATGAAACTCTGGTCTTAGAAAGAATAAAACTAAACCCCTCTCTGCAAATTATAGCAGAATAGTAAATTTAGAAATTGCTAGAAAATGTAAAGAAGACTAAAATTATCCATGGTCATACCCTGTTCAGATAACTAATGCATAAATAATAGTATTTTAAAATACAATGCTCATCTTTATCCTACATTTCTGCCAGAGTGAAGAGTTTGAGTGTTGCCACTCACAGGCACATATGTAAATAATCTCTGCCTTGCCACAATTGGGTAATTAACAACAATTTTTTATTGTTTTAAAAACTCAAGCCTCAGAGATATGGGGACATATGTATATGTATAACTGATTCACTTTGTTATAATGCGGAGACTAACACACCATTGTAAAGCAATTATACTCCAGTAAAGATGTTAAAAAAAAAAAAAAAGAACCTCAAGGCTCCACTTTCTGATAGCCTGCTCTTTTCTTCAGTCCCTAACTTCAGTAACATCTTTTCCAGGAAGCTTTCTCCCGTTCCACAGTTCAACCATTGCACGCTGGCTGTACTACTTTGCCAGCACTGATTACACCCTGCTTTGTATTATAAATAGTGGTTTCCATATGTTTTCCCCAAATGTATGTAAATTCCTTGAGGACTTACACGTATGTGTGCCGGTGATTAAGTCATTCAACAAGTTTTTTTTTACTGAGTGCATCTTGAGCTCACTGCTGAAATCTATAACGATAAATAAGGTTGACAGAGTTCTTACTTACAGTCAATTAAAGTCAGTTCTTACTACTAAGGGATCAGACAAATGGCTGCCTTGGTATTAAACAGTATGATCACTTCTGTGGCTGGGTTGTGGGGTGGTATTGGAAATATGCAGGAGATACCCATCTGGAGCTGTCAGAGCAGTTTTTAGCAACATTCAGCAGAAATGATTCTTCCCCTCTTTCCAACACTCATATCTCTTGGTTTTTACAGCCCAACTCCTTTGCCTCACTTAATAATCTCCTTTGCTGATTCCTCCTCTTCATCGACTTGATCTCAGGCCTGAAACCTCTTCTCTAGCTATAATTTCTCTCCAGGTGAGTTTGATCATCTGTATTACCATCTGTATGCTGGAAGTTTCTAGCTGCTTTCTTGACATATCTGTTTCAATGTCTAGGAGTCATCTCAAACCTAAGATTAAATTTGACTATAGACATATTTAAACTGAAACTTAAAAGTTAAATAAGAGTTTGTATACAGAGGGATAAGGTAAGAGAGAATGTTCTAGCCAGAGGGGATAGTGTAGGAGAAAGGCCTGATGAAACTGGCATCTTTTGGGAAGCGAAAGTGATTGTGAGGTGTGGAGGACTGAGTGCAGGAGAGAAGCAGCCAGATCTCCACAGGCTCTAAAAGGGATGTTGGAGGTTTGGAGCTTTACCCAAAGGCCACAGGAGAGGAGCATAACCAGTGTGGCATTTTATCAATAGATGGATAACTCTGTAGTTTGGCTTATGAATTGAGTGGAAGGATCAAGTCTAGGGACAGGGCTCCATTTAAGAAATGATTACAATAATTCAAGAGAGGGAGAAGATTTCTCTATGAGGGTAGGGGGGATTTCAAGACCTAATTAGAGGATGTTTTGCCAATGTTTGCTTCTAGGAGTTTTATGGTCTCTTTTTTTTTTTTTTTTTTTTTGGCTGTGCTGCACAGCATGTGGGACCTTAGTTCCCTGACCAGGGATCAAACCCGCACCCCCTGCATTGGAAGTGCAGAGTCCTAAACACTGGACAACCAGGGAATTCCTGGTGACATGTCTTATGTTTAAGTCTTTAAGCCATTTTGAGTTTATTCTTGTGCATGGTGTGAGGGTGTGTTATAACATCATTGATTTACACTCAGCTGTCCAACTTTCCCAGCACCACTTGTTGAAGAGACTGTCTTTTTCCCATTTTATATTCTTGCCTCCTTTGTTGAAGACTAATTGACCATAGGTGTGTGGGTTTACTTCTGGGCTCCCTATTCTGTTCCATTGACCCATGTGTCTGTTTTTGTGCCAATACCACTGTTTTGGTTATTGTAGCTTTGTAGTATTGTCTGAAGTCTAGGAGGGTTATGCCTCCAACTTTGTTCTTTTTCCTCAGGATTGCTTTGGCAATTCTGGGTCTTTTATGGTTCCATATAAATTTTAGGATTAATTGTTCTAGCTCTGTGAAAAATGTCATGGGTAATTTGATAGGGATTGCATTAAATCTATAGATTACTTTGGTTAGGATAGCCATTTTAACAATATTAAGTCTTCCAATTCAAGAGCATGGGATATCTTTCCATTTCTTTGAATCATCTTCAGTTTCCTTTATAATGTTTTATAGTTCCTCAGTATATAAGTCTTTCACCTCCTTGGTCAGGTTTATTCCTAAGTGGTTTTTTTGTTTTGTTTTGTTTTGATGTGATTTTAAAAGGGATTGGTTTATTTCTTTTTCTTGTCTGATTGCTGTGGCTAGGACTTCCAATACTATGTTGAATAGAAGTGGTGAGATTGGGCATCCTTGTCTTGTTCCAGATTGTAGTGGGAAGGCTTTTCACTGTTCACTATTTTGTTGGCTGTGGGTTGGTCATAAATAGCTTTTATTATGTTGAGATATGTTCCCTCTGTATCCACTTTGGTAAGATTTTTTATAATGAATGGATGTTGAATTTTATCAGATGCTTTTCCTGCATTGAGATGATCGTTTGTGTTTTTTTCTTTTCCTTTGTTGATATGGTGTATTGCATTGATTGATTTGCATATGTTGAACCATCCTCGTGACCCTGGGATGAGTCCAACTTGATTGTAGTGTATGACCTTTTTTATGTGTTGTTGGATTCAGTTTGCTAATATTTTGCTGGGAATTTTTGCATCTATATTCATTAGAGATATTGGCCTGTAATTTTCTTTTTGGTAGCATCTTTGGTTTTGGTATCTGGGTGATGCATTCTCTGACATAAATCATAGCAATGTTTTCTTAGGTCAGTCTCCCAAGGCAATAGAAATAAAAGCAAAAATAAACAAATGGGATTTAATCAAACTTCTAAGCTTTTGCACAGCAAAGGAAACCATAAACAAAACAAGAATTACAGGAACTAAGAGAAGAGAATTTTCAAACTCTTTCCAAAATAAGCACTTTTACACATTGTTGGTAGAAATATAAATTGATAGATTTTTTTATATAGGTCATTTTATCAGCCTTTACTCAACATTAAACCATTCTGCTTCTAAAAATGTACAAAAATATCTTAGAAGGATATTCATTGTAGTATATAAAATAGTGAAAAATTACAAATAACCTAAAAGATTATCAATAGACAATTGGTTAAGTCACAATATATTGTGTATCTATACAATGGCTTGCCTTATTGCCTTAAAAATAACAAAGTAGATTTGTGTTTACTGATATGGGATATATCTTGGTACATTAAATGGCAAAATCAATCATAAGTAGTTTATATGGCAAGTGTGTTTTATTGAGAATTTGGTATATCCCAGGCAGTATTTGTAAAGAACTCCAAAAACTGATAGGGAAAAATGGGCAAGCAATTTGAACAGACTGATCCCAAAATTCAAATGACCAATAAATGCATGTACATGTTCAACTCCACTAGTCAAATGAGGGAAAATCTATTTTAAATCACCATCAGATACCATTGCACACCCACCAAAATGATTAATAGTAAAAAGACTGATAGTACCAATTGTTAGAATATGGAACAATAGCTATTCTCATATACTGCTGTTTGACGGTAAATTGGTACCAACACTTTGATATTATCTATAAAAGTTGAAGATACACATACTCCTAGGTATATATTCGAAAGAAATGTGTGCACATGTGTATACAGAAATATGCATAAAAATGTCACAGCAGTGATCAGTTTGTAATATATACATATATCAAATCATGGTACACCTTAAGCTAATACAGTCTTATATGTCAATTATATCTCGATAAAATTTGGAAAAAATAAAAGTGAAAGTCATACAAGTAGAAACTGAGAGAATTCACCTCTGACAGATGTTCATGTTAGAATTAAAGGATATTCTTCAGGCAGAGGGAAAATGATCTAAGAAGGTTTGAGATGTAAGAAGCAATAGGAGCAAAGAATATGGTAAATACAGCAAACAGTGACCATATAATAAAGTCATAATAATGTCAAGGGAAGTCTTTTTTTTTTTAAGCTAGAATTCAAAAGTACAAGTGTGACTGAAATTAAAATGCTGTAAAGTCCTTTGTTCGTGAGGAGGATTGAGACATGGATTAATTTGGACTTTGATGAGTATGCATGATAAAATATCTAAGGTAACCATTTGACATATAGAAATAGAGCATGTGACATCCCAACTAATATATGGGAAAAAGCAAAATTTTTAAAAGCTAATCAAAAAGAGGCAAAGAGATAAAAAAATTTTAAATAAAATTTAAAAAGTCATTTGTGGTGGAACTTCCAAATATGGCAGAATGAAGAGGTCACTGAATCTTCTCCATAGGAAAACAAGTGTAAAGCTGGAAAAATTGTGTAAAAAGAACTGTTTCAGGACTGAGGAGATTGACCAAAGGCAAAGAACAAATAATTCAGAGCTTGATTCTGCCTCTCTTTTAATATCTATGTTCACTCATGATGACCTAGATAGTCTTTCTGCAAAAATATCTCCCTCATCCATCCCATACTCTTTATTGTCACTAATGGAATTGAAATAACCATTTTGTTTGTAAATACATTTTGATTGCAAGTAATAGAAACTTCAAATAAGCCTAAGTACAACATGGGTGTATTGAAAGGACACTGAGAATACCCTCTTACTGAAGGGCATTAAGGATTCCCAAGGGCCTGGGACCAGGAATGAGGTCACCCTCATGGTCCAGGCAGTCCTCACGGACTCTCATCTTGCTTTCTTTTTCTGAGTTAAATCATCTCTACCATTTTCTGTATGTTCACTTCATTCTCCTCTCAGTAGGTCTTGCCTTCTGCAGGACAGCTCCCACTGTGTTGACAGGAATGTGGCCAATGGCCCATCTCAAAGAACCCAAGCCTATTTACCTTCAGTTCAAGCAACTTCCCAGATTGGTGGTATGGCCCTCAATTTCAGATTTTTCCAGAAAACCTGATTTAGCCAGCTTGGGTCATGTGTTCACCCCTAGTCCTATCAACTATGATCTCTAGGGCAAGTGCAGGTCATAAAAGCTTGGCTGGGTGTTGGTGATATAATATAGTACAGAGTTAAACATATTTAACAAAAGTATTTTCACATAGACAACCCCAGGTAAAGCTTTTGTAAGAAAGAGAAAAGTTATTAAAATTTAATATAACTTTCTTCAATCAGCATGTATTTATCTTTACTTCCTGAAAAGAACATCTTTATACTGTTGGAGTGCTCTATTGTGTAGCCTAAGGCAAGCTTTGTGCCTATTAATCTGTCAGTAAATATTTACTGATTATTTCTTTTTAGTTTGTTTCATTTATAACAATACTTATAAGTGATTATTGAGATTTTCTAAAAAATTTATTTTTGGCTGCGTTGGGTCTTTGTTGCTGCGTGCAGGCTTTCTCTAGTTGCGGCGAGCAGGGGCTACTCTTCATTGAGGTGCGTGGGTTCCTCATTGCGGTGGCTTCTCTTGTTGCTGAGCACGGCTCTAGGTGTGCAGGCTTCAGTAGTTGCAGCATGCGGGCCCTAGAGCGCAGGCTCAGTAGTTGTGTTGCACGGGCTTAGTTGCTCTGCAGCATGTGGGATCTTCACGGACCAGGGATCGAACCCGTGTCCCCTGCATTGGTAGGCTACCAGGGAAGTCCCGATTATTGAGATTTTATATAATTTTTAGCTCTTTCTCATGAGAATTGTCCTTTAATTATTATATACAATGTTCAAGGACTGTGGTTGTTTTGTTTAATTTTTTCTGAATATATACTTAAATTACTGAGAGGTTTTTTTTTTTCTTTTTTAGAGGTGGTTAAAAACCATTTGTTATAACACACAAAAAGCAAATTCCTCTCTGGTTGAGAGTTGTTTTGCTTTTAAACTGACAAATTTCAAGCAGGCTTTAGTGAAACAAACAATATTTTCACTATAAAATCACCAGCATGATTGCAGGAGGAGCCATGCCATCATCTATTTATGTTGGTATGCCATTTGATATCTGTAATTCAGAACAGTGAAAGTAAATTTTAACTGCTTTCATGCTGAAAATGGCTTATTTACGTCTTCGGAAGGGAGAATTAGCAATGATCAAGCACTTAGCAGTGACCATGTTTTCTGTCTACAATTCAATGACTCTTCTTAGTTCAGTTTATTTATTTATTTAATACAATTTTTAAAGGTTACTTTCCATTTACAGTTATTACAAAATATTGGCTATATTCCCTGTATTATACAGTACATCCTTGAGCCTATCTTACACCCAAAATTTGTACCGCCCACATTACCCTTCTCCCCATGCCCCCACTGGTAACCGCTCATTTGTTCTCTGTATCTGTGAGTCTGCTTCTTTTTTGTTATATTCACTAGTTTGTTGTATTTTTTAGATTCCACATATAAGTAATATCATATTTGTCTTTCTCTGTCTGACTTCTTTCACTTAGTGTAATGCCCTCCAAGTCGATCCATCGTAGTTCAGTTTCTTGAACCATCATAAACTCTATGCAAGCATTATGCTCCATATCAGATAGGAATCAAAGACTGAATCAAACCACTGTAATTAATCCTGCTTCCTCATATTTTCTCAGGGACTCTCCCTCACCACTCCACTGCCCCCCACCCCCAGTACCAACTTGGCTCATTTCATGACTGTCATCCACAGCTGGACACTAGCTGCCCTTCCCTCCCAGAATCCTCATTATGTGAGTAATAAATCTCTTCACACCCTCTTGCAATGTGTGGAACCATCAATGTTGACATCTGACCCCAAGTTTGGTGGGGGGTGTCCATCATGGTCTGTGGAATGGTCTCAACACCATACTTAGAGTATGTAGCAATGAGTGCCTGGTAGGACGTGGTAGTAGAGGGTGGACATCAGTTGTCTGGTGCCCAGCACATTCCCTTCCTTCTTCTGAAAGTGCCCCCTTCCTTTTTTTTTTTTTTTGCGGTACGCGGGCCTCTTGATGTTGTGGTCTCTCCCATTCTGGAGCACAGGGTCTGGATGCGCAGGCTCTAGACGCGCAGGCTTACTGGCCATGGCTCACGGGCCCAGCCGCTCCGCGGCATGTGGCATCCTCCCAGACCGGGGGCACAAACCCGCATCCCCTGCATCGTCAGGCGGACTCTCAACCACTGCGCCACCAGGGAAGCCCCACCCCCTTCCTTTGAGGAAGTTTTCCCTCATAGGCTGACACACCCTTGAAAATTATTCACAGTGGAATACTACACAGTCATTAAAAAGAACACAGCAACTCTATCTTCACAGGAAAAGCTCTTCAATACACATTGTTGAGTGAAGAAAAGAAATGCAGGGCTTCCCGGGTGGTGCAGAGGTTGAGAGTCCGCCTGCCGATGCAGGGGACACGGGTTCGTGCCCTGGTCCAGGAAGATCCCACATGCCGTGGAGTGGCTGGGCCCGTGAGCCATGGTCGCTGAGCCTGCATGTCCGGAGCCTGTGCTCCACAACAGGAGAGGCCACAACAGTGAGAGGCCCACATACCACAAAAAAAAAAAAAAAGAAAAAAGAAATGCGAAAACAATATGGTATAGTATGATTGTATTTATTAAATTTTCTCTATTGAGGTATATTTAATTGAGGTGTAACTTTCCTATTTGCTGTGGGTCCATAGAGATCTGTAATATGAGAAGAGATCTGCAAGATACTCATCTGGGGAGAGAGGGTTGGAGACTAGAATTGGGCTTACATCAAAGAAGAGTTTAACTTAGCTTTAACCATTTAATTTTTAAAGTGAGAATGCATTTGTTAATTACTTGTATAATTAAAGAGAAATGAAAATGTGATATTTCTCACCAAAAAGAAAGCAAGAGGAGACTTAAAGAAATACGGCAGGGACTTCCCTGGTGGTCTAGTGGTTAAGACTCCACACTCCCACTGCAGGGGGCACAGGTTTGATCCCTGGTCGGGGAACTAAGATCCCTCATGCCTCATGGCACGGCCAAAAAAAAAACAAAAAAAAGAAATACTGCAGGCCGAGATGGCCATATGTACCCTCCCCTGCCATTTTAATCTTACAGAAATTCTGGATTAAGTACAACATGTTTTAAGTACATAGTCAAGCTCAAAAGAAAGAAGTAAAAATGTCCTGAGAGCCAGAAATAAGGAGAAAAATCAAAGCGAGAGCAGGAGCTGGTTTTGGCCAGCCCACAGCATCTCAGAGCAGATCTGGGCCCTGGGTCAGAGACGGAGGACAGCCTGGGCTGCATCAGATGCTGGGGTGGATCCTCCTCCCAGAGCTTGGGGCCTCAAAGACTTCCGTCAGTTGAAAAAGGAAGAGGAAAGAGTGCCAGCCACCCCAAAGAAGCTGCAGGGAACTTGGCAGGTGGAGAAACTCACCTCTTCAGATCCCTGACATAGATATATACAAGGTCTCAGTTTACCTTGCCTACGTGTGGGCTAGGTAGAAGCCCAAATCTGGAAAGGAATATAAATTGTAGATACAGGGACTCCCCCAGGCTCTGAGAGAAGCCACCCTGAAACTTCCCTGGAGGGAAATTCTCACACATACATAACTGTCACAGACAAAAATGACCCCAGATGAAGCAAGTGCACATTAAAAAACTATACATTAATTGGGACTTCCCTGGTGGTCCAGTGGTTAAGAATCCACCTTCCAATGCAGGGGATGCAGGTTCGATACCTGGTCGGGGAACTAAAATCCCACATGCTGCGGGGCAACTAAGCCCGTGCACCACAACTACTGAGCCCATGCGCTCTGGAGCCCGCGCACCACAATTAAAGAGCCCACATGCCGCAACTACAGAGCCTGCGTGCTGTGACTAGAGAGAAGCCCACGTGCCACATCAAAGAGCCTGGGTGCCGCAACAAAAGATCCTGCATGCCGCAGCTAAGACACAACGCAGCTCAAAAATAAATAAATAAATAAAATATTTTTTAAATTATACATTAATTGTATAAAACAAACTTCTGTTAAGTGAGAATTATAGAACAATCTGGACAAAAAGTACAAGGTTTAAGATATCAAAGTAATAACTAAACAAATAGATCTAATTTAAAATATAGGACAGTTTTTTACAAAAGCCTATTGGAAAAAGAAACAAATTGACTCTAAATTTTCTAAATGTGATTAGAATTTTAAAAATTTAGAAACCAGTGGATAAGTCAAACAACATGTTAAATATTACTAAAGAGAACATTAGAGGATTTATTTGAAGAAACCACCCAAAGAACAGAAAGATAATTAGATGGAAAACAAATGAGTTCAGTTAAGAAGCATGGAATTAGGTGGTTCAGTGTAATCTAATAAGAGTTCCAGACAGAGAGAATGAAATAGATGCTATATTTAAAGAGAAGAATGTTATTACCTTGTCAGATATCCTCAGTTGTTTGTCCCAGTGCAGAAAGATTTGAATGACAGGATTCTGTGTGAAAAGAGGGACTGCGTTTAAAGGAACAATTATAACTTTACTTTGTACGTGAATATATCATCTCAGAATTTATAAAGGACATTTTAAAAAGAGGAAAAAGGGAGCTGTCAAACTGTTCTACAAAGTGGCTGTGCCATTTTACATCTCACCAACAATGCCTGAGGTTTCCACTTTCCCCATTCTCACCAACACTTGCCACTCTCTGTCTTTTTTATAATAGGTACTCTAGTGGATCTGAAGTGGTTTTGTATGGTTTTAAGGTAGATTTCAAACTAAGCATCCTGCAGATCTGTTTTTCACACTGAACTATTTTACTTCAAGCTATTTATGATAGTTCAAATTGTTGTTGAATGCCTTTCTAAACTACCTTATCTTACAAAGTCTAGTTGTAATTTAAATTGAAAATAACCATATGTTCACATTTCCTGACTCTATTAGTCTTTATCCAATCTTTGATTACAGTGTTTTTAACATGTTTAAAATAGTGTATTTTTCTGATAAACATGAACTGCACAGTATCACCATCACTGCCCACCCCACCCCCCAAAAGAAAAGGCCAATTATATTTTTTGCCTCAAGAACTTGAAGATTGGTTACTTCGGAAAAGCATGTTTGAGGTAATCACCTTCCTCTTGTAATTAATTAAATGATTTCAGACATTCATAACCATGTTTGCATAAGTCAGGGTCTTCAGGCCAGTCATTTAGGAACATCCTACCAGAACACCATCACTTTCACATACAAAGGTGTGGGCAGAAAAGCCCATATATTTGCAAGTGCTCTTGGAAGAAACAAGAGGGCCCTGCTTAAGCAAGTTCACTAACAGTGTGTCAGTGGAGGCATGCTTCAGCAAAGGGCTTTCAACTTCTCTAGTTCTGTTAGTATAACAAATTGTTAACCACTTGTTTTAAGACTTTTTTCAAGCTCAAACTTTGGTTTCGTCTCTGTATGTTTTCTTCTTTATGAGAGGCAGTAAACTACATCTGGTTAGTATTCAGTGCTTATGGCACTTGTAAATAAAGAACCCTCTTTCTGTTACAAATGTGTAAATGCTCTGCTTACAGCTTTTGATATTTAAAACAGCATGGAATATGTGTTTGTCTGAGGCTAAAGTATGACCTTTAGGAAATTAGAATCTGTCCTTTGGCTATTTTATCTTAAAAAAAAAAAGCTTGACTTTGTTGGCCCACATCCTCTGTTTCCATTTTCTCTTATTGCTGGGCGCATAATCCACCTTGGACAGTTGTGCAAGCCTCTGGGGTCCTGGGGCCCGAGTTCCCCTCCAGTCCATCAACACGATGTCTCTCTATTCCCAAATAAAGCTAAAGTTTGTGCAGGCCTTTTCCATTTCTTTGGTCAGCCTCAGCCTCTGGAACTTAGTATGTTTCTTCAAATATTATTTAAATGTACAAGTTAGCTGAACTTTAATAGAAGGAGATTAGGAAAGATAAGTAGAAAGCTTATAAACGTTCAAACAAATGTCTTTACAAGTAAAATTTTCATGTAACAAAAATTTCTAAGCTGCAGCTTTTGGCCCTTTTTTATTTCAAATGTGATTCAACTAATTCCAGTTGAACAAAATCATGTGACCATATTTTCAGAAGAGAAAAGTGTTAAACAATTGCACTTCTGTGTAAATGACCCAAGAGGGAGTCAACAGTAAGATCTCCATATTTTCAGACAACTTTAAGCATTTCCACACATTGAAATACCCAGAGGGTGGGAATGCACTGAAAACATTATCCAGAGCACACATACAAGTAGTAAAAGTTTACTGTGCATAAGATAAGACCTTCAAGAAAAAAAAAATCCAGAAAATACTTATCAAAAGACCTGCCCTTGGGGACTTCCCAGGTGGTCCAGTGGTTAAGACTCCGAGCTTCCACTGCAGGGGGCGCGGGCTCAATCCCTGGTCAGGGAACTAAGGTCCCACATGCTGCGCAGCAACCAAAAAAAAACAAAAAGATGTGCCCTTGGCTATTAATTGTGACCCAAGAAAAGGCATACTGACTGCTTCCCAAAACAATATTTCAGATACTTCTACATCAAGAAAGGGGGGCTTCCCTGGTGGCGCAGTGGTTGAGAGTCCGCCTGCCGATGCAGGGGACATGGGTTCATGCCCCGGTCTGGGAAGATCCCACATGCCGCGGAGCGGCTGGGCCCGTGAGCCATGGCCGCTGAGCGTCCGGAGCCTGTGCTCCGCAACAGGAGAGGCCACGGCAGTGAGAGGTCTGCGTACCGCAAAAAAAAAAAAAAAGAAAGGCTTGCAGATTGCTAGTCTTAACTTAGGAAGATCAGGTAAAAGAAAATAGATTTTATGTTCTTTGTCCCAAATCCTGGAACATCTGTACACAATATTTCATGCATTTATGGTCACTGCTCTTCAGGACAGACATGACAGAGTTGGAAAAGACGCAAAAGAGACAGCAAAGTAATCTTGATGGCAACAGAGCTTCCAGATGAAGAAAAGAACAAAGCATTCTCCACGCTGGATGGCAGTGGCAGAGGGGAGGCATTCGTGTATTTACTTGTTTAATGTCTGTCTTCTCCACTAGATCGTATGCTTCATGGGCTCAGGGATGCTGTCTTTTGTATTTTAACTTTTTGTTGAAATATATAGACACAGAAAAGGGCACACATCATAAATATACAGTTGGATAATTTCTTTCAAAATCATAGAACCACTGGCCAGAAGAGGAAGCAGAGCAAAGAGCAGCCCCCAGAGCCCCTGTGCTCCCTTCTGTCATTTCTTCCACACCGCCAGGGCCAGGGCCCACCTACCTGCCACAGGACTCCACAGGATGGGGTTGGCACCTGTCACTGCATACGGTGTCCATATGAGGTCCGTCCATGTGGAGTATAACTGGTGATCATTCCCCTTGTTGCCATGTAGCCTTCCGTCCTGTGGGTAAGCCACAAAGCATTCACCCAGTATTCTGTTCCTGGGCCCTTCCAGGTCCTGGCAATTGTAAATAGTGCTGCTGTGTGCATGTCTTTTGGTGACACATGTACATGTTTATGTTGAGTAGAGTTGCTGAATCTTAGGGTAGATGTATGTTCAGCTTTGAGGTGTTGCCAAACAGTTTTTCAAAGTAACTGTGCCCATTTATACTCTCACCAGCAGGGTGTGAGGGTTCCAGTTGCTCAATTCAGTTTCAACACCGCTTTTGTCAGTTGTTTGTAGCCATTCAGGTGTGTGGTTTTTATTTGTAGTTTCCTGATGCTCAGTGTTATTTTGTTCAGGACATACCCAGCATTTAACAAAGTGCCCGTGGTTTTTATTAGAGCTCTTTCAATGCAAGTGACAGAGGATGGGACAGAATCTTAACTCACATTGGCTTAGCAAAAAAGGAAATTTAGGGACTTCCCTGGTGGTGCAGTGGTTAAGAATCCGCCTGCCAATGCAGGGGACACAGGTTGGAGCCCTAGCCCGGGAAGATCCCACATGCCGCGGAGCAACTAAGCCTGTGCACCACAACTACTGAGCCTGTGCTTTAGAGCCCGTGAGCCACAACTACTGGGCTGGCGTGCCACAGCTACTGAAGCCCACGTGCCTAGAGCCCGTGCTCTGCAACAAGAGAAGACACCACAACGAGAAGCCCACGCACCACAACAAAGAGTAGCCCCTACTCGCCGCAACTAGAGAAAGCCCGCATGCAGCAGCAAAGACCCAACACAGCCAAAAATAAATAAATATTTTTTTAAAAAGGGAAAGTTAGTCACTCCAGTAGTAGTAGAGGGCTGGAGTAGTTCAGACAATCAAAGAAAGGTTGCCTGCGTTTGGGGATCACACCAAGATAAGAGGATTTTCCCTGCCATTGTGAGGCCCTCATCTCTGCACGGTTCTCTGCTGGTTCTCTGGACAACACACGGGCCTCATACAACCTGGAAGAGGCTGTCTGCTGAGCAACCCCTGTAGGAAAAGATTTTGTCCTCCCAGCATCTACCTGTCAGTTGGCCCAGGACACATCATATGCTGTTTGTGAGGAGCTGACAGTCTGTGATGACCTGAGCCAATCCTGTGAACAGGGACAGGTCTGTTACCAGAGGAGGGGTAATAAGAAAGCTTGCCAGGCAAAGAAAAACGGGTCTACAGTCCACAATAGCTCCACACAGTAGACACTCTGCAAATCATTCTGAGTGAATGAATTAGTCAATCCAAGTTCATCATGTGTGTAGGCCTCATGATGTATGAGAGGATGAACTTGAAATACTTTTACTTAACAGGCCCTCTAGGGACTTCCCTGGTGGTCCAGGGGGCCCGGGTTTGACCCCTGGTCAGGAAACTAGATCCCATGTGCATGCCACAACTAAGAGTTCGCATGCCGCAACTAAGACCGGAGCAGCCTAAATAAATAAACAAACATTTAAAAAACTAATAAATAAAGAGCTCCTCTAGGAGAATAAAGCAGTTTCAGGACAAGGCAGCAAAAAAAATCCTTCTGCCCTCAATCAATTTAAGAGATATTCCATGCTGAAAATTTGAACTGTTACAGAATGCGTTTTGCCAGTTCATGGATGGTCTGTAGAGAAATGCATACATGAAAGCATTTTCCATGTTTGCTACTCTCCTGTTACCTGTTTTGAGTCTCAAGTCAAGCCCAGGATCAGCTGGCCCCTTCCTACTGCCCAGTCCTGAAGGGGATGCTTATATCATTTGTGGCCAGATGACAAGACGTGTGTTATTCTAAGACCCCAAAAACAACTATGCGTTTTCTCTTGAGTCTTTAAGGGAAAAATGGGAGCCCCTTATTAAAAACAATAATAATAATAAGCAAAATACTTACACCCATGGCAGGACATAAGGAGGTGTATAGAGTAAGAATCTAGGTGAATTTTCCTCTCTCTCTCACAAATGTCATGTGGGATCCTGGGTGGGAATCCTGAAAGAGAAAAAGGACATTAAGTAAAAACTAAGATACCTGAATAAAGTGTAGACTTTAGTTATAAAAGTGATGTCCCAAGATTGGTTCATTAATTGTAACAAATATACCACACCAATATTAGATGTTAATGATATAGGAACTCTGTACTATCTTCCCAATTTTTCTGTCAGTCTAAAACTCTTTTTTTAAAGTTTGTTTTTAAAATAAAAATTCAGTAGAGGGTCTTGAAAGGAGCCCATGTATGAGGAGGGGGGTGTTGGTCCCTGAAGCCTATAAGCCTTATTGGTTTTAGGGTGAATTCACTCTGACCTCCCTCACTCTGATCAGCACTGAGCTGATACCAGAGGCTGAGGCTGACCAAAGAAATGGAAAAGACCTGCAGAAACTTTAGCTTTATTTGGGAATAGAGAGACATCGTGTTGATGGACTGGAGGGGAACTCGGGCCCCAGGACCCCAGAGGCTTGCACAACTGTCCAAGGTGGATTATGCGCCCAGCAATAAGAGAAAATGGAAACAGAGGATGTGGGCCAACAAAGTCAAGCTTTTTTTTTTAAAGATAAAATAGCCAAAGGACAGATTCTAATTTCCTAGAATTTTCTAAATTTTCTAAATTTCCTAATTTAGTGGGTCACCTGAAATTTGCTTCGAGAAAGGCATTGGGGTCAGGAGGCCAGCTCAGCTTGGCTTCTTTACTTTGGGCTTGGGGTCATTGGAGCAGCCTTGCAAGTCTCTGAGCCTTTTTTTTTTCTTATTTTTAAAATGGACATAATTTTATACTCCTGCCTCATAAAGTCATCCTGTGATTAAATATGTAAAGACCTGGCAAATTTAGAAGTATTGTGCAAATAGAATAAATTATTAGCGTCCTTTGGACTATTTTACCAAGGTTTGTTTTCCCTCTCACATTTTAATTCTCATGCCTAATATTCATTTTATTTTATTTTTCTTTAAACCAGCAGGATTTGATGTAATACAAAATTTCAACCATTTATTTATTTATTTATGGCTGCGTTGGGTCTT
Source organism: Delphinus delphis (assembly GCF_949987515.2). Classification (NCBI taxonomy): domain Eukaryota; kingdom Metazoa; phylum Chordata; class Mammalia; order Artiodactyla; family Delphinidae; genus Delphinus; species Delphinus delphis. The sequence goes on along the minus strand of NC_082688.1, from coordinate 89,851,114 downwards.
CGTTGCTGTGCGTGGGCTTTCCCTAGTTGTGGCGAGCGGGGGCTACTCTTCGTTGCGGTGCACGGGCTTCTCATTGTGGTGGCTTCTCTTGTTGCGGAGCACGGGCTCTAGGCGAGTGGGCTTCAGTAGTTTTGGCACGCCAGCTCAGTAGTTGTGGCTCACGGGCTCTAGAGCGCAGGCTGAGTAGATGTGGCGCACAGGCTTAGTTGCTCCGTGGCATGTAGGATCTTCCCAGACCAGGGCTCAAACCCGTGTCCCCTGCATTGGCAGGCGGATTCTTAACAACTGAGCCACCAGGGAAGCCCCAAAAATTTCAACCATTTAAAATTTTATTTACATAAATTATTTGTGCCCTATTTTATTTTGTCCTGGTTGGGGGGGGGTTCCTCTTTTTCTACAGACGACAATGGTTCATATATTTTCTTCCCATTTTTAAAAACTGAAGGCATTTTAACATAGGACTCTAGAATACAAGTTTGGACATATATCATTAGCTCTATATATAAAATGTAATTTAAATATTATTTAAACCTTAAATTCTATACCCAAACTATTCATCAAGTATGAGGGAAAATTGAAAATATAAACATGAAAGGCCTCAAAAATGGACAATTGAAACACACTGCCTTTGTTGGGCACCCTGCTAAAACCCTTCTGAAATGACAGTAGAGAGTTTTAAAAGACATACTGCACAAGGATGAAGAATAGGCCAGAGGAAGGCAGCAGTAACATACAGGAAGCAGATAACAGTGTGTTGTTTGATGAGGACCAGAGAAAGCTGCGACCTAACCCTTGAAGGAAGTTGATTTGTTCTGTGGAAGCTCTGATAGAGGGACTATGGATAGGAGAAGAATTAGTAGAAAGTCTATATGAGAGTCAGTCCGTCCTCACCCTGACAGAAGGCCTATGTGAAAAAGCTAGGAACCTCCAGAAAGGGCCTGGACTCTGCAACCTGACTGCTCTGGAGAGAAAACTGTGGACTTCTAATAAAAATAAGCACAGGGGTGTTCGCTGGTGGCCTAGTGGTTAGGATTCCGGGCTTTTACTGCTGTGGCCGGGGTTCAGTCCCTAGCTGGGGAACTGAGATCCACAAGCCACATAGTGTGGGCCACCCCCTCCCACCCCTCAAAAAAAATAGACACAACAAGTTGCTTTCACTAGATCAGGAGCCCTTTACTGTTGGGGACTTAAGTCTTATACCACATGGAATATATGAACAAACCTGTAGGGGCTATTATGTTTCCCAACAAAAATGTTTCTGTTGCTACCATCAAAATCAGTTGCCAGCATGAATTCTGTTACAAGTTGATTGTAATCACACTTGACCTGTGTATTACAACTATATTTGAATTTAGAAATGTTAAATGGTAGAATTTTTATGAGCTCAGGTTTTGGAAACCTATTTCCTTAGGTTTGAATCAGTTTACTAGTTGTGCAATCTTGAGCAAGTATCTTAATTTTTCAAGCTTTTGTTTAAATTTATTTATTTACTTATTTTTTTTGGCTGCGTTGGGTCTTCGTTGCTGCGCGCAGGCTTTCTCTAGTTGCAGTGAGTGGGGGCTACTCTCCGTTGCGGTGCGTGCGCTTCTCATTGCATAGTGGCTTCTCTTGTTGGGGAGCACGGGCTTTAGGCATGCAGACCTCAGTAGTTGTGGCTCGCGGGCTCTAGAGCGCAGGCTCAGTAGTTGTTTCGCACGGGCTTAGTTGCTCCGCGGCATGTGGGATCTTCCCTGACCAGGGCTTGAACCCGTGTCCCCTGCATTGGCAAGCGGATTCTTAACCACTGTGCCACCAGGGAAGTCCCCTCAGTTTCATTTAAATGGGCATTATACCAATGGTTTCATATGACTGCTGTGAACATTTGATGAGCTAATGCACGTCAAGTGCATAGGGCCTGCAAATGTTAAGAGATCGATAAATTGTGTGTGGCAGTATGGGTGTGTAATTTGTCTTTTGAAAAAGAAACTAAACACCTTAAAAACTCAAAAAGTCTGTGATTCAATGAAAAAATTTTAATTAGACCATAGTTACTTTAAATTATAATCAGTTTCAATGCTTTGGACATTACTTTGAGATTTATGAAATAATGAGAGAGTTTCAACCTTAGTAAGGATAAAATTGCCAGTGAATATCTGGAATATTACTTTCATCATCTGCTTGCATTTCATTATTTTGCTTGCATAATTACATATTAAAAACTTTATGAAGAGAAAGTTGTGAAATTACCTCTAAAGAGTTTCTAGCATTGATTATGTTTATATGTGTGTGTGTGTTCAGCTTCTTAATTATCATTTCTGACTATTTTAAAAGAAACCAACTTGGCTTGCCTTTTTAATTATCAGTCTAGGAGGGAACAGACTACATTTAAAAGCATACAATTGCTACCCAATTAGCTTAGAATGAAATAAACAATCTTAAAAACAGAACTACTGTTTGGACATGTATCCCCACCTGAAGTGATGCTTACTGTCTAGTAATCTTAATGGGGTTGATCTTTTAAGGGTACACTTGCCTTCAGATTGATTGCATGGTGTATGTTTCTTGGCTGTATATATGACTGATTTTGCTTGTCTAACCTTCCCCTTTCCATTCTAAACAGGGAAGTTGTAGAAGGATTATACGTGTAAACTTTATTCCTTCCTAGGAATAGAGTGATTTTAGAGCCACAGAAGAAAGAAGGCTAGAGAATTCTGAGGGGTGGACTGAGGTGTTGGGGTGATCGCCTGCTTGTTAATATGCATGTGCAGAAGGATTCTGAAGGGGCTATGGTGTGTGCGTGTGTCACACCAACCTGTCTTACCAAGCTCTTTCCCCTGAGAGGGCCTGGATGCACTGAAGCCCCAGGAGCAATAAGCCCAGGTCTTAGCTCCTTGGAGAAACACTGATACCTGTTGAATAAATTAGGGTCAATACTGATACAAAATAAATAAATAAGGGAGAAGTAAAAGCTCGTTCTTCTGGTGGAAATCTTCTCGTCAATGTGGAAGGAATGATGGAGACAGACTGTCGCCCTTTGGCAACGCTCATGTGGTTGACTCAGCTGTGAGGCAGCAGCAGGCCCAGGCTGGTGAGTGGACATCTGACTGAGGAGCCAGACAGTGGCCTGGTCTCATGATGTCCCCTTGGAAAATACCAGTTACAGAGGGAAAAGGGTGACTTTTGGGTCACCCCAAAAGCACAGCAGCATTTCTGTGGCACTCCTGATGTAGCATCATGAGGCGACGTCAGACCTGGGCTGAGGCCCATCTGCAGCCCAAGAGGTCTCACTCTCCAAACCGCCAAGACTTGAAGCAGGGACCGACTGGAGATTGGGGGTGGGGGCAGGGGCTATGATGGGAACAGAGGGGAGCTGGGGACATCTGAAATTTTCTGGTTGGAATGTTATGTTTTGGTAAAGCAGGAAGATGGCCCCATTTCGGGAAATGCCCACTGAGTGTCCAGGGGTGATGGGTATCTTATCTACTGCTCGCTCTAGAAACGGACGACTGACTGTGGGTGTAATGGTTGTGAGTGAGCCTGCAGAGAGATAACAGAGGGTCCCACCCGGGCAGAATGGCCTCAGAGGCCCCAAAATGGTACACTTGTTCACTCCATAACATCATATGTGACATCTGTGATTATATAGATGTAAAATGTGTGTAAAGAAACTGCACCTGGACAGGAATAAAGACGCAAACATAGAGAATGGACTTGAGGACACAGGGAGGGGGAAGGGTAAGCTGTGACAAAGTGAGAGAGTGGCATGGACATATACATACTACCAAATATAAACTAGATAGCTAGTGGGAAGCAGCCGCATAGCACAGGGAGATCAGCTCAGTGCTTTGTGACCACCTAGAGGGGTGGGATAGGGAGGGTGGGAGGGAGACACAAGAGGGAGGGGATATGGGGATATATGTATACATATAGGTGATTCACTTTGTTATAAAGCAGAAACTAACACACCATTGTAAAGGAACTATACTCCAATAAAGATGTTTTAAAAAAAAAAGGAACTGCACCTGTGACTGGCAGAGGAACCACTTAACGTTTGTTAGCTTCATCTTTAAAATAAGAGCACAATTGTCTTCTAAGTGCGGATGTTGTAGGCATTTCTAAGCCTTCTGATGTTGGGAACAACTGGAACAGTTGTCTCAGGATTTTTGGGTGTGGGGCACAGTGTGGATGCCTATCTTGACTCTGGCCGCACACCCTCCCAGAGCTGCACAGGCCCCCAGCCTAGAGCTGCTACAGGTGATGCCCCAACCCAGGCCTACAGGCAGATGGGCTCTCCCTCCTTTTCCTACACCCAGCAACTTGGAGTCTGTGTACTGTGTCAAGTGTAATACTAATACAATTTAGTAACAAGTTTGATGTGTTTTATTCAAATGAAAAAAATCCATGAATTGGGGAAGTCCAGGGCCTCACAAGCAGGGGAACACTGTTCCCAAGGGAGTTTTATAGACTTGTTAAAGAGCCCACACAAAAACAAGGCAGGATTGGCTAGGAGATCCCATTTTCTAAGGTGTAGTGAGCTCATTAAAGCTGAATTGGAGGACTGTGATTGGGGTTAGGTGTTGTCCAGATATGCAGGCTGACTTAGCTTTAGATGTGTGCCGTGGGCCAGGCCTCAGGGGTAACTTCCATTTTATGGGTCCTGATTTACAAATTAACTTTATCAGCTGCCTCTGCCACCATCCACCTAAGTCTGTCCCAATGCCATGATGATTTGAGGATTGGCCATCATCCTTTGTACCCATTCCCATCTGCACACACCCAATTCCAGCACCTCATATCCCTCACTGGCAGCTCCACTGTTTCCCTGCTTCTCCTGGCAACAAGCGCTCCTTGTGGAACAGCCTGTGTCTGTGTCCTTCCTCATCCTGGATTCTTCTTCATCCACCAGAATCCAGCACAATTCCTCACGGCCCCACCAACACCTTTGTCCCAGCACCACAGAGGGAGCCCCATAGTCAACCACTCCCTCCTCCCTGAGCCTTGCCTATGCTCCCTGCCCCACACCTGGCCTCCACCTCTGCCATCATCATGGGCACTTCCACAGACTGACCTGTGTTGGGAGTCCCACATCTTCCTACCCATGCCCACCTCTCCCCAACAGCACAGTAACTAAAGGGAACAGGGATTCTTTACGGGGCGGGGGCGGGGGAGGAGGGGCTGAAAATGTTCTGCAGTTAGAAACTGGTGATGGTTGCATAATCTTGTGAATATACCAAAACTCACTGAATTATACACTTTAAAGGAGTGAATTTTGTTAATGTGAATTATACCTCAGTTTAGGGAAAAAAATTACTGAATCAGACAGACATAATCTTTGGGAAAATATTAAAGTCAAGATGAATTAGTATATCTATGGACACTCAGGGGTACATTTAAACCAAAGACTCAAGGTTTCGCATTCATTTAAGTGGGGGTGGGGGGTGAAGCGGGATGGTATGACTGATCCGTAACACAAGGCTGGTTTTCTCTAAAGTTCTGTTTAAAACTCTCTTCCCTTTGGACCAGCATCCAGCAGCCATTCCAACAGCAGAGTAGATCTCAGGTAGAAAACTGGGATGAATAACAAATTGGCAACTTTCTCACAGCTACCATTTTTTCTATCATAAACACCAGGAGAGTTCTTGACTGAAAAGTCCAGGCATATGGCAAGCAGCTAAATAAACATCCATTTTGAATCACCGCTTAGAACAAGCTTCCTATGGAAGGCTGACAGGCCCAGTGTGTGCAAAGGACCCGCACCATGCAGCCTGTTCCCAGCCTTCCCAACAACACTGGGAAGCACAGGCCTCCCATTTGCTCCCTTTATGTACCAGACCTCGACCTTAGTTTCACCAGTGGCAGCATGTGAAGTATCTAAGGTGCTTTCCAGGTCAGGCTGATAACTTTCCAGTCAACTTTTTTTGTGTGAAGCTATTTTTTCATGTTAAATATTCTAAAATATATTGGCCAGATTGCTGCCTTATCAGAGTACATCATCTTAATCCTTTCTTGGTGATTCAGTTGGCTTTCTGAATGTCAAATATGGTAATATGTAAAACTTTCAATCGCTATTGAAATATGCTGATCTTATGCTATGACCTCAGGCCCACTTTGCATTTAGAGTTGTATCACATTTCACAACTTATCTGTCTTCTCCCTCAAAGCCACCTGTACATGTCTCATGTGGACGAGACCCACCCTTTGTATTTCTAACTATCTTTGACGGTATCTAGACTGTGCTTTTTATGTTGCGTCTCTGGGCTACTCTTCAGCCTTTAGTTGCTTTCTTCCTGTCAGCTTTGAATATTTGAGGTCACCAGACAAGTGAATGAAGCTGGATAAACAGGGCAATATTATTAACTTGTATAAAAAGGAACTTTCCACACAAGCCCCTAAAAGGTCTCCAGAAACACATACTAAATGCCTGATCTCTTCCTAACGTTAGTGTTTCTACTTTTGGTTTTTTATTTTAAAAACTAAAGAGAGTAAATTTTATTTTTTTTAGAGAAAGTTTCTAATCTAAACCCTCCTTTTGCTCATGAGGAGAAGGCCTAGAGAGGCTGTGAGGTCTGCTTGGAAGCAGACCAAGCCCTTGAGCCTCAGGCTGGAACTGGCCCAGGCCATGTGCTTCCAGCTCAGCCTGGAAGTTACACTGCCACATTCACATGTTCTCCTTTACATTCCTCATACAGCTGTTATTAATTTAGAAGAGCCTGAGGTTTAAAAATCACCCAGCAGTCTTTCCATTTTAAAAACTTAGGTATACATTTTCTCATAAAAACTATTTCGCTGAAATTAGAAATCATCTAAGTTTAAACCAGGCCCAACCCAGCCTTTGGTCAGAATGGCTTGGTGTTTGGACGTGTTCTCGCTCCATCAGCATCTTTCTCACACAGGGGTCTGAGAACACTGGCCTCACACGCTGGCAACAAACTCACTGATATGTGGCTGGCCCTTTAAAGGTTATGACACGTCTTTGTCCCCACAAGACCTCATTTGACAGGAGCTGATTTTCTTCAGCCCATCAAGTACCTGCATCCTCAGGAAGGCCCCATCCTCTTAAGCAGGCAAGTTCTGCTCACCCACAGTTCCAGCCCTGCCCCTTCTCTTGCAGGAGGAGGGGTTTCTCTGACTGGCTGCTAGATCAGACATTTCTCAGAGGAAGCCGCACCTCACTTTCCTTCCATGAGGTTTGGGGCAGCCACGATGGCTGGGTTTGGGTTTGGATTTGGGACATGGCCGGGCTTACATGTGATTTCAGCATCAGTCCAGGTGTCCGTTTCTACAGCAGGAGCTGTGAGAAGAGGGAAAGAAAATGTGTCTTTCAAAAGCTGACCCTTTTGGAACTTAGAATCTTACTGTGGAGCCTACTTTTAGTCTCTGTCATATCACCCCAACCGCGCAATCTGTTCTCACAAGAACAAACAAAAATAAGTTTTTCCAAGAATTGAGAAGATGGGGCCACTCATTACTCTATTTGTTGTGAACATTCTGTTCAGATTCTTGCAAAGCTTTGTTATTCTAACGATCTACAAGTCAAGTCTAATACTAGAGGTTCCCAGAGCCCCCTACAAATAATAGAAGCAGACATTTCCAGAACTATTACATTACATGGAGGGAAAAGCCAACCCTACTTTAGAGTTGCAAGCCTAGAAACTCGTGAAATTCGACTTCATTTCCATTTTAGAGAGGATACTTTTGACTCTAAAATGGTACACGATCTCATCATGAAGCTAACTTTTAGCAGAGCACGCTCCCTGAAACCCTATTATCCAGAATAGCCAGACACCATGCCTGGGGGAGACACACAGGTCACTGGGAGAGTCCAGGTGGCCCCGTGCGGGCTGTGCAGGAGCCAAGTGCCCACAGTTACCAATATGCAGGCTAGGGCCATTCGGCAGCAAGTGTGAGGACAGATGGTGGAAGCATCCACTGTGGTGGGGACCAGCCCACAGGCCTCAGTTTGAAAGGCTTTTAAGGCCAAATGCTAGCACTCTAGAGAAAAACATTTGCTTTACAATGAGAAACCTGGCAGACAGCACCTCACTTCAGTCATCAGGATCACCATCACCTTGGTGGGTCAGCTGGCCGGCATACCTGACCAGCCTCCTCAAGCTGTCCAGGTCACAAGACACAGACAAAGGAAGCAGGTCGGCCAAACGCTGTGGGGCCCTGGGTAGACAAGCCAGTGAAATCAGAATGGAGTTCTGTAACCTGTTAACACTGGGCACTTGATGGTGTGGAATCCTGGAGGCTGTGTGTCAGTGGAGATCTAGAACAGGCAGTGCTGATGACCACAGAAGGCAGGAGTGGGGACGGCCATGGCCAGGACGCCATGATGCCTGGATGAGAAAATGGCACACCTGAAAATTAAAGACTTTCAGGGAATGCGAGACACACCTGGAAAGGGTTTCTTGCTTCTTTTCAGTCACCTGGAACAGCGTCCCTGCGCCCCACAGATTTCTCTAACCGTTTCTTCTCCCCACAGGAAAAGTACCCAGAGGCTGTGCACCTTTCAGAGGGGGCCTCCTCCAGCTGCATGGGCATCAGGAACCCCAGCCGACCAGGGTGAGTGCACAGGCCCCACCAAGTCCCTCCCCAACACCCAGACGGTTGTTTCCTGTTAAAAATGAGGATTACAAATAGAAAACAAATGTAAACCACCTAACTGACATCTTGAGATATGTCTGTGGAGTCATAACAGATAAGCAGCCGATGGCAGGAGAGCACAAGGGGGACCATGTGGGGACTCTAAACACAGATGGGGTCTGTAAGGAAAAGGTGCCAGTCTCACTGCTGGGGTCCTTAGGAGGCCAAGGAGGGGAGGCCACGAGGGGTGGAGCTCTATTTTCACCAACTTATTTCAAGAAATGTGGGGAGTCAGCAAGCACTGAGTGAGGGGAGAACTCATCTGGGTCTCCCTCCACCCACCATGGGCACCTTTATGTGCACATGGACAGGATGTGCTTCTGTGACCTGTGCCTAAAGATGTTTTGCTTCTTAAAATGGTGTTGTAGCTATGTAAGCTTCTGGAACTTGCCTTATTCAACATTATTTCCAAAATTCACCTCTGATGGTGCATGTAGCTGTTGTTCATTCATATTCAGTGCTTACACTCCATTAGGTGAATATATGTATTTCTGCATTCTTCAGGTCTTGGGCATTTGGGTTATTCATCATTTTCCACTATTTCTAACATTCCTGTTCATGTCCTCTGGCACACAAGTACACAAGCTTCTCTTAGGCATATACCTAGAAGTGAAATTCCTGGGTCATAGGGCAGATTCAGCTATCACTGCCAAATTCTTTTCAAAGTAGTGTATCAATTTATGTTTCCCACCAGTAATTTTTAAGCTCTTATTGCTCTATATCCTGTACTTCACTTGTATGATCACGCTAATATGCAGTGGGTACAAACAGTATCTTACTATGGTCTTAGTTCCCATTTTCCTGTTTGTTCATGATGTTGAACATCTTTTCATGTTTCACTGGCCATATTCTCTCTTCATCTGTGGGTCTTTAATATCAGGAGAGTCTGAGCACGGCCTTGGGGAAGGGCAGGAACTCCCAGGATGGTTGGGAGGACAGCAGCACTCCTGCCTGGGTGGGCATCCTCTCCTCTAGAGAGAGGCAGGAGCTGCATACAGTTTAGTCTGATTTCAAGCGCACTTAGCAATGCATCTTACCTCTTTCAGGTTTGAACTAGTAATTGTTTGGAGGATACAAATAGATGAAGAAGGGAAGGTTTTGCCAAAGCTGGATCTTCTCACCAAAGTGCCGCTGCAAGGTAGGGATGTTCTGGTGATTTCTCACTATGCTCAACACAGACACCTACTTATTTCATCTGGGTTTATATGGCAAGAATCAAAAGTCAAAAATTTCATTAATGTACTTTTTAAATCAGTTTTCAAAATATTTTTGTCCATAATCACTCAAAAAGCACAGGCAAGGGGGATTGCTCCCCCACGGCCCTCCTAGGCTGAGCGCTCAATGTCTCTGCCGCAGGCCTTTGGGTAAGTGCTCTGTTCAAGGTCATGATTCAGTCGTCCTGCCTTCCCATTCAGTGTGGCCAGCAGAGAATGAGGGCATTGTCTCGGTGAAGTTTCTCACCCAGTTTGTTTTCTTTACAGCCCTGGAACTGGACAAGAACGGAGTCATAGAAACTGCTCCTCTCAGCTTCCGAACCCTACTGGGCGTGCTGGGCATTGAAGCCACTCTGGAAAGTCTGATTAAATCACTTCACACAGAGGCAAGCAACTAGTTCCCAAAGAGTGAAAAACTACACGTAGAAGTAAGATGCTGCACCTGGAGGCATGTGATTTTATTGAATATAAAAATTTGCTCTTTTCCACTTAGAAACCTTACCTCTAGAACATGTTTATGCAGTTATGGCACATTATATATAAGTTGTCAGGACATAAAAAATAAATAGTTATTTAAATTCAAAATACCAAATAAGTGACACATATAGTGTATTTTTAAAAGTAAACTCAACATCTGAGGAAGTACAGGAGTGGCTGCCCACCTTGGGATGTGGGGAGCCACTGTGCGCCCCCCATGGTATGAATATGAGGGCAGAGGTAGCCCCAGCCCATCTCAAAGGTCGGCCCTCCTCCTGTCACCCACCACCTAGGGACTCTTGGAGGGCTTGCCAATGCAGCCTCATCTCTTAGACATCCCTCAGAAACCTCTGGGGAGCCACACCACCCTCCTCGCCTCCTGGCTCTGGAAAGCAGCACTTGGAGGCTTTCGCAGCACCTCTCAGCAGCAAGTCCTCTGACATTCACTCTTCTTGGTCTTCCACAAAAAAAGTAGAGCGGTTAGCATAAAAAACACAGTAAGACAGCAAATACGGCACTGTCCCTTCACACAGGACCTTAGCACCCCTGGTCCCTCTGCACAGAAGAAACAGTGTTTTCATTAAAGTCCCCCAGAGTCTAAGTGCTGCACTGACCTGAGTTGCCAGTTTAAAGTAGAATGGGTGAAAACATTGTTTCGATCAAATGAAAGCCTCAGAGCAGGGGCCGTGGTGGAGTGTGAGAAGAGCAAAGGGTTGGGTCAAGACCCCCTAGCAGGGGACACTCATCTATCACCTCTTCCTCCCAAGTAGAGGGTGATGGTTTTCAGACAGTCCAGACCAGCCAGGACAGGCAACAGGAGGCTACCCAGCCCACCTCCTTGAGGAGCTGGCGTTCCAGAGCTCTGCACACAGGCACTCAGGGTCCTCTGCACACCCTGGCCAAGACCATCCTCACCCCAGGCCAGCAACAAGGAACCTCAGGCCAAAACAACTCTGGAAGCTGCCTACTTCCACACACTCTGGAGCCTGCAACTTGCCCATGAGAACGCGGCTCCATGCACATCCCTATGAGTGGAATCTCCAAAGCCCCTGTACCCCAACACACCACATGAATGAGAAATGTGTGTCATTTGAATATGTTTTTGAACCTCTGAGTGTAAAATTAAGTAGTAAGTGGTAAATGGTAGTAAGAAGTAAATGATAGGACAGAATTGGAGAATAAATTCTGGAAGAGCTGGCTTGATTCTAATAAGCATAATTCTCAATTTATCACAAAATTCCCCACAAAAATTTACAATCAGCAAAATATTCTTATTTTTTGTGTAGTATTTTCATACAATCCCATGGTTTCACTAATATTATATTACAATAAGCCTTCATTAGTCCCTCAAAATGATGATATAAATAATCTATACAACCTACCATAGAATAAAAAACTGAAGCCAAGATTCCCAACAGTTTTCATAGCAGCTGGGCACACTTTTGGTGACCCCAACAAGAACCCTCATAGTGCCAGCCAGGAGTCTTGCGGAAGCAGGGCTTTGGGCAGCCCCGATGGGGAGGTGGTCCAGCACCACTCAAGGCCACTAACACCACACATCTTAGTGAAACCCAAGGGAGGAACAGGTATGGGAAAGGAGGGAAAACTCGATGCTGGCTCTGGCAGAAGTAGCTGAGGTTTCCCAAACACCCAAAAATGCCAGGAACCCAGAGCTGGCAGGAGCACAGCCACCCCATGACACCCACGCTGGGCACAGCAGCTCAGAGTTGCAGCTCTGCTTCCAGCTCCCACAGCAGCAATTTCAGGTGGGAAAGAACACCTTGTCTCCCCTGAAGTTAAAGAGGATAAAATCATTCAGCACAAAAAAAAAGTCAGTGCTCGCATGAGTGGTGTCAACCCCTGCCCTGAGTGCCACGCTCCCTGCTGACCCTGTGCAGAGTGGTGGGTATGGCATCTCCACAGGGACTCTGAGTCCACTGCTCAAAACTGATGTCCATATCAACAACTTATTGCTCTCCACAGCAGGGAACCACTAAACCTGTGCTGACACATGGCTTGCATTGGAAAAGTGACCAAGTAACTCAGCTGGGAAAGTTCCAGTAGTATCTGTGTTTTCTTAAAAGTCCAAACTCTAAGGTATATGTGACAATTCAAGTTTTCTGTGTTAGGATTCTGGTGGTAGGAGATCCAAACCTTGGGTCTTATAAGGCTTTTTAGAGATTAGACATGAGCCCTGCGTGGAAAGGGAGAACTGCCCAGAGGGGCCTCCTGGACACAGCACACTGCTGGGCTCACGTCCAACATTCCTTGCCCTGGAAGATGTCTCTAGTGCTCTTCCATTCTGTGTCTCCCAGAGGCAGTCCCACCTGAACAGGGGTTGAAAAGCAAAAACATTCACAGCCAAAAGTCACCCAACACAACAGAAACTCTATCATTCAACCTTCACATTCTATGTTCAAGTTTCAAAACCACTACAGGAAAAAAGTTAGACCTTATGGAGAACTAATGTGCAATCTTCGCTTTCCTTGAACCTAGTTGACATCACGGTGGCGTCTTTGGCATGTACAGTCTTTAAATAGTAGTTGACTATCTTGCCATCCAGTTTATACTGATGAGGAATGCTCTCATAGGGCTTGAGGTCAAGATCCAGCACAGACACGGAGAAGGCAAACCTGGATCTCGATGAAGGGACAATGGGCCTTTGATCGGAGCTGGAAGCAAAAGAACAATTTCAGAATACACAAACCTCCCAAATCCTCTCAACCCAACCCACAAAGAGCACCCATTCTGTGCATCAATATGCATTCCATCTCTGTCTATGCCAACTGTATGTACTAGTGCTAGAAACTTCTGCAAGAGAGGCACCTACTGTGATACCCGCCAGCACACCAGACAAGAGAGAGTTAATGTGCAGAAAGATGGAAAAGCAATTATGTAGAATACTCGATTGATATTCACCATATCCCAGTAGTATAAACGAATGCTAAGAAAGTTACTTTATCATGAGCCAAGTATTACAAAACCTAAGAAAATGGGGAAAGTAGATCTGGCTATTCAACAGCCAAACGGATAAAATGTTGAGGACAGACTTCTCTTTTCGTGTCCTTTAGCATCTGGTGAGAAACTCTTGCTCCTTTATACTTTTTCACTTTTGGAGAGAGAGATCTAGTCTCACGTTTTATTCTCAAATTGTATCTGCAGTGTTTGGTGTTTTGTTTCTTAGGGTTTAGTTGTGGTCTTTCTAAATATTGTAATAGTTGTATGCTTATAATGAAATATGAGCAATTACTTGTACTTAAAAAACACTTTCAGGCTAATTCTGAATTTTGTACTAAGATTGCTACATATATCACTTAGCTCTCAGAGTGCTTGACACATAGTATACATCCAGATGACTGGTTAGATACATTATATGAGCTCAGTTTAGCCCAAGAGAAGTACTCAGGAGTCCAGGTTTCTCCATGTGTACTACTCTTCTAGATTTCAAAATTATTACAAAAACAAAACAAGCAAACAAAATACCAATTTCAAAACCTCCTGCCTGGGAGAGGGAAGGCAGATAAAACATTCCTATTCAATGAGCCTAATCAAGGCCTAGACTCTAGCTCAATTCCTGCTCAGAAATACTATTTACAGGAAAAGAATCCCTGGCTCATTTGCTGGGGTCTTAGCTACTCCCTCCTGAACAGCAGAGAACATGGGTACAAATTAAGGTCTTGCTTCTGAGTCTCAGTCTCAGGGCCTGAAACCCAAGCTCCACACAGCGGGGCTGGGACAGTGAACATCTGGCCCTCAATTTTATAGGATACCTCACATCACATCAGAACCAACACCCAATAAGATGACATGAATAAAGAGAGGAGTCCATCACGCAGAGGCTGGTGGGAGCACAGCCCAAGAGCCACTGCTGAGGAGAGTCTGACCGTTTGCTGACCTCAAGCTTCCAGTGAGCCCAGGCCTGAGGTTCCTGACACCTGAAATGCTTCTCTGCCCTGGGGATGACACTGGTGATCACACGGCTCAGAAGTTTCTAGACACGTGTCCCCGCTCCTCTCCCACCATGTCGGTTTCTGCTGAGCAGCTGGTCAAGGGTGTCAGGACTCCTGGCCCTCAGCCCCTCACATTTCTGTATCCTGACTGCATCCTTGCTTCAGGAAGGGCAATAGATAATCACATCTGTGTGGTTTTCTCTCATCTAACAACACTGCTTAATCCAAACGGATTCCTGTCACTAACCACTGGGGGCATTTTCTTAGGGGATAATGAGAGTTTTCAACTAAATAGAACAACCTTTTTTTTAAAAAATATTTCAGTTACGCCCTATAAATGTCCCTCTGTGTTTCCTATCAGAAAGTGGACAATTCTGTGCCTGCCAAGAAGCAGGACTCCTGGGAATGTTTAGTTCAAAAGCATCGGAAAAACGGGTGGCTGGCAGCCAGTGACGAGATCATCTTGACCCAGGAACACACATCAGATGATTGTGAAACATTCTGCAAAACTGTGTGTGGGGTTTGGCACCCTGAAGATCAATGCTGAAGATGCCATCTAATCACTGAGAGAAGATTATCAGGTTCATCCTGAATTCCTAAAAAAGGCAGAGAGGGGACTGGATAATGATGTCCAGGAGAAGATGCTGCAAAGAGGAAGCAGAACAATGGAATGTTGTTTTAAAGGCTTTGAAATGACTATAAAGGTCGGCACATCAGGACCTGGTAAAAGGAGGAAAAATAAGGCCCACAGGAACCTACAGCTTCTTGGGCCTCTGAGCCATGATGGTAGCTTGGGGTTTTCTTTGAGAGAAAGGAATTTGGACCACAGTATCCAAGCCCTTGAGATATTTTCTTAGAAAATAATAGTAAACTTGAATGAACAAGCTTTTAAAATTATTCTCAATAATGTCTTTTTGACTGTATTACAAACTTCTAAAGAGCAAGAGTTAATAATTCCCATGATATCGAGTAGGCCTTGGAAATTGGCCTCTGTTAATAAACATGATCCTGCCAGAGCCTCTCTAAATATAGGGACACCAACTCTCTTGCCAATCCACAAAACCCTGCTAGACCAAGGACACACGACACAGTAGCAGGTGCCTCACCTTGCATCCTGCAGACAAGGAGAGAGTGCGATCATGATGGAGCAGTCTTTCGCAGTCATGGCGACCCGGTACTGCTGAACCTGCAGGGGAAGGAGAGGTCAGCTCCATGGCATTGCCACACACACCCTTCCCCACTGGAGAGGTCCAAGA
This sequence comes from Delphinus delphis, assembly GCF_949987515.2. NCBI lineage: Eukaryota > Metazoa > Chordata > Mammalia > Artiodactyla > Delphinidae > Delphinus > Delphinus delphis. The sequence goes on along the minus strand of NC_082688.1, from coordinate 89,835,592 downwards.
ACTGGTCCCAGACCTGGGGGTAGGTTAGGAAGACCCAGTCCCAAAGAGCTCATTAGAGGCCAGTGCTGCCCTCTGACCTCTCACTGCAGGCAGTGTATGGACCCTGATTCCAAAACCTGGGACCTAGGGCTTGTCTTCGGCAAGACAATCACAGCCCACCTTGGAAGAAAAAGCAGTAAGTGGCGTCAGCTATTGATGTGCTAGCCACACTGAAAGCACTGAGCATATCACTCTATACCTCAAGATACCGGCATACAGACACACACCAAGGCCCTGCTTAGAGCAACAAAGTGTCCCCAGATCACATAGCACACTAGAATGTCATGCAGCTTCCATGAATGACACTGCAAACAGAGGGATCACCAACTGTGTGTTAACTCACTTCATCCCCACAGCAACCCCACAGGCAGGCACTGCTAGTGTCCCAGTTTATGGATAAGGAAACAGACATAGAATGACCTGTCCACTCTGCACTGCTAGGCTAGACTCAAACCCAGGTGTTTCAACTCTGAAGTCAAAGATGTGACTGAATTGCTGCAATCTTATGAGCAAATTTTACTGGATGAGGACTTGCTTCTTCTGGATGAGCAAAAAGAAAGTGGTTTCTTGAGATGGAATCTACTAGTGAAGATGCTGCTAAGATTGCTGTAATGACAGAGAATTGAGAATATGATGTAAACTTAGTTGATAAAGCAGCAGCAGAGTTTGAGAGGACTGACTCCAATTTTGAAAGAAGTTCTGCTGGGGGTAAAGTGCTTTCAAAGAGCATTTCATACTTCAGATAAATCATTCATGGAAGGAAGAGTTAACCAATGTGTTAAACTTCACTGGTATCTTATTTTAAGAAATTGCCATGGCCACACCAACCTCCAGCAGCCACCACCCTGACCACTACCCTGATCAGTCATTAGCCATGAACATCGAGGCAAGACCCTCTGCCAGCAAAAAGATTACTTGCTGAAGGCTCAGGTGATGGTCAGCATATTTTAGCAATGAAATATTTTTTAATTAATGTATATACATTTTTTAAGACATAATACTATTGTGCACTTAATATAGTGTAAACATAACTTTGATATGCACTGGGAAACCAAAAAATTCATGTAACTCGCTTTATTCAGATATTTGCTTTATTGTGGTGGTCTGGAACCAAACCCACAATATCTCTGAGGTATACCTGTAATCACATTAAAAGAAAATAGGAGAAAAGTCACATGATCTTCTCAACAGAAACAGAAAAAGCAATGAAAAACTCAACACCCACTCCTGATAAAAACTCTTAACAAATCAGGAATAGAAGGGAGCTTCCTTAATTTGATAATGGTTATTTATTTTAAAAATAAACTAAGCAACACCCAAAAAAACCTACAGCAAGCAATTTACTTAATGGTAAATACTTTCTCTTTGAGAGTGGGAACAAAAATTAACTATGCAGTTAGGCAAAACAAATAGATAAGTGAAAAGTATAAGGATCGGAAAGAAAAAAAATCAAATTCACAAACAATATGATTGTATATAATCATATATATATTATATATAATGAAAATCCAACAGAAGCTATAGATTGTTAGAATTAGTAAGTGACTTCAACAAGGTTGACAGATAAAGAGGTCAAAGTAGAAAAATCAATTACATTCCTATATATCCACATAGATACCATCTATATCTAAAACCATCAAATATCTAGGAATATATCTAATAAAATATAAGATCTCTCTAAAGACAATCATAAAATGTTTTATCAGACTTTAAATAACACCTAATAAAAAGAAAACGCCCATGTTGGAAGCCTTAATATTGTATGGATGTCAACTCTTGTCATCATTTTAATGCCAAATCAATCAAAATCCCAAAAGGTCTGTTGTGCTTTTCCTTGTAGAACTGAACAAAGTTCATTCTTTAAAAAAAAATTTTTTTTTTAGGTATACTGATGTACAATATTATATAAGCTTCAGGTGTACAACACAGTGAGTCGCAACTTTTTAAAGTTATACACCATTTATAACTATTATTAACTATTAGCTATATTCCCTGTGTTGTACAATATACTCTTGTAGCTTATTTATTTTATACATAGTAATTTGTACCTCTTAATCCCCAACCCCTATCTTGCCTCTCCCTCATCCCTCTCCCCAGTGATAACCACTCATTTATTCTCTGTTATCTGTGAGTCTGTTTCTTTTTTTGAACAAGTTGATTCTAAGATTTGTACAGATAAGCAAAAGGTCAAGAAGAGCCAAGGCATTAATTAAAAGAAAGACATTCCTGAAGAAAGTAGAAGGATTTACTCTACTGGGTATCAAGATTCATTATGACTCTAGAGTGATCAGGACAATTCCTATGATTCTAGGACAACCGCATATGAAAATAAAACCTTACCTCATGCCATACCAAAAATCAATTGCAGAAGGTACCCACCAAATGTGAAAGGCAAAACAAAGTTTCTAAAATATCTGTGTGACTTTAAGGTAGATAAAACTTAAAGACTGCTAAAGAAGGAAAAAGATGTAAATTAAATGACCTTAAAATTATGACCTCCCCTTCTGAAAATGACTTTATTAAGAGAGTAAAACGGCAAGTGGAAGAAGATATCTGTAGCACACATATCTGACAATGAGCATCTATCCAGAATACATAAAGATTTCCTTCAAACTAATAACAAAAAGACAGACAACCATACAAAAAACTGGGCAAGAGACTTAAATAGGTCCCTCATGGAAAAGAAAATATAAATGGCCAATAAACATATGAAAAGGTGTTGAATCTCATTACTACAATAAGCTACCCTTACACATTCACTAGAATGGCTAAAATTTAAAAGACCCACAACCCAGTGGCAGAGAGGGTATGGGGCCACAGGAACCCCCTAGTCTGTTGAACTACCCTAGCCTGTTGTAGGGAATATAAACAGGTAAAACTATTTCATAGTACCTACTAAAGCTAAATATGCTCAATGCTCACACCTCTGACCCAGAAATTCCACTCCTAGGAATATACCCAAGAGAAACATATGTGCATGTACACTAAGAGATCTGTACAAGAATGTTTTGCAGAAACTTTATTCATAATGGTCAAAACTGGGAGCAACTCAAATATCCATCAACAGTAGAATGGGTGATATCCATTTAAATAGATCACTACAAAGCACTGAAAATATGGAAATGCATGCAATAACATGAGTAAATCTTATACATGTTATATAGAACATAAAAAAAAACAAGACACGAGATATATGCATGATTCTGTAATAATAAAGTTCAAAAACAACTAAACTATAGGTATGTAAGTCAATACAATAGTTAACTTGAGGGAGAAAGGCAAGAGGAATAACTGTACAGGAAACCAACAGGGATTCTAATTAGCTGCCAGTGTTCCATATTCAGACCTAACTGGTAGTTCTCCAAGGGTTTTCTTTATGACAAATCATTGAGCTTTACCTCTTTCTGTGCACTTTTCTATATGTGCTGTATTTCAACATTACAAATGGTTAATGAAACAAAAGCTTAGAAAATTAAAGTTAAACTTTTAAATACTAGAAATATCAAGTAATTTAGAGGGCATGTGGGAAACAGGACCCTCGACTGTTACAAGAAGGAATATAAATTGGCAAAATCTTTTCAGGAGGACAATATGACAATCTATAAAAAATAAATCTAGCAATTTAACTTCTAAGAATCACTCTGGAAGATATGCTTAAGTGCACAAGGGTTAAAGTACAAAAATGTGAATGTAAACATTTTTAACAGTAACAAATTAAAGATAACACCCAAATAAATGACAATTAATTATATGACCATATTAAGGAGAACAACACTTTTAGGTGTATGGAGAACTTCCAAGGCACCTCCTACAAAACAATGATATCCCTGTTAACACTTTTAATGCACTGCTAGGCTTGCAGAAGGTAAAGGAAATCCCCAACCCAATCCCCTCTTCTCACACTCACTCCCACAGGAGCTGAAACTAGAGTTTTGAGCAAGGAGCAATTGGAAGGCTAAGCTGCCCTGTAGGCAATGTCAGTGCAGGCATGGTTTCTAGGAATAAGCCATGGAGTACAGGGTCTAAACCTGAGACTTCTCCCTTAAGTCAAGAATCCATATTTCCTCTGGAGGAAAGCATCCCCTATTTAGGTCCCCGAGATTCTCATAGATCAAAATCAAACAAATATGAGCTCACAATCATACATAATTAAAAACCCAAGCAAACAAAGCAGCAAGGATGAGTCAGTAAAATAACAAGAGATTTTTTACCTCCAAAATTTTACTGTAACTTAGATACAGAAATATAAAACAACTATTCATAAATTGTTTAAAGAAATAAAAGATGGAATTTAAAAGAGGGCAAGCAACAAGGAACTATCAAAAATACCAAACAGATATGAAAATGAGCCACACGGAACTTTGAGAGAAATTAAAAATATAACTAATGAAGTGGAAAACTCATTGAACAAATGAACAGATTAGACACAGGTGAAGAAAGAATCAGTGAATGGGAAGGTAGAACTGAAGAAGATGATAAAAATGAGGTCTGATATATATATCTAATTAGAGTCCCAGAAGAAGAGAATAGGGTAATGGAGAAGAGAAAATATGTGAAGAGAAAAATGGTTGAGGATTTTCCAGAACTAATAAAAGACACATCCACAAATAGAGAAAGCACAACATACACCAAGCAGAATAAATTAAAAGTACACCACACCTAATCACATTGCACTAAAATGTCAAATCTAAAAAGAGGAGACTTTAAAAGCAACCATAGAGAAAATAATCACCTCCTGAGGAAGGACAGTTAGACTGACAGAAAACATCTCAGCAGAAACATCCACAGTCAGATAATGTTGCATAAAATGGTTAAATGCTAATAAAAAATAATCAACCTCTTCTTTGTACCTAGAAAAAATTACCTTTCAAAACTATGACAAAATATAAATATATCCAGATAAACAGATACAAAGAGAATTTACCAAAAGACATTCACTAAAGTAACTTCTATAAGATATACTTCAAGAAGAAGAGGAAAACTGTAAACAACTGTAGGCCAATAAATTAGACAACTTAGATAAAATGGAAAAATTCCTAAAAAGGTACAAACTACAAAAACTGACTCAAGAAGAAATAGCACAATTTTCTATACCAAGTAAAGAGACTTAACTGGGTATCAAAACACTACCTACAAAGAAAAGCCCAGACCCAGATGGCTTCACTGGTGAATTCTATCAAATATCAATATTTAAAGAAGAATTACCATCAGTCCTTCTCAAACCTTTCCAAAAAAAAGAGGCTGAAATACTTCCCAACTCATTCGACAAGGCCAGTATTACAGACCAATACCTCTTATGAGAATGGACACAAAAAGCCTCAACAATATTATAGCAAATTGAATCCAGCAATATATAAGAAGAATCATAGACCAAGTGGGGTTTATCCCAGGAATGCAAGGTTGGTTTTAACATCCAAAAATAAATTAATATGTCATATCTATAGAAAAACAAAACACATGATAATAAATATCAATCGATGCAGAAAAGACATCTGACAAAATCCAACATCCTTTCATGATAAAAACATTCAACAATTTAAGAAAAGAAGGGAACTTCTTCAACCCAATAAAGGATAGCTACGAAAAGCCCAAAGCTAACATTACACATAATGATGAAAGACTGAATGCTGTCCCAATAAGACCGGAAACAAATCAGACAGGTCTGTTCTTGCATTTAGCATCGCACTAAAGGTTCTAGCCAAGGGCCGTTATGCAAGAAAAAGACATAAAAGGCAACCAAACTAGAAAGGAAGAAGTAAAACTATCTCTAAATGATCTTATATAGAGAAAATCCTAAGAAATTCAGTAAAAAACTATTAGAACTAATAAATTCAGCAAGGTTGTAAGCTATAAGATCAATATACAAAAACAAATTGTATTTCTATACACTTGCAATGATCAATCTAAAAATGGAATTAAGAAAACAACTTCATTTACAACAGCAAAAAGAAAACACTCAGGGATAAACTTAACAAAGTACAAAATGTATCTCTGAAAAGACTGTTGAAAGAAAAACAAAGATCTGAATAAATGGAACAGCATCCCATGTTAACGAACTGGAAGACTTACTATTATAAAGATGGCCATATGCAAGCAATCTGCAGATTCACAACAATCCCTATCACAATCTCTGCTGGCTTCCTTGTAGCACTTGGCAAGCTGATTCTAAAATTCATAATGAAATTACAAGGGGCTCCTAATAGCCAGAACAATCTTGCAAAAGAACAATTTCAAAACTTACTAAAAAGCAACAGTAATCAAGGCAGGGTACAAGCATTAAGTATAGACATATATATCAATGGCACACAATTGACTATCCAGAAATAAACCCATACATTTATGGGAAAAAATAGTCTCTTCAACAAATGGTGCTGGGACAACTATATATCCACATACAAAGAATGAACTTGGATCTCTACCTCAAATCATATATAAAAATTAACTCAAAATGGATCAAAGAACTAAATTTAAGAGCTAAAACTCTTTGAAGAAACAGGGGAAAATAGTCATGACTTTGGATTTAGCAATGAATTCTTAGATATGACACCAAAAGCACAAACAACAAAAGAGAAAACAGACAAACTGGACCTCATCAAAGTTAAAAACTTTTTTGTGTATGGGGACAGATGGTTACTAGATTTATCATGGTAATCATATCATAATGTATGCAATGTCAAATCACTATGTAGTATACCTGAAACTAACATAATATTGTACATCAACTATATTTCAAATGAACAAGTAAAGTTTTTAAATTGCAAATATTTTACAACAAAGAACATTATCAAAAAAGTGAAAAGGTCTCTAACAGAATATATTTGCAAATCATATATCTGTTAAGGGCTTACTATCCACAATATACAGAACCCCTACAACTCAACAATGAAACAAATAACATAATTAAAAAGTGATCAAAGGACCTGAATAGGTATTTCTCCAAAGAAAATATACAAATGGGCAATAAGCACATTAAAAAATGCTCTTAGTCTTCACGGAAATGCAAATCAAAACCACAATGAGATACCATTTCATACCCACCAGGATGGCTAAAAACAAAAGGGCAGGTAACAAGTGTTGTCAAAGATATGTCAAAGATATGTCAAAGAAACTGGAAACCTGTACACTGCTGGTGGGAATGTAAAATGGTACAGCCATTTCGAAAACAGTCTGGCAGTTCCTGAAATTCCTGAGCTCCTGAGCTCCACTCCTAGGTATATGCCCAAGAAAAGTAAAAATATGTCCACAGAAGAATTTATACACATATTTATAGCAACATTATTCATAACAGCCAAAAAGTGAAAACAACCCAAATGCTCATCAAACTGATGAATGGATAAACAAAATACAGTATATCTATACAATGGAATATTATTCAGTCATAAAAAGAAATGAAGTATTGATACCTGCTACAATACACATGAACCCTGCAAATATTATGCTAAAGTGCAAGAAGCTAGTCATAAAGGACCACCTATTGAATGATTCCATTCATATGCAATATCTGGAATAGGCAAATCTATAGAGATAAAAATTAGATTAGGGGGCTTCCCTGGTGGCACAGTGGTTAAGAATCCACCTGCCAATGCAGGGGACATGGGTTCTAGCCCTGGTCCAGGAAGATCCCACATGCTGCAAAGCAACTAAGCCCGTGTGCCACAACTACTGAGCCTGTGCTCTAGAGCCTGCGAGCCACAACTACTGAGCCCACGCACCACAAATACTGAAACCTGCGCTCCTAGAGCCCGTGATCCGCAGCAAGAGAAGCCACCGCAATGAGAAGCCTGTGCACCACAACAAAGAGTAGCCCCCGCTCACCACAACTAGAGAAAGCCCGTGCACAGCAACAAAGACCCAATGCAGCCAAAAATAAATAAATTAATTTTTTTAAGTAGATTAGTAGTTGCTTAGGGCTGTTGGGGATGAGGAGATAAGGAGATGATGGCTAAAGGGTACAGAATTTTTTTTAGGTGATGAAAATGTTCTAAAATTGACTGTGATGCTGCTTACACATATCTGTGAATATAGTAAAAACCACCAAATTGCATACTTTAAGCAGGTAAATTGTATGGTATGTAACATATCACAATAAAACTTTTATAGGAAAAAGAGGAAAGATCTGAGATATAAGAATGTTAAGCAAAGATATGGGTAAACGTGGTAGATCTAAACAAACACCTGTAAAAAATAATACTGTAAATTGTGATTTTTAAAAAAAAAAAACAGAATAAGACAAATAGAGGGCAGGTAACAAGTTCTGTAAAAGATATGGAGAAACTGGAATCCTGTACACTGCTGGTGGGAATGTAAAATGGTACAGCCATTTTGGAAAACAGTCTGGCAGTTCCTGAAAAAGTTAAACATAAGTTACCACTTGACCCAGCAGCTCCACTCCTAGGTATACGCCCAAGAAAAGTTATATGACAAAAACTTATATGACAATAACTGCATATAAATTGGGAGCGATAACTGGAATTAAAGTATCCCAGATGAACTTTTTGGCCAACCCAATATTATATGTCTGTGTGGCAGGTGTTGGGGTGGGAGTGGGGGTTAAATTATTAATTTTAGTCTTTAAATATGCATGGTCAAATTGAACAAGTAACCAGAAAAATGACAGTAGCAGAATGTTTAACTCCCAAACCAACAGAGAAAAAAATGAATATAAAAAGTAACAAGCAAAAGTGAACAGAAGTCAGCAAACTACACGCCAGGGGCAAAATCCAGCCTGCCACCTGTTTTTGTAAATAAAGGTTTACTAGAACGCAGCCATGCTCATTTATATTTGTCTCTGGCTGCTTCTGAGCTATGATGGCAGAGCTAAGTAGCTACAACAGAGACCAGATGGCCAAAGCCTAAAGCATTTACTCTCTGCCACCCCTGCCTTTTTTTTTTTTAATTTAAATACATGTTATTTTATGACAAAATACTTGCCTTTTTTTTCCTCCCCATTTATATTACAGTTAAAACTATATTACAGGGGCTTCCCTGGTGGCGCAGTGGTTGAGAGTCCGCCTGCCGATGCAGGGGACAGGGGTTCGTGCCCGGTCCGGGAAAATCCCACATGCCGCGGAGCGGCTGGGCCCGTGAGCCATGGCCGCTGAGCCTGCGCGTCTGGAGCCTGTGCTCCGCAACGGGAGAGGCCACAACAGTGAGAGGCCTGTGTACCGCAAAAACAAAAACAAAAACAAAAAAAATCTATATTACAGTTAAGATGTGTTTAGGTAGGTTATATTATCTATGAATTTCATTTCAAGATAGTAAAGGGGGAGTTACAGTATTTGCTATAGAAAAAGAGTGTTGGATCTGCTAGGACTGAGAACCATCAGTTTAGGGGTCCAGAGATCATGTAAAAGCAGAACTTGGAAAGAAGCCCTAAGCACATTTTGTCAACCCCAAACCAGACCCCCTGGATATACCCTCCTCTACCTTCCAGATAAGACTCCTGTGCCTTGCCCATAGCAATCACCGTATGGGCCCTTGCAGCCCATTCCAAGCCATTGTGCACCAGTATCAGTTTTCTAGATTGGGATGAGAGCTGTGGTGTCTGGCCCTTTATAGAAAAAGTTTGCTGACTCCCATTATAGAATACTAAACGATAGTCAGAAAGCAAGAATTACACTGGGCTGCAGTCTCCTGAGCTTCGAAATAAATACAATATTCGCAGCTCTCTCATTTCATCAGAGGTACAAAGCTCAATTAGATAAACAGTATTCATGAAAGAACTTTCAATAGTCTGTAGCCTAGGAATATTCTCAACCTGCTCCCCCAGCTTCAGCTTCACTTCCACCTTCTTCAGATTCCAACTAACAGAACCTAAATCCCTAAAACAAAAAAGAGGCAGACCCTTATATTCCAACACAGACTTCAAGCCATGTTAGGTTAAATGCAAGCTAGTGAAGAACACGTATAATGTGGATAATCCCCCAAATGGTATGAGTGAGTGTGTGTGTGAGTGTTAGTGTGAAGTTCTGAAAAGATACATACTGTTAACAGTGGACACCTATTGCTTGGGCAGGAATAACATCACTTTTTTTTTTTTTTTTTTTTTGCGGTACGTGGGCCTCTCACTGCTGTGGCCTCTCCCGTTGCAGAGCACAGGCTCCGGATGCGCAGGCTCAGCGGCCATGGCTCACGGGCCCAGACGCTCCGCGGCCTATGGGATCTTCCCGGACAATATACTCACTGCTTGAATATTTTTCATTAAATTATTTGTTTTGAGATAATTGTAGGTTCACATGCAGGTGATCCTGAGTGCCCTTTACCCAGTCTCCCCCAATGGTGACATCTTGCAAAACTATATAGTATAATATCACAGCCAGGATAGTGACATTGATACACTCCATGATCTTATTCCAATCTCCCAAGTTTTACATGTAGTCCTGTGTGTTGTGTATGTGTATTTTATCACACATGTAGGTTGATGCATCTACCACCACAGTTAAAATACAGAGCAGTTCCATCACCAGAAGATCCCTCTGTGTCGACCTTTTATAACCACACCCCCTTCCTTCCACCTCCTCCCCATCCCACAGCAACCATTCATCTTTGTCATTTCAAGAATGTCATTTAAACAGAATCATAGTGTGTGATCTTTTGGGACTGGCTTTTGTCACTCAGCACATTTCTCTGAAGATTCACCCAGGTTGTTGTGTGTATTGAGATTTCGTTCCTTTTTACTGCTCAACGGTTCCAGTTTACGTAAGCTGTTGTAGGCCACCTGTTGACAGACACTTGAGTTGTGCCCAGCTTCTAGCTATCGCAAATAAAGCTGCTATGAACACTCCTGTACAGGGTTTTGGGTGAGCCTGAGTCTTCCCTTCTCTGTGACAAATACCCAGGAGTGCAGGTGCTGGGTTATAGGGCACATGCATGTTTAGCTCTGCAAATCTAGTTTCTCTGCACCAGCATTCAGTGTTATTTCAATGTTACTATTTTAGTCATTCTGATAGTTGTGTAATGATTGCTTGAATCTCTTACAAGATTATGTTTACATATGAGGTTTAAAAATTGCAATAAAATTAAAAAGTAATCCATGCTTATTTATTACAATTTTGAAAAATATAGAAATGTGTAAAAAAGGAAGTAAAGTCCTATGCTTCTTCTCTTGAAAAATGGAATACTGATACTGATTACTAAATCAATGTACCCAAGTTGCAGACAATGCAGGGCAGTCCGTCACTCTATTCCGATAGAGGCCCCCTTTTGGGTCTCTCCCCACCTTGAGGACAGCTCTATGCCCAAGCACCTCAGCTAATTCCCTCAGGGCCCTTGGCTTTGGAGAGGACCCAACAGCTGCAGAAGAGGGAGCCCCAACCTGGGAGGGAGGGAGCACCCACCCAAGGACAAGAGTGAGGACTCTTAAAAGTGAGAACCACAGACACATTGTCAGGACCAGGACAGTTAAACTAAGGGCTCCAGGGCAGCTGCCCAGAGGATGTAGAGAAGGTCATTCTGTTTTGTTCCTACCTTTTTGTCACTTTGCTCCCACTAGAACAGTGTTCCTTAACCATTTTAGCAAAACCTTTGACAGCCCAATGAAGCCTATGGATCCCTCTCAGAATAACATTTTTAAATGCAGAAAATAAAAAACAGAGGCTTGACCATGTCAAATACCGAACTATTTTTTAAAACAAATATATTATGTAGTATTACATAACAAAATCTCAGGAGTGAAGAATATAAAGATATCATGAGATATCTGTAGCAACTACAGTGTGAAATTAAAACGTCTGATTTCTCTAAATGGCAAAGTTGGGGGTCCTGCTGACCACACAGTGGTTGTTGCCACATTCATAATGGAAGGAAACACTAATTTCAATCAGTGGTTAGTGAAAACAAAGATGTAATTTTTTTCCTATCCAAGTTCATGGAGCCCCTGAATTCCGATTTTACAGAACCGGAAAGAATGGGATGAGGCCTCTTTCCTAAGAGATTCTCCCAGGGTGACCCTTGGCCTGAGGTATGGGGAGGAAGGAAGCCAGCCACACACAACCACAGGTGGGGTCCAGGCCTAGAGTCCCACTGAGGGCTGTAAGGAGAGGAATGGTTGGCGCTAGCCTGTTCTAAGGCTGCTAAGAAGGAAGCACAGAGCAGTGGCCTCAGGTCCTGGACCCCAGTACAGGGAGGGTGGAGAGAGGGCTGAGCCCTGGGTGGCCTGGAGCCAAGTGAACACAGGGAAATCCTTCCTAGAAACTAAGTAACGTTATTACCACCCGGCCCAGTCCATCTGGGGGAAACTTTAGCCACGTTTTTTTAATCCCCAATTTTTCTGCTTTAACCATCAGGGGTAGGTACTGGGAAACACTTCTTAGGAAAACCCCGAGTTAGTGTTAAGAGCCTAAGAAGCATGCAGTGTGTTTCTGGAAGGATCTACCCACCTTTGTCAGTGCAAAAGCCACTGTGCCATCATCCTCAGTGGAAAGATCAAGCAGCCTCTGGTAAAATGCTTCATCATAAGGCCCATCTATTTGCAATGTTTTTCTGAAGGACAAAGCACAAAAAAACAGGATAACAAAGCTGCCTGGAAATCGTTTGTTAAACTGTTAGCAGTTTAAGAATCACACATCTGGTTTTAAAGAACATTAATGGATTCATCTCTTCCTGATGCTAAACTTCGTTATGAAGCGTCTTGCAAGACCAGAACCAGGAGAGCCAAGGCTGAACATCTCTTGTTTATGACAAATGGTGTCCAGGTAAGAGATGCTAGTGAAGGGGTGCTAGGGAGGAAGCGAAGCCAGGCCTGGGCAATGGCCCCAGCCTCCACCACATGCCACAGGTGTGGACCCTAGCAACCCCCATCAAGATGGCCAGGAGATGGACAAGGCAGTGCCTGAAGGCCAAAGCCCAGCGGCGGCTGGGTGAGCACGGCTCACTGGCTGTGGAGCAGCACTGCCCCCTGCAGGCTCAGCCCAACTCAGGACATGGAGCTGCCTAATGCAGGGTTGTCAGGTTCACAAGATGTGCTTTTCCTTTCTAGAAATGGGCAAATGACCACTGATCTGGCAGGACCCTGGTCCTCCTTCACATGGCACTGAATCTCTGGGCCGAGCCTGGCATCTGGGGGCAGGGAGGGGAGGTAGCTGGGGTGAGTCATACTCCTGGGAGGCCAATGCTGTCCTCCCACTGGGCCGACCTGCTCCCCTCATCCCCATCTTTCCCTCAGGGCTGCTGGGGCCCCATGTGGGCCCAGAAAGGGCAGGGGAGCCCTGGACCTGGGCCTCACCTCTCCTCAGGAAACTCCTCCAGGTACCGCTCAACCCGCCGGTACAGAGGGTAGAGGCCTTCGATGTCCAGCAGGTCCAACATCTGCACCTGGAGGGTTTTGTACAGAAGACAGCCCTTCGGTAACCCTGAGCGCTCCGGGGTGTTTTTTCCTACCAAGAACATCAGGGGAAAATGAGAGGTTTACTGTCAAGGACTAAAGAAGGTGGCGGGCACAGGCCGCACCCTGCCTCACGGAGCTGCTGGGGCTGGGACAAGCAGACGTTCAGGACCAGGCACAAAAGAAAGGGAGGTGACCCACACCTCACTCTGTGCCTCTCCTTCCTCTCAACATCCTTCAACCTCCATCACACCAGCCCAGATCTGAATTTAGAGAGATGACCCTCAGTCTAAATAAGACAAGACACAAAATTTAAAACGACCATGTTGACATCTCCAAAACTGCAAGACTGCATCTGTGGAGCCCAGAGCCACAGCCCGTACTGAGAGACGAGTGACCACACTGAGCAGGGAGCTGTCATGGCAGGGATGGTGCGGAAACAAGGTCCATTCCACACTCGAGCATTCTCGGGCCCCTGCCATGCACCGGGGACCTCGAGGGCTGGGGAGGCAGAGTCCCAGCCCATTTATCCCACCCTTCAAAGAAACAGCCATGTCCTATGAACAAACAAATATATGAGTATGGGTCCAAGTCACAGGGAGCAGCTGTGGCCATGTGCAGTTCTGACACTGACCTCTGACCTCCCCCACCTCTGGCAAAACATGCTCAGTCATGTAAGACAGAGTGAAAGTGCACAGGCCCAACTAGAAGGGATTTGTTAAAATTATAGGCTATTCATACAGTGGAATATCTACCTCATGGTCAATAAAATTGCAAAAAATACAACTGCTGATACAGATACAGATTTATACTAATCAGGCAAAAATATCAGGTTACAAAATAGTATGTAGAACACATTGCACATCCCATGGGTCAGGTTTATGTCTGTGTACATACGCAGGGAAGGTCTGGAAGAAAAGTCCACAGGTGTCAACAATGCCTCAGACCAGTGTCCATCTGTGTGTCCTTCCAAACACGTTCCATCTACTTAGCAGTTAAGTACCCAAATATGGGCATAAGTTTACCAAAATTGTCTGAAATAACTAGGTATCACTTTTGCAACAAGAAAAATACCCACAAAATTCATTTGTACTAAGAAAAATGTGAAATGGGGGACAGAAGAAGGGTGATTTGTGCTTAGGAAGCTGTATGGCAAAACAGTAGCACCTAAAATCCACGCAGGAGCAGGGCTACCATCTTCCTATGTCACATCCCTACGGCCATCCTCAGAGGCTCTGAGAACCCACAGGGATCATCAGCACAAAAACTGAATAATCTGAATCTTCCTGGTTGGCCCCTCAACATAAGCTTCTGGCTATGGCTCCGCATGCCACATACTTGAGTGTGTTGTGGAGCCACCAGCAGGCGACAAAGGTGGCAAACGAGGAGGCCATGAACATTCATGGCAAAAACCCAAATCAGTCACCGGATCGCCCTGAAGTCTGGATGCCCACTGAGTCAAAGTCAGCCCACAGCAAGTCTGTGAGGAATGGGGCCTTGAGAAGGAGGCACCCAGAGCCACAGGTCCCTCACGTCTGTGTTCACAACTTGTCTGCAAACTGCCACCCACTGAGGCCACCCACCTGCCCTAAAGGGCCTTGCACTGTGGGACTGCAACATTCTGGGCCTCAATTCTTCCCATCTAAGAAAAAGGCCAAGGAAAACCTATCCCCTGGGTTGGAATGAGATGGAACAGGACAATGTAGAGAAAACACTCAGCAAACCACAGAGGATGCACAGATGTGTGGGACGATATCTAGGGAAAACCCTATAGCCCAAATGTATGCTGCAACTTATAAACCCAGATAGGAGATGAGAAAGGCAGTAACCCCACCTGGGGCTGAGAGACAGGGAGGCCCAGCTTTGGGGAGCCCTGACAAGACTGAGGCTGCTCCCACAGAAGCTCCGTGAGGCCAGGCAGGACCTTCGCAGGCCATGCCACAGGCTCTGCTCCCCCTGCACCCAGCCCACCCACCAGGCCTACCTTGGCAGCGCAGGCTCCTGCTGAAAGGGCTGGCTTCACAGATGGGTGGGCCCCGCAGCCCAGGCCCCGACCTGAGGGCGCCCGCCCGGCCCTTGTCCGAGCCACTCAGTAGCACCCGTGTGATGACACGCACCAGCTCCCGGATCACGGCCCTTGTGCAGTGGGGCCCACTGGCCAGGCCATTGGATGGGAAGAAGAATGGCTTCAGGTGGTGTGCAAGTTCACTCCAGTCAGCCACAGGGCTGCGGGCATCTTTACAACCATAAATCAGCTC
The DNA here is from genome assembly GCF_949987515.2 of Delphinus delphis. Lineage (NCBI taxonomy): Eukaryota > Metazoa > Chordata > Mammalia > Artiodactyla > Delphinidae > Delphinus > Delphinus delphis. The sequence continues at coordinate 89,819,974 of NC_082688.1, read as the reverse complement.
ACCATTCTTCAGGAAGGGAAAGAAACAGGGAAACGTCAACTCCAACAGGCCAGTAGGAAGACACCTCCGTCCCCATCCACTAGACAGGCCAAAGGACCGGACATTTTACATGCCCCCATTTGGGGTCTCGGCATACTGCAGCCCTCTGGGGAAACCCACCCTCATGTACCATGTCACTGACCAAGAGAAAAATCCCACCGGAACATGAAAAAGGAGAAAAGTTCTCAAGAACCAAAGATCAGAGCCCTGGGTCTGAGATACAAACCTTCAGACCAGAACACCTGGGATGTTAGCAAGCTCAAGCAAACTCGGCCCAAAGCACAAACTCCCAAAGGCCCTAGCCTGTTACGCAAGAGGCCAAGTGACACTACTGTGCTACTGAGGGACACACGGTGTCATCTGACCCTGAGCAAACTTCTCGGCCAGTGTGGACATCGGCCGCCAGCATCCCAGAGGGCTTCTGTCCTCTGCGAAAGACTAAGCCAGGCTCCAGCCAGGGTGGGTAAGGCCAACAGCATCACTAGTGTAGAAATCTTCATCTTTGAGGCCATCCTGCCTTCTAAAACCAAGTCCAGCAAAGAAATTCCTTATGGCACCAATGTTCCCAGGGCTACATGAAAGGATGCTCAGTGGGTACAACCCTGTGACTTTTACAGGGGTCTGTGGTATCTAGGAGGAAAACCCCTAGGGAAATCCTGGTCCCCACACCCTGAGCATCAGCCAATCCCAGGGGAGTGATGAATCCCTTGCCCCTAGTTTCCCTGTCTGTGAGACAGCGTGGTCAGCAGCCTCCAGGTAGGTCCCCAATGGCCCCCATCCCTTGACACTCATACTCTGTAGTCCTCTCTGCACTGTGGAGGTTTGGTCTGTGACTGAGAATACGAGCAGAGCAATAGCATACCCCCAGCAAGATTAAGTTATAAAAGATGCTGTGGCTTCTGTCCTGATGACTCTCTTCTCAGATCACAGCAGCCGCACTGAGCAGCCCCGTGGAGTCCCACATGGCCAGGAACTAAGGCCTTCTGCCAATGGCTGTGGCGGCGCCATCCTAGAAGCAGAGCCCTGGCCCCAGCTGAGCCTTCATATGGGATGCAGCCTCAAGAAGGACCCTGAGCCAGAACCAGCTATGCTGCTCCTTAATTCCTGGCCACAAAAACTGAGATGATAAGTGGCTGTTATGCAGTAGTAGATAATACGATGAGGACGATCCCTGCTCTGCCCCCAGGTGGCAGATGGGGGGTCAATTCAACCCAGTTAGAAGTGTGGACTGGACATTCCTCCCTCAGCAAGTTCCCGGGATTCAGCAGCATGATGCCTCCCCTGGGAGCCCCCAGTTAGCACCATCAGAGTTCACAGATGTGGGTGTCCAGGGAGATGGGAACACCACTGTGGCCACTGCTGGCCAAAGGACCAGGGGAAACCAACAAGACATGCTGACCCTTGAGATGGCCTTACAGAGGGAGGAGGGTGCGCCAGGCAAAGGAAAAGCAGGAGCTCCCAGGAGGAAAGCAGGCCAAGATGGAGTACCAAGCCAAAACCAGTCAACATGGGTTGCAACCAGGAGGTAGGGCCAGAGTTTGGTTTGCGGTCCAGTGCAAGGGCAGCCTTGGCCTACCGTGAAACTCTCTCCTCCAGGCCGATAAGCAGTTGAGTGACCCCTGGACAACAGAAGGTCTCTTCTCCCCAGTGTGTGGAATCCAGGTAGATGGGCATTTTACATATACAAATATGGTTGCTCAAGCACCTCATGTGACATTTGGCAGAGAGCTATCGTCTTGGGCTCTGTGACAACCCCGCATGTCTCCCACATCTCACAAGTGTCCAGTATTAGTGGACAGAGCCACAGACTTGGAGTCTGTGAACAACATTCAGACAGACAAGGAGAAGGCTCCAACAACAGAAAGCACGGTGGCAGCACCGACCGTGGCCCACGTGGAATTTCACAACAAGGGAAGGCGTGAGCTTCAGAACCAAGAGAGCTTGCTCCTGAGGGATGCTGGCACTTGCAATAATGTACTGACTTGCTCCGGGGATTATTTTAAAAAGCCATTCCGTGTCACTTCTTTTAATCCATCTCTTTTGAAACTATTATCTCAACCTCTGGATTTTCTTCCCCCAGCTGAGTTCAACAGAAGTAGCAGATAGCCAGGGTTCTCAGTCCCAGGTCCCAGGCCCCAGGACAGGTCAGCTCATCCAGGGGCCAAGCCAGACTCACCACTCAGCTTAAGTGTGGGCCAGCCTAGGCGGGGGCAGTCAGAAAAGGGTCCATTTAGGACAAAATGCCAGCCTCATTATAGGTTCCAAATAAATCCCCAGATGAAAGGGAACTTATCTTTAGGATTTAAATATACAATTCCTGAAGTCTTTATAAGATTTAGAAATAAAAACTGATTTTAAAATGTCCTCTTTTTCTAGATCTGGGAAGGTGGAGGCAGACAAGGTAAAGTTGATTCATTCTGACCAGATTTTTGAACCATGGGGGGAAGCAAGGCAAGAATAGGCTTCCCTCCCAACTCCTCTGAGCCCACTTCTGAGGGGCATCCAGTGTGCAGAACAGCACTATCCACACGGAGCAGGACACAGAGGGCACAAGGCTGTCCACACCCAACAGCCCTGCTACTCCACACAGATCCAGAGCCTGTGAACCTGGAGCCTGTCACAAACTCTCGCTTATGTGTCATACTTAATAAGAAGATAACCAGGACTGGGGGCAGTCAGTGGTAAGCAGAAAAGGAGGTGGCCAGGGGGATCCCAGGGGACACATTTCCAACACAGGCCACACCAAGCCCTCCTTCAGATCTGGGCCCCTCCTCCCCTCTCCCCGCACCCCCTCTCTCCACACTCCTGTCCCTCAGCCTCTCCTCCTCCTCCCGCTAGCAGCAGGCCAGGGGACCACAGGGCCTCAGCAAGTCTGGTCAGGGTGCCGGCAGCAGGTGGCAATAAGGAAGCAGAAGGTGCCAGTGCCAGATGGTAAATATTCTGCATGCAGAACCGTTCCCACGATCAGGATGCAGGACTCTGAGAACTCACTAGTTGACAAGGAGATCCCCAAATTATAAGCTCCCTAAGTTACTCGGGAGGAAAGGCACAGGTGTGGCCACCCTCTAGGATGCCCTGCACCAGCTCCTGTTCCCATCTCAACCACACAGGCTCCTGGGACGCAGTCAGGGCCATCTTTCTCCAAGAACCAGAGTCAGGGTCTATGTGTCAAAGGAGCCCGAGGCCACCCAGTGGTCAAGGAGTCACCAGCACACATCCCAGGAGTCCCAGGATGACATGCCCATGAAATGAGGCTTGGAAAAAGGACCCAAAGTATCATGCTAAGCCAGCCCCAGCCCAGATGCCCTCGTCTGCAAGGTCACAGGGCCCTGTAAAGGACCAAAGCACCATGGGTTCATCCAGCTCAGTTCGGACACCAACAGGCCCCACCCTAAAAGTGCCATAAGACAGAAGCAGCTCTTACCTTAAAGATCTTTAAGTTGTTCTGTGCCTCCTGTAACAAGCTTTTCAAAGCAAAGTACATTCTCTGTTTATTTCTAAAAAGAGACAGTATTATTGACAGAATTAAAGCAGACTTTGCAGAGAAAGTATTATTGACAGAAGCAGACTTTGTATTCACCTGCCCGTGGCTCAGGGGACATGCCCAAGAGCTGCCACTCGAGGTCTCTGAGCTTTGCAGATTAAGGAGCTGCATTCTCCCCAGCCCTACTCACAGAGGTACCCCCATCCCTGCCCCTAATCCCCACCCTGCTCTCTGCCCCTTCCTCTGGCAATACCTTCCCAGCCACTGGCTCCCACAGGTAATCTGCAGGAACCTATGGAGGCAACACTGACCCTAGGCAAGAACCCTGGGCCCTGCTCAGGGCCCTGGCTATCTGTAGTCAAGTAGCCCCCACCTCACAGAATGCGGCCCACTCCCACCCCCCACCAAGAAAGTCAGCACTAGGGACAAAGGAGAAGCATTCACTTACCCTGAGTAGAGATCAAGGGGACAATATTTACTTATCTGCTTCCACTTCCCAGTTGCTACCTGTTAAGAAACCACCACATGGTATCAATGAGTGGACTGGGGGAGCACTCCAACTCTAACACACAAAACAGCCCAAGTGACTGTGAGATGACCAAGGCAGCTGAAGGGCCCAGCAGATGACACCACCTCCAAGTGCACATCACTAGCTGGGGCAGGGGGCTTGACTGTGACCCCAGGAAATTTCGGCCCTCCTCTGAGAGCCTCACGTAGCTGCCAGCCCCTCCACATGAGCAGAGAAGCGGCAGCAAGCACCTTTATAAGATGACATGGCTGAATTTTGGTAATCAGATGAACAAATCTTTACAATTATAATATCCAGAAAGGGGAGGGTGCACCCAACTAGCAAGTTCATGTTGTCAGCGAGGAGATAAATTGGTACAACCTTTTGAAAGACAACTTGCTGGTTTCCATCAAAATTTTAAATGTGCGTGCCCCCTGATTTGGCAAATGTATGAGGAATCGCTGGGTCAAGGATTCACTGCGACCTAACTGTGACAGCAAGACCTAGAAACAACTAAATAAATCAAAGGACATCTGCTTGTATGGGCCAGGACACAGCAAGTCACATGTTGAATGAAGGAATGAATAAATAATATGCAGCCACTAACAGAAAGAGGCAGAGCTCAAAATCACCAATATTTATTCAAGGGAAAAGCAATTGGCAGAACAATGCATATGAAATCACTTTTGCTTAAAAAAAAAAAAGGATATGTGCATCTATACATGCCATGTATCTAAATATGCATTGAAAAAGCCCTGAAGGATACACAACAATCAATCTCCAAGGATTATTTAAGTGAAAAAAGCAATTAGCAGAACAATAACTTATGGCAAGACTCCATATTTGCTTTATAAAAGTGTATGTGTGCACACATGCACGTGTGAGCACACATGAGAATATGTGTATGGAAAGGCATCACCTCACTTCCACTTGAATAACATGTATATTTTTGTTGGCACAGAAAGAAGTCTGGAAGGACATGCAAACTGACAACGTGAGTTACCTCTGGGAAGGCAGGAGACCTAATTCATAAAATTACATATTTTATCAATTAAACAAGCAGGTATTATTTCATAGCAAAAAAAAAAAAAACAGTTCTTAAAAATCCATCATATATGTTGAAAATGAATCGTAACAATGAAAACCATCTCCTAAAGGGAATGGCTCACATACCTTCTTTTTCCTAAGAGCCTAGAAAGTTATAACCCCACAAAGAAAAGATGGACTAAGGACCTCTAGAAATTCTCTCCCCCATAAGGGCAAGGGGAAAACTGGCAAAAACAGTCAGGATCAAAATTTTCAGAAACCAGAAAATTAACCTAAGGCTTACAACAATCTGGAAAGTATTATACAAGAAAAATGGCCATATCTAAATAAGAACAGTGAGCTATGTGGCACTTTTAAGCCTTATTCTTACCCCTTCTGTCTAGCACCAAGGGAACCCTAAAAACCAACATCCCCAATCACAGTGAAAACAGAAGTGTGGCAGCCACTGGAGAAGGCTAAATGGTGTAGGAGCTTCTCCAAAGCCTCATTTCCAGAGAGTGGTCATTATTTGACCTGTCTCTTGGTTTCCTGTCTTCACTTACTTGACTCAGAGCTAACCAACTACAAAAGGGGCATTTTCGGGCTTCCCTGGTGGCGCAGTGGTTGAGAGTCCGCCTGCCAATGCAGGGGACACGGGTTCGTGCCCCGGTCTGGGAAGATCCCACATGCCGCAGAGCGGCTGGGCCCGTGAGCCAAGGCCGCTGAGCCTGCGTGTCCGGAGCCTGTGCTCCACAATGGGAGAGGCCACAACAGTGAGAGGCCCGCGTACCGCAAAAAAAAAAAAGGGGGGGGGCATTTTCCCCCAGGGACATTTGTGAGAAATATTCAGAGGCAACTGTTTTACTTCATGACTTCCTGAGATACTGGTTAACAGTTGTAGCAAACAATAGGCTAACCTAAAACTAAAAAGAAAAAGCAGAGGAAGGACATGTACACAGGGCTTTGAAAAGCTCCAGTATATCCTGGGCATCTAGGAGGCCATGCACAAGCTCCAGAAAGACCTGAAAAGGCCACCACCTTCTGGTGATCTGAGGCTCTGCAGAAGTGAAGGCTAAGGCAGAGCTGCAACCGCCCTGCTAAGTGTTGATGGCAGGCCCCAGTACACACACAGAGCCCCTCAGTAATGCCTGGGAGACTTAATGGTATCAGGCATTTAAGAAATCTCTGTTAAACCATTAGCTGCTCACCTAAGCTAATGGAGCATCAGAGGCCACAAACAACAAAGCACAGACTTCTCAAACTTGGCAAAGAAAAATCACAAAACAATAACAATTACAACAAGCAGCAACAACAAATCCTAGAAAGGTTGTAGAAACTGATTTCCAGAGTGGTCACGTTATATTACTTAAAATGCCTGTTTTCAACAAATCATTACAAGACATGCAAAGAAACAAAAACGTATGGTCCACACCCAGGAAAAAAACAATCAATAGGCTGTCCCTGAGAAATTCATACATTGGACTTACTTGACAAAGACTTTAACTCAACTATTTTAAATAAGCTTTAAGCTAAAGGAAACCAAGGACAAAGAACTGAAGAAGACAAGGAAAACAATGTATTAACAAACAGGGGATATTAATAAGGCTAGAAATTATAAAAAGGAACCAAATAGAAATTCTGTCATTGAAAAATACAATAACTAAAATGAAAAAGTCACAAGGGCTCAACAGCAGATCTGAGTAGGCAGAAGAAACAATCAGTGGATTTTAGGATAAAGTCCAAGAGTTCCACACCTAGACACATCATAATAAAACTGTCCAAAGACAAAGAGAGAGAGAATCTTGAAAGCAGGAAGAGAGAAGTGACTCATGATGTACAAAGGATCCTCCATAAGATTAACAGTTGATTTCTCACTGAAAACCATGGAGGCCAGAGGCACTGGGATGGCATACACAGTGCTGAAAGAAAAGACTATCAACCAAGAAGTCTTGCCTATAAAATTATCCTTTCAAATGAAGCAATAATTAAGACATTGCCAGATAAACAATAACTTAAAAAATGTGTTGCTAGAAAACCTGCCCTACAAGAAATACTAAAGGGAAATCTTCAGGCTGAACTAAAAGGGAACTAGACAGTAACTCAGATCCACATGAAAAAATAAATGGCACTGGGTAAAGGAACTACATAGGTAAGTATAAAGGATAATATAAATATATTTTGTTTGTAACTTTTTTCTTCTACCTGGTTCAAAAGACAGAATGTCCCCTGCATGGCATAAGGCACTTATTATAACTGCATAAGGCAATTATTACAAATCTGTATTGACAAGCATACAATGCATAACGATGTAATTTGTATGACAATAACAGCACAACAGAGCGGGAAGGCAACAAAGCTATATAGGAGCAGAGTTTATGTATACTGCTGAAGTTGAATTGTTATTGAGTTAGATTGTTTAGGTTAAGATGTTAAATCAATAGGTAGAACAACCAGACAGAATATCAACAAGGAAGTAGAAGACTTGTACAACATTATAAACCAACTAGACTTAACAAATATCTATAGAACACTCCACTCAACAACAGCAGAGTATATTCTAATCAAGTAAACATGAAACATTCTCAAGGAGAAACCATATGTTAAACCACAAAACAAGTCTCAATAAATTTAAAAAGATACAACTCTGCAAACTCAGTGGAATGAAACTAGAAACAAATAATAAAAGGAAATTTGAGAAACTCACAAATACATGAAAACTAAACACATTCCTAATCATCAATGAGTCAAATAAGAAATCAAAAGAGCAGTCAGAAAATAAATTGAGATAAATGAAAATACAACATAACAAAATTTATAGGAGGCAGAGAAAGCAATGTTTAGAGAGCAATTTATACTTGTAAACACCTATATTAACAGGAAGAAAGATCTCAAATCAATAACCTAATTTTCTACCCTAAAAAACTAGAGACCAAACTAAATCCAATGCAAACAGAGAGAAAGAAGTAGTAGATTAGAGCAGAGATAGATGAAGCAGAGTATAGAAAGGGAAAATTTGAGAAAAGAAACAAAACCAAAAGTTGTTTCTTTGAAAAGATCAACAAATATGGCAATCCTTTGGCTAGATCAAGAAAAAAAAAAGACAGGACTCAAATGACTAAAACCAAGAATGAAAGAAAAGACATTACTACCAACCTTGCAGAAATAAAAAGAATTTTAGAGGAATGCTATGAACAATTATATGCCAACAAATTAGATGAAATGAACAAATTCTTAGAAACATACAGCTACCAAAACTGACTCAAGAAGAAATAGAGAATCTAAACAGACATAACAAAAGTCTGAATCAGTAATCAAAAATCTTTCAACAGGGACTTCCCTGGCAGTCCAATGGTTAAGACTTCATCTTCCAGTGCAGGGGGTGCGGGTTCAAACACTGATCGGGGAGCTAAGATTCCCACATGCCTTGGGGCCAAAAAAACAAAACATAAAAAACAGAAGCAATATTCTAACAAATTCAATAAAGACTTAAAAAAAATCTTTCAACAAAGAAAACCCCAGGACCATCTGGTCCATCTTTGCTACTGAATGCTACCAAATGTTTAAAGAAGAATCAACACCAATACTCAAACTCTTCCAAAAAACTGAAGAGTAAAAGATGGAAAACACTTCCTAACTCATTCTATGAAGCCAGTTATTACCCTGGTACCAAAACTAGACAAAAGCACCACTAGAAAAGAAAACTACAGACAAATATCCCTCAAGAAAAAATCCTCAACAAAAACTAACAAACCACATTAGCAGCATATTAAAGAGATTACACACCTATCATCAAATGGGATTTATCAATCAAATACATGTGTGGTTCAACATATGAAAATCAATCAATGTAATACACCATATTAATAGAAAGAGGAAAACAACTCATGATCATCTCAACAGATGCAGGACAAGCATTTGACAAAATCTAACATTCTTTCATGATTAATAAAAACAAAACAAAAAAACTCTAAAAGAACATCTTTCACAAACTCACAGTGAGAACATTACATTCAACAGTGAAATTCTGAAAGGTTTACCCCTAATATCAGGAACAAGATAAGGATGCTCACTCTTACTATTTCTATACAATATTGTACTCATAATTAAAAACAGAATTACCATATGATCCAGCAGTTCAACTTCTGGGTATATACCCCAAAGAATTGAAAGCAGAGTCTCAAAGAAATATTTGTACACCCATGTTCACAGAAGTGTTATTCACAATAGCCAAGAAATGGGAGCAGCCCAAGTGCCCATCAATGGATGGATGGATAAACAAAATATGGTATATACATTCAATGGGATATTATCCAGCCTTAGAAAGGAAGGAAATTCTCACACAACCTACAGTATGGATGAACCTTGAGGACATTATGGTAAGTGAAATAAACCAGTCATAAAAGGACAAATACTGTGTGATTCCACATATATGAGGTCCCTACAGTAGTCAAATTCATAGAGATAGAAACTACAATGGTGGTTGCCAGGGGTTTGAGAAAGGAAGAAATGTAGAGTTGTTTAATGGATGCAGAGTTTCAGTTTTACAAGATGAAAAATGTTCTGGAGATGGATGATGGTGACAGTTGCACAACAATGTAAATGTACTTAATGTCAATGAACTGTACACTTAATGGGTAAGATGGTAAATTTTATGTCATGTGTATTTCATCACAATTAAATATATATATTAAAAAATCAGTTGTATTTCTATGCAATAAACAATCTGAAAATGAAATTTCTAAAAATTCCATTTACAATAGCATCCCCCAAAATAAAAAATTTAGGAATAAGTTCAACAAAAGACACATAGATTTATAGGCTGAAAACTTTATCACATCGCTGGAAGAAATTAAAGACCTAAATAAATGGAAAAACATCCTGTGTTCACAGAGTATTAATACTGTTAAGGTGGCAATACTCCCCACACTAATCTGCAATACGTTGGAATCCTTATCAAAAATCCCAGCTGCTGTCTTGGAAATCGTGAAGCTTAAAGACATCTAAATTGGAAAAGAAGAAGTAAAACTCTATTCACAGATGGCATGATCCTGTACATAGAAAATTCCAAAGAATCTACAAGAATGCTACCAGAGCTAATAAATGAATTCAGCAAAGTTGTAGGGTACCAGATCAACACACAAAAATTAGTTGTGTTTCTATACCCTAGCAATAAACAAACCAAAAAGGAAATTAAGGAAGCAATCCTACTTATAACCACATTTACAATATTCCAAAATAATAAAATACCTAGAAATAAATTTAACCAAAGTGGTGAAAGACTTGTACACTGAAAACTATAAAATATTGCTGAAAGGAAATTAAAGAAAACCTAAGTAAGTGGAAAGAGAGCTTGTGTTCATGGATTATAAGACTTAGTATTGTTAACATGGCAGTACTACCCAAAGTGACCTATAGATTCCTGAAATTTCTGTCAAAATTCCAAAGTCTTTTTTGGCAGTTATGAAAAATCCAATTCTCAAATTCACATGTAATTTTAAGGGGCCTCAAATAGCCAAAACAATCATGAACAATCAATCTTGAAAAAGAAGAACAAAGCTAGAAGACTAACACTTCCTGATTTCAAAACTTACTACAAAACTACAGCAATCAAGAGTGTGGTACTGGCATAAGGACAGACATACAGACCAATAGAAGGCCAGAAATAAGCCCTCACATATATGGCCAATAGATTTTAGATAAAGGTGCCAAGACCATTCAATGGAGAAATGATGGTCTTTTCACAAGTGGTCCTGGGAAAACTGGATATCACATGAAGTTGGGCCCTTACCTAACATCAAACACATAAACTAACTCAAAATGGATCAAAGATCTAAACATAAGAGCTAATACTATAAAACTCTTAGAAGAAAACATATGGGAAAAGCACCATGACCTTGGTTTAGGTAAACATTTCTTGGATATGACACCAAAGGCATAGGCAATGAAAGAAAAAAAAGACAAATTAAGACTTTATCAAAATTTAAAACTTTTGTGCAACAAAGGACACTATCAACAGAGTAAAAAGGCAACCAACAGAATGGGAGAAAATATTTGCAAATCACATATCTGATAAAGAAATTAACATCTAAAATAAACAGAGAACCCCTAAAACAACTAAAAAACAAACAACTCATTTCAAAAACAGGTAAAGAATTTGAATAGACATTTCTCCAAAGAAGATATACAAATAGCCAATAAGCACATGAACAGATGCTCAACATCACTGTTAGAGAAATGCAAATGAAAATCACATGAGATACTACTTCCTATCCATTAGGATGACTATAATCACAAACAGGGACAATAACAAGTGCAAGAGAGGATGTGGAGAAACTGGAGCTCTCATACATTGCTGGTGGGAATATAGAATGGTGCTATAGCTGTAGAAAACAATCTGCCATTTCCTCAAAAAGTTAAACAGAATTTCCCTAAGAACCAGCAATGCCACTGCTAGGAATATACCCAAGAGAACTGAAAACAGTGACTCAAACATGTACATGTACGTGCACATTTATAGCAACATTATTCACAATAGCCAAAAGGAAAAAACCCACATGTCCATCAATAGATGAATGGATAAACAAAATGTTTCCATACAATGGAGTATTATTCAGCCATAAAAGAAATGAAGTGCTGATAAATGCTACAATGTGTATGAACCTCAAAAATATTATGCTAAGTAAAAGAAGAGAGTCACAAAAAGCCATAATTTGTGTGATTCCATTTATAGGAAATGTCCGGAATAGGCAAATCCACAGAGATAGGTGGTTGCTAGGGGTTGGCAGGACAGGGGGTGACTGCTAATGGGCACAGGACTTCTTTTCGAGGTGATGAAATGTTTTGGAATTAGATAGTGGTGATGGTTGCACAACCTTATGAATAAACTAAAATCCACTGGATTATATATTTTAAAAGTGTAAATCTTAGGATATGCAAATATCTCAATTAAGAAGGAAAAGATGAACATGAAGTACTTTTGAAATAAAAAGTAAATAATATCTATGTTTTATTTTACTCCCCTGAAAACTCTAGGTGGCCCAGCCATTCATCACAAGGCTCTGTGCAGGGAGGGAACCCAGCTGGTCAACTCTTCTCACCTTGAGGTGCTGGTGCATGCAGTAACGACACACCTTATGCTTCATCTCATGCGTAACATCACTGGAGAAAGGAATAAACCCACATTTTGGCTGCAAAATAAACAAGTAAGGAAGAAAAAAAGCTTAGGGAGAAAACACATACCTTTAGGTAGACATATAACTACAGGATAATGAAGTGCAGCTCCCAGGAGAATCACCAAGTGTTAGATATAAACATTCCCAAAAGTTGCTTTTATCCTCAGTCCCCGGTGGGAATTGATGCCTCCCCCACTGCATCACATATATATCTCTTTGCCACTACAGAATCCAAAGCCAGAACTCTCACTGGGGAAGAACAGTGATGCCTCAATTGCTAGCTTGACAACAAAGAGTAGCTTTGTGTTTTCATCATGGAACAAGACTGGAAAGACTCTAGGAGTGCAGATCTGCCACACACTCCAGCTCCAAGAAGAAGAACCCTTGGTCCCTCTGATAAGAATGTGTGAAGGAGAAGGTGCCCATATGGTGGCTGCTGGGCTCCCAGAACATCTGAAACTCTAGTTGCCTTTTAAAAGCCATGATTTCTGGGCACATACAATATGAAAGACCACTGCCTAGCGTCGGGGCACTGAAGATCACGCTGCCCATCGTTTGTGATGCCTGAGACACTCATCCTCTGCTTGGAGAAGCAGAACATCAGTCCACACTGAACACCCACGGATGTGAATGCTCAGGGCCAAGAGCATGACCCACAAGTCGCCACCAGAGGTTTGGAGGAAGGAAACAAATAACAAGATATCTGGCAGGCTTCTTGAGGGAGACTCAGGTGGCCACTCTGGACACTGAGCCACAGAGCTGAAGCAGCGGCCTGGCCCTTATCCAGGAATCACTGCCCTGCACTAGACAAGCGACATCTTTTGTCGCCTCCTCCTGAGGATCCCTGCCACGACAAACCAGGGCCTTGAGAGACACAAAGGCTTCTATGCCTCCTGGAGGTCTCTCCTGAGCATTCTCCTGAGAAGCAAAGGAACAGAGTGTCACCCAGTCTAAAGGGTGGTCCTCAAGCTGAGCCCTTGGAGCATGGCATGCAGTGTCACCAAGCAGCCAAGCAGGCACAGCTGGGAAGGAGATCAAGAGAGGCCCTGGCAAGCTGCACCCTCCAAGGAAAATAAGCAGAGTGGAGCCCATGCTTCCTTCTGGTGGCCATCGGCTAGGGCTTGTCCCTGGCTAGTTCCCTGTTATGACACCTGAGAACGAGCCTAAACCTGGGGGTCTGGGAAGCCATGCCCCTCAGGTCTGGCCAGGGTAAGGAACCAGAATAGCACGGTGCAAGAGGCATGCACAGAAGGAGCAAGAAGTAAGCCTACTCTCTGGGAGTTGGGGGGCTGCCTAGGTCATGGGGCCCAGCATGGGCAAAGTGCACTCCAGGCAGATGACTCATGGATTTACAGTCTGGACCCACCTTTCCCTTTTCCCCCACACCATTTCCCCCTTGACAGAAATTCACCTTGATCTCTACACACAGAATCGGCCGGTGCTCTGCAAAATGGTAGGTCTGAAGTCTGGCTAAATTGGGAAGGCACAGAGCATAACCACTGAGAGTGTCCAGGTCCTTGTCACAGCGAGATTCTGGAAAACAGAGCAAGGAAAATAACTGAGGATCAGTGCAAGAGAGACAAGATGACTCCATGGCAACTTGGACTCCTGTTGGGGAAGGATCAGCCTTGCCCAAGAGAGGGCTGGCCTTGGCCTCCACTCTTGAGAGGTCACCTCTAAGCCTTGGGATGTCTTGCCTGAGGAGTTTACCTGGGGACCTAGAGTCACATGAGTATAATGCTGCGATCTGTGGTAGGAGTTTGGGCCCTGTAGTACCAGCTTGACCTCCAGAGGGGCTGGAGGCTGAGGGCAGCCACACAGGTGGTCAGCTGTGTCTATATGCCCAAGCCCCAGCAAAAACCCTAACCCTTCTTATCTCAGCTGGTTTTAATCTGTGTCCCTTAGCTGTAATAAGCCATAACGATGAGGATAACAGTTCTGTGGGTCCTTCTAGCAAATTATCAGACCTGAGATTGGTCCTGGGGACCCCCCAAACATGCAGCTCTCATGAGTGAGGGTGATCTTGGGAACTGCTCCCCAATTCTGTGACTCTCTTAACCCAGGAGCTCAGAGAAGAAGGAGGCAACAGCCACTACCTTCCTTTTAAAGCTTCCTTCAGAATATGCAAACACCAATATTTCCTCAGCACTGACTGCTAGAAGTTATATTGTAGACAGTCACATAAGATATGGCCTCTTGGTCCCAGGAGAAGTCAGCTTTCCTCCTTCCACATAACAAGGCTGACTATGATTCATTATTACAACATTATTACTGTTACGTCGTATAACTGCCAATTATAAAACGAATGACGCTGTGTGGCACTAGTAACTAGATGGCAGAACCACAGCAGGCCTCAGTCTGTCTTTGTCTAGATGGGGAAAACAGAGCCAAGACACAGTCCAGGCTTTGAACAAAGCTGCTGCCTCCTCCCCCTTCGTTGGTCCTCTCCATCCATGAAGCCCTGCTCCTCACTGCTCCCCAAACTGAGGGCTCCAGGGCACAGCATCCTGTTTTCTTTCATTTTCCTAATCAAACATGAAAAGGATTTTATATTGACTCACTGCACACCCTGACTGCCTGGCTGTGCTTTAGGAGGAGACATTTCACTCCTCAACAACACAGATTTTACATCTTTGCCTCTGACTGTGACAGGAAAAGCTTTGACATGGTTACTGTCATTATTGCCACGAGCAAGTGTAGGGAAGGTACATGAGGTACTGAGGGGAAAATACGTGAGGTGACGTGGGGCGGTACATGAGGTGACTGCGGGGAGGGTATGTAAGGTGATGGGGGAGGGTATGTGTGGTGATGTGGGAAAGGTGTGGGAGGTAAAGGGGGGCAAGGTTTGGGGGGTGACGGGGGAAAGTATGTGTGGTGATGGGGGGAAGATATGAGAGGTAATGGGGGAGGGTATGTTCGGTAATGAGTGGAAGGTATGGGAAGTAATGGGGGGAAGGTTTGGGAGATGATGGGGGAACGTATTTGTGGTGATTGGGAAAGGTCTGGGAGGTGACTAGGGGAAGGTATGTGTAGTGATGGGTGGAAAGCATGTGTGGTGATGGGGGGTGGGGTATGTATGGTGATGGTGGGGAAGTACATGAGGTGAAGCGGGAAGGTAAAAAAATTCAAGTCTCTCACCTTACCTCAAGAGGATGAGCAGGCTGGGTGGTGCCAGCTTCTGGGAGAAGGTTTGCAGAACTGCCACCCTCTAGGGCCTAGCCCACCCTCCATGGCTCAGGTCTACCCCGGTTTTCCTTTGGACTCCTCCAGGCATCCCCTGGAGCCCACCTTCCCTTCCCTAAGTCTCCCTGAACTCCTTCAGCTCCCTCTTGGCTCCCAAATGCATTTTTATTTTTATTAATTTGTTCTTGGTCATATATTCCCTGCAGTGATCTGCAAATCTGATGCCCAGAATTGTATTCATGAGCTCCTAGGATTTCTACCCCCCATAATAAAGTTAAAAACTATATCTATATCTACCTAAGATGAGTAATAACGTCAAACACATTTCAAATGGAATATTATAAATTCGTAAGTTAGAAACCCTTACCTGGTCTTTCACACTGTATCTTTAAACAAAGCTGTTTCACAAAATCTAAAGGCAGCTGAACAACTTCCTGTAGGAACAAATAAGAAGTACTCAGTGTGGAATGCACAACAATGTGAACATACTTAATGCCACAGAACCACACACTTAAAAATGGTTAAAATGGTAAGTTTTATGTTATGTATATGTTACCACATTAAAAAAAAATACTCAGTATGTGGGATTTAGGAATAAAAGCTGCTCTGTTATTTTAAGGACATGTCCAGATTAAACAGACAGGCTAAAGTTTCTGTGCACTAAGAGGAACAGGCCCTCCTCAGAGCAGCTGGTGTCCACAGTGGTGGTGGCCAGAAGTGTGCCCCATGTCACCTAGTCAGTCTCCACAGAGGGCTCTTCACCCAGCTCCTCTGTTCTCACGGCGACCTCATCCTCATTCTCAGCGTCTGTGGACGGCAGAGCAGGGGCCTGAGGCAGTTCTCTGCCTGCAAGAAGTTCCTCACCAGCTATCTCCTCAGACAACCTGAGGCTCCTCACATTTCCATCTGAGAAGCAGCTCAAGGAACAGGGTCTGATCAAATATTAATCTCTGGGTGAGATGTCCTGGGTACCCATCAGCCACAGGACTCAGGATGGCCAATATTTGGTGCTCTGGGTCAAAAAACAAAGGAGCAACTACTCTCTACTATTTCTTGCAGTCTCCCAAACTAAGAGTTTCTATTTAATCCACATTGCTCATCATCTTCCCCATGTTTCCAGGGTGGCAGAATTCTGACTTCTAAAGGAATCCCAAGGTGACGCAAGATACCTGCCTAGAATGAGAATGCTGGGATCCTGTCCACTTACATGCCACACCTTCTCCATC
Organism: Delphinus delphis; assembly: GCF_949987515.2. NCBI lineage: Eukaryota > Metazoa > Chordata > Mammalia > Artiodactyla > Delphinidae > Delphinus > Delphinus delphis. The sequence continues at coordinate 89,803,336 of NC_082688.1, read as the reverse complement.
ATGCCCTGTCCCACCTAGCCTCCAGCTCACATGAAGACAGGCCTAGACCAGTCCCCAAACCAGCCAGACAGGGCCGGAGGCAGCACGGGTACAAGGGGTGTGTCTGTCACTCTGTCTGAGCCTTGCTCTCTCACCACTGTGCTAGTTATGTCTCATCCCAGGACACAGAAGAGGGAAACACTCTCCCCAGGGCTCCACTTTAACCTAGCTCGTGCCATCAGTCAGAGAAAACAGCATCATTTACAAATGCTGATTTTGCCTGAACATGGTCTTGTTCAGGCCAGAGATGTGCTCTGTATCCCACATTTCAACAGTGCTGGGCCTGAGTGGCAGTCCTCTCTTGATACTACAACTACCTGGACGAAAAGCAGGTTGTGTTTCACTCTGGCAGTGTCTTCACGTGAAGGAGGTATGTCAACGGGATGAATATTCCCGAAATGTGACCTGGTGGGCTCACCTCATATGCCCAGAGCCTTGTGCACTGTGGACAAACAGAATCAAACCTGGAGCTAGAGCATGCCCTGGGCCCTGGGGGGACACCCCAATGCTATTCCCACCTGCCGGGCTGCCACTGGCTGGAACCCCAAGCTCTTCACCATTCTCCTTCACTGCTGGCTCCTCCTGGAAGAAAAGTCTAGAGCCCCCAAGTGCTGTGAGACAGAGAAATACTCCCACTTGGCCATATGAGCATGCTCTCTCCCCAAGAAGGACACTGGTAGTTGGCATACCTGCATTCACTCACACACCGTCCAGGCCAAGAAGTAGGTGGCACCCAGCACGCAGATAGCTCAGAGACTCAGGCTCTCACAGGTGGTGGGTTTCAGCCTTTCACAATTCAACAGGACAGCTGGGGACCTCACTAGGGGCGGTGCCAGCCCCCAGGATGGCCCCAGTGACCTCTGCCCCTGTGTAGTCCCACTCTGCCTAGGGATGACGCCTAAAGGCCCCAGGATGCTGTGGAAACGACAGACACAACTCCCAAACAGGTCATCCCTCAGATGGTGTACTGGGGGAGTCAGGGCCAAGTCACAAGGATGCTCAGAGCCCTTCAGAGAGTCCACACTGGGAGGTGCTGAGGCCCCCAGTCAACAGTCAGCACCACACTGCCAGCTCCACGGCTCTGGGCCACCCTGGAAGAGGATCCTTAGTCCCAGCCTACAGATTAGACTAGAGCCCTAAGGGACCCAAAGCAACACCATCCACAGTACTTCCTAAGCTGTCAAAGGACGACCCTCATTGGAGGATGTTTTGTCGTTGGAGCCATTTAAATTCTACTTTGCTAGGCAATCCTGAAGCTTCAAAGAAACTTTTACTCAACCTTCTTGGTATCATTTTTCTCAGGATGGACACAAGGTACAGAATTTACAAAACAGAGGCAGTGCTCTCTCTGTTCAAAATGACAAACCTGCTAGTCTGTTCAGGGCTCTGATCTAAGACAAGCAGTCAGGCCAGTGTAAGCAGAGAAGCAGCAGTGATCAAAGTGGAGACAGAAGAATGGCTGTCCCAGGCATGGACCAAGGCCACTGGCTCTGAGGATTGCCAGGATCACAGGGCCAGTCCACTGTGGCTTCTTACACTGCCCTCTCCATGAGTGTCTGAACAGCAGACCTTGCCTGTAACAGGCACTCCTCTCAGTCGCTGAGACCAGAAAAAGCCAGCAACACAGACCACCTGCAGGTAGGTGGAGGCCATCACCCCACATGGGCTTCAGCTAGGTTCTCCCACGAGACCAGGTCACACCTCCCAGCATGGGGATCCCCTTTTCTCCCTAACTTGCTCAAAGGTGCCCACTGAAGGTCAGTGTTGCTGCCTGGACCTCACTAGAGAGCTCTCACCAAACTGAATGCCTCCATGAGGGCAGGATGGTGAAGACCAGGAGTCTCAGCAAGTGAAAGTATCTCTGAACCTCATGCTAGAAAATGGGAATAACACTATCTGCTCTGCTATTTCACAGTGCAACAAATGAGAAAAGCACTTGGAAACTTTGTAACTAACACAGTGGGGGTGCGGGTGGGGGGTGGGGGGTGGTATCATTAAGCAACTTCCAAACTATAAATGAGAAGTTGGTACTTTGATACAGAACAGGCCCATGAATTTAGACTACATTAAAAAAAAAAAAATCACTTACCCCACAATGAACATAGTTCTCTCCCAAAAACTCTTTCATGACATTTTTGCCAAAGTCCACTATGTTCTGTAGGTGCTGAAATATTTCTTCTGAGGTCTGCAAAAGAGAAGGACAAGAAGACCTCAATGACCGGGACCTCCTAGACTCTGACACCACCACAAGCCCCTGTCACATACAGGGCTGCCATGTATGTGGCCACAAAAAGCCACCAGTGGCCCTGGACCTGGAGGAAGGTAAGCCTCATCATGAAGACTGCCACACTCACTGGAGCTTCTGTCCCACAGGGCCCCCAGGCCCACCTCTGCATTGTACTCAGGGCCCCATGTGATTGTGAAACAAAGTTTGAGAACCATATCTGTGCCCCTGCCTTCCTCCCCACCAGGAACACACGTGGATCCCGCCAGTGGCCCGTGCACACCTTCTGAGGAATTCGACTTTAAAAATCGGTCCCATCCAAAAATCAGTATTTAGATTTTATTCTTCAGCTTCTAGATGTAGAAATAAAATATTTTCTCCTCAGAGGTTCTTAAAGAATCAATAAGCTGTGAGATTTAGGTGAGACAGGAAATCATTCCTGTATCCCTCACTCTGACCCAAGGTGAGAAGTGCAAAGGGTTGATCACAGGTCTCGCTCAGGAGTGAGAGGGCTGTCTTCTTCAACCGCAGGCTGGGAGGTGCCTGACACATGGCTCAGGCTCTGGGGAGGTCTCAGTCTGAGCTGCCACCCAGGCACCATAAAACAGGCAGACCACAGTCTGCATTCCGGGGGACTACTGTATTAGAACAAAGCCTGTCAAAAAACCCCAGAACACGCCCAGTGGCTCCGTACGTAGAGCTGTGGACACAGGGCTTCTGACAAAAAGCTCTTCTTATTGACAGAATTAACACACACAACTCCCCACAAATAATGCAGCTGGCATCACACAGTGCCATTTATATAATAAAGAAAGGCGAATTGTTACCTTGGAAGACATTGCCTCAATAAATGTAAACAGGAAAAACTGAAAATAGAGGCATCCAGAGAACGCTGGCCCTTCACCGAGGCTAGGCTCTGTAGACCCTGAGTGGGGATAGAGGGGAGGGGAGGGGGGCTAGAGGCAGCCTCCGAGATGTTTCTAGTTTCCACCTGGATTCCACAGAAACAGAACCACCCTGCACAATTCTCTTCAGCAGCTGCACCCTCCCATCCTGTGCCATCTTTCTCTGCACTAACCACACTGTCCCCAGATCTCACTGCAGCCCCACTGTGATGGCAGCCCCCAGCTTTCTCCCACAGTCCCCACTTTTCTTTCTATGAAGCTAACCTGCAAGTGTGCCCTTCATTTGCACAATCAGCCACCATTGATACCCATCAGCCATCCACCTCACCTTCTTTTCTGGCTGTTTCTCCATAACTCAAACGAGGTGAGGTGGTGACTCATGTCTCCTACACCCTGATCTTGAGCCCAATTTCTACTCATCACCCAACAACCACCAGCCCTGCCCCCACTGTGTGGGTGTGACGTGCAGCTCCTGCCTCTTCTCCCCTTTTAAGATAAGAGCCTATGCTCACACCTAGCCCCTCTGGACCTCCCTCCTTCCCCCCAGACCATGAAAGAGTAAAGGCTCCCACAGGGCTATGCCATATTGACCGCTGCGACCACTTAGATAAACACCACAATGACATCCCGCCTCAATGTAGAGAAACACTGCAACTCAGTGGTCAGCAGGCATACAACAGAACAACAATGGCTTTCTGAGGGTGTCCACGGTACTCTGCCTGGTTGACTCAGTGAATAGAAACACAAGGCTCCATCTGAACTGCCTGTTGTGACTTGTAACACTGACTGTCTACCACAGCATCACAGACTTCATTTTCATTGATGCAATTCCACAGATGGGGAAACTGAGGCAGCAGGGTGTAAGAAAATCGCCAAGGCAAAGCCAAGACCTGGCCCTGGGTTCCCCAGCCACAAGCAGAGCTCTCTGAACTAGTCAGGGAGGCTCCTGGCTCAGTACCCAGGGACTAACCATGATGACCCATAGTGACCCCAGCAGGTCAAAGTGCTGAATCCAGCACAAAAGATGGACACACTGCTTTCGGCATTGAATGCTTGTATCATATTCAAATTTCTAAAGTTAGCATTAAAACTTCTGCATCAGAAAAAAATCAAAGTTTTCTTAAATAATTATTTTAATGATTGGGTGGCAAATCCACTGATCTTACCTTCTTCCTATTAGGAGGAAACTTCAGAAAACGAAGCACCACACAACGCTATTGGAAAATAAAACAAAGTCTGATTAGTACCCTCCCAAAGCCCGGGGATAAGGGTGGGTGGCTGTGGATAAGGAGCCATCCTCAGCAGTGCAGATGCTGGAAGCCCCACAGGCAGCCAGTGCCCCGGGGAGGAGGTGGGGGCCAGTACTGGGCCACACGTCTGGAGACACAGAGCAACCAGGAAAACCTGTGCTCTCTGACCTAGCCAGCCCACTCCCAGTAATTTATCTTAATTAAAGATGCACAGAAGATTTTAGCTACTGCATATAAAGGTACTGTTTATAATTCCAAATAAAATGGAAACCTAAACATCCAACAATAGTAGGATGGTTAAATACAGAGGGACATATTCCAGACCATGAAATACTATGCCGTCATTTACAAGAAAATAAGGAAGATCCGTATTTACAGACACAAAGGTACAGTCATCATCTACTGATAAATGAAAAAGATTACAGAATAGGGCTTATAGAATTAACCTATCTTTATATAAATATGTACATACACGTGTGTGTGTGTGTGTGTGTGTGTGTGTGTGTGTGTATTGTGTGTGTATGTATTAGAGAATGATGCATGGGTATAGTTCTATTTATGTAAAGCTCAAAAACAGACAAGACTAAGATCTCTGGCAGGTGGGATGGTCCCTAAGAAAGGCTCTAGAAGGGGCTGGTCATGAGAATACGGGTCCATGTATTTTGTCATAATCAAGCTGTATATACACATATGATCTGACCACTTTTCTGTAGATTTATTACTCTTCATTTTTTAAAGTTTGTAAAACAAAAAATTTTAAATAAAGTATGTGCATGCTGAGTTTGTATGAACTGTCTGAAAGGGCTTCTGAATAGGTAACCGCGTGTCCAGGTAGCACCAACTGGGAACTTATTTTTTAAAGTTCTGTTTATTTGGGTTTTCCAATTTTTTACAATGCTCATATAACATACATTACAAAAATGTTAAAAAACAAAAGTTTAAAAAATGGAAAAAAATAACCTTTTAAACTAGTGCAGCCTTTGAAATGGCAATTCTCCAAGGAAATAACCTGGATGTGTTGTAGAGCCTTGGTAATGGGGGAGATAATTCCATGTGGACAACTTTGGAAACCATTCCCATGGAGATAGGAAGTTCCAGGCAGAAGGGCTTGGGTCGGGAACCTGGACTGTGCTCAGGGAGAAGCAGTGAACAGGAGAAGGAGAGCAGAGGTGCAGGAGCTCGGGCACTGTCTGGAGCACTGGGATCTAGGTGGGGTGGGAGGAGCTGGTGATTGAAGAGGCTCAGAAAGTGCAGCTTTAGAACCCAAAACATGGCTGAGAGCAAGGAAGGCCCATAGAGACGAGATCCATTTCCCTAGCCCACAGACCCCCTGGCACTTCCTGCCCCACTCAGATGACGCACACTCTTCTCAAAACCCCAGACATCCATCATCTCCCTGAGCCCCAAGCTCAGACTTGGGGAAGCAAAGGTCGAGGACGTGCACATGGGCCGAACCCCTCCCAAATCCAGGCAGACATCAATATTCGATCATGGGCATCAACTGGCCAAGGAGTCCATCAAAATTCAAGGAAAGGGCTTCCCTGGTGGCGCAGTGGTTGAGAGTCCGCCTGCTGATGCAGGGGACACAGGTTCATGCCCCGGTCCGGGAAGATCCCACATGCCGCGCAGCGGCTGGGCCTGTGAGCCATGGCTGCTGAGCCTGCATGTCCGGAGCCTGTGCTCCACAACGGGAGAGGCCACAACAGTGAGAGGCCCGCGTACCACCAAAAAAAAAAAAAAAAAAAAAAAATTCAAGGAAAAACAAAAGCTGATATGCAGAAACCCTAATTCTAGGCAACATTCCAGAAACTCAGCCCCCCTAAAAGCACACTCACTTCTCACCTGGACTTCACTGTTTCTCAAGACCTGCTAAGAAATTCTGAGTGTCATGTTGTGTCTGCTTCAAGGAAAACTGCTTTCTCTAGGGACCCATTTAAAACCGTCGCCAGAAACTGCCCACCTGCCCCATAGGAGCCGCAGTGTCAGCCTTGAAGGCCAGTCTCCACAAACTCAAGCACTCAGTGGGCACACCTATTCTGGACGGCGAGTGCTAACTGCCCCTTGTAAAGGTCTGACTGGGCTGGGTTGGTGGCCCTGTTACATGCCACGAGGCTGGCCATGGGACCAGACAACACCTATTCAAGTGGATAGCAGAGAAAAGGTGAGAAATCAACCTCACCAGCCCTGGTTGGCACAAAGACGCAGTTAGTCCAAGGGCCACCCATGGCATGGAGTGGGACTGATCCAGCCACCCACAGGGAGATTCCCACGAAGGAGCTGAAATCAACGCATAATCTGGTAAGCACCAGGGCCCTGCAAGCTCACAAGGTCTTAACCAGTTGTGAAGGAAACAACTCCTTTCCTTTTAAACTAAATATCTGAAACCAGATTTTAAAACATACCCTCTTCATAGTGTCTAGGCTAAAATGCTAAGAACGAAGAGAAAGGGGTGAGACTAAGAAGAGGGGCTTAACAAGAGTTTCTGCACAGTCTGGGGCAGAAGCAGCTCTTCCCTGTTCCAAAGCAGGACAGGGAATCTTAGGCTGGGGCCACACCTTCTCTGTCCTTGAGGACAGAAAATCATGGTGTGCTCTCTCATACCGTGGAACACTAGATGAAAATCAAAGATTTTAACAAACTGAAAAAGTCAGTGAATGGAGAAATGACACATATAAACACATACACATTAAACAACCTCAAAACGTACAACACGCCACTTATAAAAGGAATAGAAAGCATTCAGTGCTGTGAGGGTCCCAGGCCATGGCAGGGGTGGGGGAGTACTGGCATGTCATGTACCACGAGGCCTAGGAGATGCTCCTTCGATCCCCTCTGAGAACCCACCCAAGTCCTCAAAACGCCAAGACATCAGCAAAGCCTGGCTCACAACAGCTCTAAAAGCACAACAATGTGAATGTCTGACAGCACAGGAACTCTGGCTGCCTAAGTGCTCTGCAGCCTTGAAAACTTGTGTGAAGAATTATCTACATATTTATGCTGTAGGGTTGAGTGAAAAAGCAGAAAACAAAAACAGACAGATAAGGATGCTTAAGTACCCAATAAAAGCATATAATACAAGGAAGTGCACCAAGTGTTAACAAAAATTATTTTCTTAGTAGGGAGACATTGGATGCTTTTTACTTTCTTCCTTCTAGTATTCTGTATTTTCTGGGGCAGAGAGAGGAACAAATGATTGGTATTAAATAAAAATAAAAGACCACAAAAACAATATATAAAAGGGTCACCTGCCCATGTGAAGCCCAAGGAAGGAAACTTGTGGGTGGAATTAAGACTTCAGGGCCTCTTGGCAAAGACAAGGTGTGAAGTGATCAGTCGCTGAAGCCTCACTGCTGGAGGACAAGCCCAAGTCAGGTCTTCCACCAGAGTGAGGATATAACCCAGGATGGGACCCCAAGAAGACCCCAGGGAAGCAGAGATCACGCAACTTTCAAGGGAAAGGGAGACAGATAAACACAACAACAGCAGAAGGAATCGACCCGCAGGGTGCTGCCCCAGGCATCCCAAAATGGCTCAGCCCTGCTTCTCAGTGAGGCCACCACCCACAGACACCCCACTCGGGCACAGCCCAGGTCTTCCATCAGAATACCCGTGACAGAATACCAAGCCAAGTCACTTGCCTCTGCTGACCAGAGACAACCAGAAACACACCCCAGGGCCCACAGAAGGATAAGAGGGACAAGGTGTGGGACGCATTGTTGGGCTGACAGCCTCAGACAGAACAGATGGAGGGTGACTCGAGACATCTCATACAGCAACTGTCCCCAACCTTTTTGGCACCAGGGACCAGTTTTGTGGAAGACAATTTTTCCACGGCGGAGGCCAGGGGGTGGCGGGGAGGGTGGTCCAGGCAGCAATGTCAGCGATGGGGAGCGGCAGATGAAGCTTCGCTCGCTTGCCCGTCACTCACCTCCTGCTGTGCGGCCTGGTTCCTAACAGGCCTCGGACCCATACCGGTCCACAGCCCGGGGGTTGGGAACCCCTGTCATAAAGGGGGGCCAAGGACTCCAAAGGAGGCCAGACAGGAGGTGGAGACCACAGGTGGGGACAGCAGGTGTCTGGAATGGGCAGGACATTTTCCATCCCATGTTTCACCTGCCTGTATGGACCCACAGCTGCCTCAGGACTGAAGCAGACACGGATGCAAGTTGTGAGGTAGGAGACAGGACAGTGGAGGTGTAAGCCCAGGTGACATTTGGGGGAAGGACACTTAGGGGCTGCAGCAGAAGAGGTGTTCAGATGGTCCCTAAAGGATGGAAAATCCAACAGTCAGAAGAGAATCAGAATGTTTTATAAAGACACACCACAAATGCATGGAATGCACAGTGAGGGTGCGTAGAGTGGAGCCTTCAAGGACCCCAGGTTCTCCAAGGCCACACGATGGCCACAGAGCAGGTGTCCAAACAAACCAAGAGGTAGGTGACCCAGTGCTGTGGTCTCGTCCTTCTGCAGCAGACACAGAAACCTTCCTTACCTTCCTGGTAAAAGGGGCAGCTGCTGTCCTGAGTTCTGCTGAGGAGGAAGAAGGTATTGTCGGGGCGGGGGAAGTGACCATGCCACCTTAGGATACCAGACCTAGACCAGCAGACCCCTACATGCTAGAAAGGCAGAGCTCAGCACTCACCAAGGCCAGGACTGGAAACCACCAAAGGGAATATATTTTGGAAATAACAAATCCTAACCTTTCAACTGCAGGTGATCCCAGGAATAAAGACAGGGCTACATGCACAGCTCTCCAATGAGACATCACCAAGAAGTCACATCAGCTGTATCAACCTGTATGAATATCATTAAAACTCTCAAATGCAGAATAAGTTACTTGTTAAAAAAAAATACTATAGGCAACAGAACGTTAAGATTCCTTATACTAGATTCAGGAGAAAATTTAGCCCAGGACTTGGGAATACGCCATTAAAAAAAGAAAGAAAGAAAAAAAAAAAAAGAGAGAACAACTCATTTGCTTCCAACAGCTCCATTAAGAAGTATGATCTACAAATCCTACAACACAAGAGAAGAGAAACACACAGCTCCTGACTGCCTGAACCCCATATCTTCAGGACAAACAGCCCAGGGCATCAAAACAATTGCAGAAAGGATCTGAAGCCCAATCAGAATCTTAGAAAGGCTATAAAACCTGAAAGATCAGGAACAAACTTTTGATAAAAGATCTTGGTTGGCGGGTCTTTCATGTTATCTCTGTCAACAGGAGGAAAACATCACAACAGCTTAGTGTGATAAAGGGAGTGGGCCCCTGTTTGCCCTGCACCCCAGAGGCGAGGGCAGCTGGAAGGCAGCTCAGTGCCTGGGGAGGAGTCTGCCTGGCCTGCCCTGGGTGACTCTCCACACTGAAGGCACATACGAGATCAAATGACAAACCAGACTTACAGTGACCTTCACAGGACAGGATGCCAAGCCAAAGCGAACAAGACCAAGGTAAAGAAGAGTCACTGCAGATGTAAAAGCAACACCACCACACGGAGAGAAATCCCACTTGGCAGCAGCGCACCTGAGGGCAGCGCCAGGCTTCGTGACCACAGCTCAGCATGAACTGGCACAGCCACTAGAACAAGTGACAGCACCCTCGGGCTACAGTAAGGAAAGGAAAGTACATGCCCACAAGGGAAGTGTCCTTGCCCAAGACCCCCCACAGGGTCAGTGCCGGGGACTCCAGGCACCCACTAGAGTACAGTGTCAGGTTGGCCACAGCCTTAGAGCACCTCAGAGGGTCAGTGCCAGGGCCAAGGGCCAGTGCCTGGGAAAGGGTTAAATTGCACAGCTGGACCCAAGGATGCTGAGCACTGGGCCACAGGAAAACTGACAGCAACCTGTCAAGAACTGGCATACGGTTCAGGCCTCACACTGTCATCTCTTACTGCCCAACCCTGAGCACACACCACGCTATGGCCTCCTTCGGCCTGCACTTAGCTCCTCCATATCCAGGCCCCATTTTCAAGTCCTGTTCTCCTGGAAGCCTCCCAACCCACCAGCCTGGAAGGCTGTCTGTCTGTGTCTTATCCCATGTTCCTTCAGTGCAGATGCCAGGCCTCAGGACTGGCTGGCTGAAGGTATGTCGGGTTCTGACACTGGAAAGGAGAGGGGACAGACTCATCACTTTTTAAGGACCTTTCAATTCTGAAAGTAGACGATGCCCCCTCTGAGAAAGAGACCGTCTCCCGATCTGAAAGAAACCTGGTGAGGGTCACCCTCTACTTCAGAATGAACGAGGTGGGTCTGGAGAGTCCACCCATGGGAGCAGAAATACTTGGTGCTCACCCACCTTCTTCTATCCCACTCACACACACACACCCTCTCCTTGGGCACAGTAGGGTCCTGAAAGCTGCCTTCCTCCCTCTGTCCTTGAGGGCTCTGTCCTCCCTCAAGGCCCAGGCAAAGCACAAAGGTTTCTCCACACGCAAGGGTCAGAGTTCTCCCTTTACTCAGCGCCTTCACTTGGTGGGAACCTTTTCTTACAAGACTACTCGTGATGATAATCTTCAAATTCAAATGTTGAGCTAACAACAACCAAGCAGGAATGAGCATAGTAAAGCAAATTTAGATTTTAAATAAAGAATGAAGAGAACAGGTACAGGATACCCTGATGACTCAGTTTAAAAGGGGGGAAAAAAAGGAAAAAGAAACATGACCCTAACACCTGGGGCTGTGCAACAAGGGAAGGGAAGGGGCCAGTTGCCCTGAAGGGTAGACACATGCTTGTCAGGGACAATGGAGAAGGCATCTGAGGGCCCAAGGCCTGGTGTTCTTTTACGCTGAGTCTGGAACTTGCTACTTCATCTGAGGCTACTTTTGAAACTCAGTACATTAGCCAAAAGAAGCCTTAATTAGCTTTACATAAAATGATGATATACCATGCAATCTTACTGAGGCATTGGAAGATGAGCTCCCCACGGGAGCTGTTGGGCTGGGTCAGCGCTTTTAACCGCCAAGTCCAAGGTGGATGATAGTTATCACTTGCATAACTTGTCCAGCTCCTCATCTTTCTATCAATTCCGCAAAGGGGATTCTGTTACTAGTTCCACTTTGAAAATGCAGAAACTGAGCCTGAGCCAGGCAGTGGTAGAACTGGGATTCTGCCCAGCTCTGTGTAACTGCAACTCCCATACTCTTAAGCCCTCAGTGACACCTATCACTCCTCCCCCAGCCCACCACATTCCTGCCTGGTTGCATTAGACAGCAAGATGTCAGAGAGATCTGGGCCTTCACACAAATCCACAAGCTTCTCTTCCTGGATTCAACTCACTGGGAGTCGTCACTGCACTCTCTGAAACTCTCTTCCTTACTGAATTAAGAAAGGGAAATTCTTTCAATTCTAAAAGATTCTGGAGAAGAACCTGTAGACAATGCTCCACTAATATTAACAACAGCAGCAGGAGAACAGCAATTCCCTGCATCTCAGGGAGGTAACAGCACCCCAAGCACTTTGCTTCTTTCTCCTGACCTTGCCCGTACCCTGTATCTTCCCTAAGGTTACTCGGGACGGCCTCACCGCAGCTGGGCAGTCGCAGGCGGCACCGTGTGAGGCCGGGATGGGGAGCGTTGGAAGGACGCGGAACAAAACCGGGGGGAAAAGGTGACACTGGAGGAACAGTGAACCGATCTGGAGGGAGGGGAGTGCTGGGGAGACATGGCACCAACCTAGGGGGAGGAGAGCGCTGGGGGGACGCGGAACTGATCTGGGGGAAGGCGGTGATACCAGCGGGACGCGGAACTGACCCGACGGGGTGGGGTGATGCTGGGGGGACGCGAAACTTATCGCGGGGCAGTGACACTGGGGGAACGCGCAACCGACCGGAAGGAGGGCTGCTGGGGAACCGATCCGGGGGTAATGGGTCCTGAGGGGATGCAGAACCGACCTGAGGGGAGGGGGTGCTTGGGGGACGCGGAACCCACCGGGAGTAGGGTAAGGGCCCTGAACCGCGCCGACAGTCAACCGCTCACCTGTGCGTGGGCCACCACTAGGCTCTTGTTGCCTTCACCGTGGTACCCCCATTCATTCTCGTCCATCTTCCCCTCGTCCATCCCACGGTGCGGCCCTGGAGCCTCGCGGGGCCACGAGCTGAGGGCCACGGGTTCGCCTAGGAACCAGCCGCAGCCGACCGGGGAGGAGCTCCTGTCAGCCGCCGCCTCAGCTAGACCCAGCCGCCCGCACTCGCAGGCGCTGGCCGCCGGAAGCCACGCCCCCAACATCTCCCATGGCCGAGCCGGGCAACTTCCGGGTTCGCTCCCGCTTCTCCTCTGTTGACCACGGTGGTGGATGGACTGGCGGCCATCTTAGGTGCTGGCAGAGTGACTCACTTCCGGAGCGCGATCTTGAGAACCGGAAGAGAGGCTTCCGGCCTGGGCGCCGGAAGTGAGGCAAGCGGGCGGAGCCGTCTGTTACCCGGCGACCAGCACTGGCCTGGTGGGGAACATGAGTCCAGGCGGGCTGGGGTTAGAGCGGTACTGGCGCGCTAGGAGCCAGGGGGTCCCAGTGGGGCTGGGGGCGGGGGACGCCCAGGCAAGTCGGGAGCTTGGAAGGGGATGGTCCAGGCGGGCCGGGGGCGGGTGGTCCCTAGAGCTGGAGCCCGCTTAGTCATGGGGCCTCAGCCTTCTTTTCTGTAGAATGGGATACATTTCTCACTCAGCGGGTTATTAATATCCTCGTTTGCTCTTTACCTGATGCAGAATCACCCCAGTAGTCCCAGGAAGTGGAAACATTGTGGTCCACACCTTACAAATGAGGATACGTAGCTCAAAGAGGCAAGCGGACTCCTAAATGGCGCTCTTGTCGGAGTGTTACCTGAAAAACTGGCTTTGCCTTTTGGTGGGTGTCAAGCCAGAAGACAAAGAGTGGGAGAAGGAAGGATTTATTACTTGCAACAAGTAAGGAGAATGCTGCGGCTTTTTCCCAAAGCAGTGTCTCCCCAAAGAGCAAAATTGAGGAAGTTTTAAGCTAAGGTAACGTGTATTCATAAAGGGCTTGGGCAGTCAGAGTCCAAGCTTTAGTTGAATGAAGTCATGAGGGTCAGAAAAGGTCTACATCATCCCTTAGGTCCCAGCTGATCTGGTAGTTGAGCACTTCAGACTACTCTTTACCATTGAAACAGAATTGAGAGTCTTTACTACTGATATATTATCTTTGCTACTGTTACTTCTCTTGCCTGATAATAGTTTGTTCTTTTTTTCTCTTAAGATCATTACTGAGACCTGTTGAAGGGCAAGCGTTGTGGCCAGGCTTAAAATGACTTAGGCCAAAAATGGCTTTTCTTATGTCAAGAAAGCCATGCCCAGGGGATTCCCTGGTGGTGCAGTGGTTGAGAATCTGCCTGCCAATGCAGGGTACACGGGTTTGTGCCCTGGTCTGGGAAGATCCCACATGCCGCGGAGCAAATGGGCCCGTGAGCCACAACTACTGAGCCTGCGTGTCTGGAGCCTGTGCTCCGCAACAAGAGAGGCCGCGATAGTGAGAGGCCCACTCACCGCGATGAGGAGTGGCCCCCGCTTGCCGCAACTAGAGCAAGCCCTCGCACAGAAACGAAGACCCAACACAGCCAAAAATAAATAAATAAAAAATTTTTTAAAAATACGGGAGTCCATGTATTAAAAAGAAAGCCATGCCTGGATTTCTTTTTCCGGGGACCTCCCCTACCCTATCTGCCTACAGGAGGAGTAGGTTTCCTTGAATCTTGAGGGATGTACCTTGAGCAGGAGGTCTGAATTCTGCCCTTACCACTTAATGGCAGTGAAGCGAAGGGCAGATCTCTTCCCTTCTCTGGGCCTCAATTTATTCACTGTTGACGTGGGACTAATGATACCACCTTATAGAGCTGCTATGAGGATTAAATTAGATTAGCGATTCTCAGACTCCTACTCTCAAAACCATTTTATACTTTTTAAAAATGATTGACGGGAGTTCCCTGGCAGTGCAGTGGTTAGGACTCCATGCTCTTACTGCCAAGGGCCCAGGTTCAATCCCTGGTCAGGTAACTAAAATCCTTCAAGCTGTGTGGTGTGGCCAAGCAAAAAAAACAGATTGAAGGCCTCAAAAAGTTTTTGCTAATACGGCTTATATCTTTCTATGTTTACCATATTATAAATTAAAACATTTTTTAAAATTATTTTCATTTTAAACATTACCCTTTTTTAAAACGTAGCTATAATTCCCCCAAATATAGAGAAGAGTGGCAAATGTTTCACATTTTTGCAAATCTCTTTAAAGTCTGGCTTCATAGAAGATAGCTGGAGTCTCACATCTGCTTCTGCATTGAATCTGTTGCAATATATTGCTAGGGTTGAAGTATATGAAGAAAACCCAGCCTCAGGTATGTGGTTCAACAAGGAGAGACCTGCAGACCCTACTCTGAGAACAGCTTAGAGCACCTGGCAAGGCCTTGGGAATAGTAGTGAAATGAAGCTAGTGAGTCAGGAAAATGAGCTGATAGCTTTGAACATCTCCCCCACCCTGGGCCCCAAAGGACTGGCGCAGGTAGGCTCAGGCCCCACTCCAGGGATGGTCAAGAAATGGGGGCAGAAACAGCCCACTCCTGGAGGTAAGTAATCCCCAAGGGGACTGGGGGATTACTTGGGGGGGGGGGACACTCACAAAGGGTGAGAAGGCCTTCCTACACCCCCACAAGGTGGGGGTGTCTGAGATTTTCTCAGACATCTCTAAACATGTCTGAGATTTTCTCAGCATCTGTGAATGCAGAATTCGGATCAGATTGTTAAGTATCAAAACATTTCCCTGGGCTTCCCTGGTGGTGCAGTGGTTGAGAGTCCGCCTGCCGATGCATGGGACATGGGTTCGTGCCCCGGTCCAGGAGGATCCCATATGCCGCGGAGCAGCTGGGCCCGTGAGCCATGGCCGCTGAGCCTGCGCGTCCGGAGCCTGTGCTCCACGGCAGGAGATGCCACAGCAGTGAGAGGCCCGCGTGCTGCAAAAACAAACAAACAAACAAACAACAACAAAAAAAACCATTTCCTTAAGGAAGCCTCTGTGGTGCTGGAAATGTTCTGTATCTTGGTTTGTTGGGGTTTTTTTTCAAGGAACATTTTATCACTGACACTGTTTAGAATTACTAGTGTATGGTTATTTAAAAGATTAAATCTTGATTTTATGATTGTTTAAAAATTCTCCACAGGTGCTCCTAGGGTGGACCACACCCACCTTATCAAAGGGACAAATGCTCTGAAAGAATCATGGTGGGTTAAACAGTGAGGGACACAAAGGAGAGTGGGCTCATCTGCAGGGGTTGGGAGAAGGAAAGGCTGGAAAAGAAAGACATGAGAAAGGGGTCCCAGATAAACAGGGTTTATCAGTTGTTTTTCATACCCTGGATCCACACTCCCTTCTTTTTTATAGCATCAACCCAGTTTTTATTAGGGGAAGTACCTTTTCCTTTATTTAACCTGTGTGGTCTGACTTAAATGAACTTGATTCTAGCCTCAAGGCTGTGCAATCAAGAATTACATTCCCAGTGGTTGGTTCAGGAAGCGCAGGGAAGTAATCCAGGTTTGTCCAACCAAGCGCACGCCTTTGGCTTGCACTGAAATGACTGTGGGGAGAATCAACCTCAGCTGAGAAGCTGGGGGGGTCACCACATGCTGTCAGCAGTGATCCAGGCACCACAGGTGGCAGCAACAGAGGGGAAACAGCTGGAAAGTGGCAAGAAAGGGGACACAAAGTGAGCCAGAGGATCGAGTCCAACTCAGTTGATTTTAATTTTCTGAGCTAGTGAATTCTGTATTTTGCTTAAACAATTTGAGTTGGGTTCCTTTAACTCAGATCCTAGAGTCCAAGCTAATAATAAGGGTACCCTAGGCTGGACCAGTCACCTCTTCAAGAAAAAGCGAGAAGTGAAGCAAAGACCAAAAGGCCATCATTAGCTGGGATTCCTACATGAGGACATTTTGCCTAGATGCTTTATGCTCCTCCATCTAGGTCCCAGCTAGATTCCCACCACAGTTAATCAGTGTCACCTTTCTGTTTGAAAAAGGAAATGAGAGAGAGAGGAAGGAAGGAAAGAGGAGAAGAGAAAAGGAAGAAAGGTGAGATGGGAAACTCATCTTCCAACCACATTGAACAGCCATCCAGAACCAAAGTGGCAAAACACTAGTGACTGGGAGCCCAGTGATGAGTACTTACTCTATTCTTCCTATTTTTATGTGTGTCTGGAATTTTCCTTACTAAACAGTTCTTATTTTTGAAGGAAGCATGCGATATCATGTATCCCTTGATATGACATGACATGACATGATGAGAAAGGCACTTCACCTCTGTGGTATTCCCCTCACCCCTAAAGCTATAATCCCTGTCTAATCATTAGAAAAACATCAGACAGACCCAAATTGAGAGACATTTGGCAGAATAACTGACCAAGAGTCTTTGTAACTGCCCAGGTCATAGGAGACATGGACAGACCAGAGGAACCTAAGGAGACAAGACACCTAAATGCAATGTGGGATGCTGGAACAGAAAAGGACATTGGTGGGAACACTGGTAAAATCCAAATAAAATCTGGAGTTTAGTTATTAGTAATGGATCACTGTTAATTTCTTTGTTCTGGGAAATGTACCATAGTTAGGTATGTTAACGTGGAGGGAAATTGGGATAGGGCATTTGGGAACTTGGTACTATCTTGCAACATTTCTATAAATCTAAAATCCAAAATTAAAAGTTCACAAAAAGGAAGGCATTCATTGTTCAGCTTCTTTCATAATTAAATAATTAAAATAAGTATATATCTTAAAATATATATCAAACTGGCAAAATAAAAGCAATTTTGCACAGTGTTTGATATGGGTGGTATACACAGGCAGGATGTGTGCACTGTGGAGGAGAGGGTCTGCATTGTTGGAGCCCAGTTTGGCCATGTCATTAAAAGTATTGTAGCTATAGCTAATCCCGTTTGATCCATTTCCATGCCTACAAATTACCCTACAAAACCCTCCCTTCAGTGCTCAGAGACATGTACAGGATGTTTGTACAAACACAAGAGTGATGGACAGGACTTGGTTCCCAATGTGGGCACCTCAGGACAGCCTCAGGCTGCACCAGCCCACCCCAGCAGAAGACTTGCAGGGGGGCTTAGCAACCCGTGTTCTAACAACTTCCCCACATGAATTCCAGAACCATTGAATTATGGTATACTTGAAAATTATACAGGCAGTAAGGAAATGAGTTAGATCTGTACTGACATGAAAGATGTTCAAGGTCTATGGTTAAGTGAAACAAGTGTGTGTGTGTATGTGTTGTGTCTGTGTGTAAATGCAAAGAAAAGGGAAAGGAAATTTTCCCATCTGGGAAGAGGAGAGCAGGAGAAACGAAAGAAGAATGTCACTTTCCTCTTATATTTGTATGTTGTTGACTCAGAGCATGTATTCATGTAACACTTCTGTAATAAAAATTTAAATGAATACATTCTCAATACTTTTTAAATTAGATAGATCTATCACTATGTATGAATATGGAAAGATGGCCATGGTATGTTTAATACAGAAATAGGTGTTTGTTTTTGAATGGAAAAGAAAAATGATCAAGAAATAGGTGCCTGGGACTTCCCTAGTGGTCCAGTGAGTAAGACTCTGCAGTCCCAATGCAGGGGGCCCGTGTTGGATCCCTCAACAGGGAACTAGATCCCATATGCACGCTGTAACTAAGAAGCCCACATGCTGCAACTAAAGATCCCGCATGCAGCAACTAAAAGATACCGCAACAAAGATCCCACGTGCTGCAACTAAGACCCGGCGCAGCCTACATAAATAAATAAATAAACAAACAAACAAACCACAACTAATACCTGGCACAGCCAAAATAAATAAATAAACAAACAAACCTAAAAAAAAAAAAAAAGAAATAGGTGCCTTGCTGTGTACTGAGATTTTCTTTGGGGATGGGACCACAGGTGATGTGCACTGACTACACTACATGTGTCTGTAACATTTGAATTTTGCGTACAAAGTATGAGTTATCTTTGTAATTAGAAAAAAATAATAAAGCTCTGCATGCAGTGGCCTCAGGATGCTCAACTACATAGAATTAGGCAGGTGTTCTTGAGGGTGGACTCCAGGATATTCAGGCCACCTGAACTGCTGACCTCAGGTAATCCCACCAACTCCAAGGTATCCTGACTGGAAGGTGAGTCAAGAGTCCTTGGAGGGGGCTTCCCTGGTGGTGCAGTGGTTGAGAGCCCGCCTGCCGATGCAGGGGACACAGGTTCGTGCCCCGGTCCGGGAAGATCCCACATGCAGCAGAGCGGCTGGGCCCGTGAGCCATGGCTGCTGACCCTGCGCGTCCGGAGCCCATGCTCCGCAACGGGAGAGGCCACAACAGTGAGAGGCCCGCATACCGCCCCCCAAAAAAAAAGAGTCCTTGGTGGGAACTTGGCCTCTTTCCACACAGGGATATGATGACGTTGGGCATGCTATTACATGAATTAGTCACTCTCCTGGGGTCTGATGCCCAGAATTTCTGCTCCTCATCCACCTTCTCCTTTCTCCAGCTTTTACACTCCAGGAAAGTACAGGGGAAAGGGTGATGGTGCCACAGCATGACTAAGGAGGCCCAACCCTTCCAATAAGGGCATCCCAGGGCATCATTATCATCTTAGACAACGCAGAAAAGTACAATCCATCAAACAAAAGATTGATAACTTTGTCTACATTAAAAATTAAAATCTTGAGGTATCAATACCTAGAGTAGTCAAACTCATGGAGACAAAAATAGAATGGTGGTTTCGAGGGACTGGGGGGAGGGGTAACAGGGAATTAGTGTTAAAAAGCTACAGAGTTTCAGTTTGGGTAGAGGAAAAAGTTCCGGAGATGGAGGGTGGTGAATGTACATTATGAATGTACATAATACCACTAAAAAGAAAATCTCAGCACAACAAAAGTCACAAAACTGCAATGCACATAGCAGATTAAAAAAAAAAATAAAGGAAGTTGGAAACATCTAAATTATCCATCAGAGACATACTATGCAGCTATTACAAAGGAAGAATGTCTCCAAGATACGTTGTTAAATGAGAAAGGTAAATTTTAAGATACTGTGTACATTATGATACCACTCATATAAAAATATACAACACAAACATACATATCTAATCAGCCAAATATTTCTATGAGCATAGGGTATCTCTGAAAGGATACAAGAAATTGGTAACAGTTACATACTAGGAGTAAAATGTGATGCTAGCAAAAAAAAAATTCCTTGTATACTCTGTGTAACCTTTTTTCCTTTTTAAATTTTGTACATATGTATGTGCTGCCTATTAAAAATAGGACTTCTGGTTTCTGGTCTGACTTGTAAAAACCTTGGAAACTGTCACTCTATCTTAACAAGTAAACAGCTGAACAAACTGAAAATCAACAAATCTTAGCTCTGTTGAGGAAGTGAGGTCACAGGGCAAATTACTGCCACAAAAACTGGGGAGACAGGCAGATACAGAGAATCAGCTTACTGGAATAGAAACCCTCAGGCAGAGACATCTGCAGGAACCAATGTTGGGTAGGAAAACCTGAATTGTAATTGACTAATTGCTGGAGGCTCAGTGTGGACAAGTATGAGAGATTAAAAACTCCATAGGCCCCATTCACTGGGGGCCTCCACACTTTTTGTAAGTTTACCTCCAGGAGCACTAGCAGGTTTCTCACAGCGAATGTTGGAGAAAAATCCCCTTGTGCTTCCAGCAGGAAGAAGAGAAAAGTAATCATTTTGAAACACACAGAGCATTCTGTACTTCCTAAAAGGTCTGCCTTCAGGAGAAACTGTTTTACCAGAGCCTAACCTATTTGGGTTCTATTAGAGTCTAACCAACCTGGGGCAAGGGTAATATGCAAATTCAACCCCCTCTAGCTTTCCATGTGGAGAAGGGAACTACCCCACTCTCAACCCCCTCCAAACATCCTGTCCCACCTAAGTTGGGGAAAAAACTGAGAGCTACTTATGAAGATCAGATCCCAGGTCAACATGCGCACAAAAAACTGAGACCTAATCATAGGACTGTTGAAGACTTCCCCCACTTCCACATTTTATATTATACCACTAAAGACCTATTTAGTTCCTTTTACCCAGTACACCATGTCTGCCTTTCAACAAAAACAAGGTATAATAAAGGCAAAAACATAGTCTGAAGAGACAGAGCAAGTATCAGAATCAGACTTAGATATGGCAGGAATGTTGGAATTACCAGACCAGGAATTTAAAATAACAATGATTAACATGCTAAAGGCACTAATGAAAAAGGTAGACAAGATGTAAGAACAGATAGGTAAAGTAGACAAAGTAAATGGAGAGATGGAAAATCTAAGAAAGAATTTTGAAAATGCTAGAGATCAAAAACACTGTAACAGAGAAAGAATGTCTTTGATTGACTCACTAGTAGACTGGATACAGCTGATGAAAAAATCTCTAAGCATGAGGATATGTCAAGATAAAATTCCAAAACTGAAGAGTGAAGAGTAAAAAGTCTGAAAAAAAAAAAAAGAATACAGAAGACAACTACAAAAGGTGTAACATATGTATAATGGGAATACCAGAAAGTGAAGAAAGATCAAAAGGAACAAAAGCAAAAGTCGAAGCAGTAATGACTGAGAATTTCACCAAATTAATGTCAGATATCAAACCACAGATCCAGAAAGCTCAGAGGACACCAACCAGGTTAAATGCCAAAATAAAACTACACCTAGGCATATGATATTCAACTGCAGAGAATTAAAAACAGAGAATCCTGAAAGACACCAGAGGGAAAAATTGCTTACCTATAGAGGAGGAAAGGTAAGACTGATATCTGACTCCTCCTCAGAAACAATGCAAGAAGTGAATGGAGTGAAATATGTAAGGTGTTGAGAGAAAAACCCCATCAACCAAGAAGTCTGTATTCTGAAAAATTAGCTTCAAAAGTGAAGGAGAGGGCTTCCCTGGTGGTGCAGTGGTTGACAGTCCGCCTGCTGATGCAGGGGACACGGGCTCATGCCCCAGTCTGGGAAGATCCCACATGCCGCGGAGCGGCTAGGCCCGTGAGCCATGGCCACTGAGTCTGCACGTCCAGAGCCTGTGCTCCACAACAGGAGAGGCCACAACAGTGAGAGGCCCGCATACTGCAAAAAAAAAAAAAAAAAAGTGAAGGAGAGAAAGAAGATTCTAGGAAGATGGGAGTAGAAAGGACCAGGAATCTATCTCCCCTCAAACAACAATTACACTAGCAGAATCTGTTTGATGTAACTATCTGGTAACTTTAGAGTCTATTGCAAACTTGAATGGTAAATTGCAGTTAATTTTGGTCAATTTCAGCTCTTAGCACAGTAGTAGCTACCCATCCCCCAGCCTCCTGACTCATAGCAGACAGCTATGCATTTGTTCTAGAAAGTCAGATTGGGCAATAAGGGCCATGTCATCCAAATATTTGGGATCTGTGTTCTGATCACTAATTGCTGCCTCTGATCACAGAAGTACAAGGAGGTGGGTGGCCATTATTTTTACACCTCCTCATTGTAAGCCCTTCCCCCTTCTGCTGAAATGACTTGTAAGGGAGTAAAAAGCGTGATGCCACCCCATTCATTTTTTTCTTTTGCCCTTTTGGGAGAAACATATTAAAGACTAGGACATTCGATAGCAACTGTGTATACTGGAAATTAGAAAGTCACTGTGTAAGCCCAAGGAAAGACACAATCTGAGATAAGACCTTAAGTTTATACCTCAGGCTAATTCTTAGCACAAAAACCGACCTACAACAATCTAAAAAACAAAAATAATAACAAAGCAAACCCTGGGAAGGGGGAGAATCTGATTTTCAGAGTTACCACATTATTAGATTCACAGGTCCAGTGTTTGACAAAATCATATAAGGAAACAGTAAGTATGGCCCATTCAAAGGAAAAAAATAAACCAACAGAAACTGTTCTGAAAAAAGACTTTAAAACAACTGTCTTAAAAATGCTCAAAGAATTAAAGAAAGACATAGAGAAAGTCAAGAAAATGATGTATGAATAAAATGGAAAGAACAATAAAGAGATAGAGAAGCTAAAAAGCAATTCAAGAACTTTTAGTTCAACTATAATAATTAAAATAATTTTAGTTCAATTACAATAATTGAAATGAAAAAACTACTAGAAGCAGAATTGAGCAGACAGAAGATAGAATCAATCAGTGAACTTAAACACAAGACAATGGTAATTATTGAAGCTGAAAAACAGAAAGAAAAAAGATTCAAGAAAAATGAACAGAACCTAAGGGACCTGTGGGATACAATCTCCCAGAACAACATATGCATTGAGAGAGTACCAGAAGGAGAAAAGAGAGCAAAAGGGGCACAGAGAATATCTGAAGAAACTGTGGCTGCAAATGTTCCAAATTTGATGGAATACATGAACATAAATATCCAAAGATTTCGACCAACTCCAAGTAAAATGAACTCAAACCCACACCAAGGCACATAATCAAACTGTCAAATGACAAAGACAGAGTGAATCTTGAAAGCAGCAAGAGAGAAGTCATTTGTCACATACAATCGATCCTCAAAATCAGCCGATTTGCTATCAGAAACTCTGGATGCCAGAAGAAAATGGACCAATATATCAAAGTGATAGAAAAAAAAAAAACTTGTCAACCAGAAGTCCTATATCCAGCAAAGCTGTCCTGCACAAGTGAGGGAGAAATTAAGACACTCTCTGATACAGATCAGCCAAGATGGTGGAGTAGAAAGACCCTGAGCTCATCTCCTCTCAGGAGCACACCAAAATCACAGCTATCTGCAGAACAACCATTAATGAAAAAGACAGAACCTACCAGAAAAGATCTTCTACAACCAAAGACATAAAGAAGGAACCACAACAAGACAGGTAGGAGCAGTGGACTCATGATACAATCAAGTCCCATACCCCCAGGTTGGCAACCCACAAACTGGATAATAATTATATTGAACAGATTCTCCCATAAGAGTGAGAGTTCTGAGCCCCACGTCAGGCTCCCCAGCCCTGGGATCACGTGCCAGGAAGACAAGACCCAAGAGCATTTGGCTTTACTATCAGAAGCCCCACAGTACTGGGGAAAATACAGACTTCATTCTTAAAGGGCACAGACAAAATCTCATGTGCCTCTAGACATGCCCCTAGACACTGCCCTGCCCACCAGGCCAAGACCCAGCTCCACTATGAGGGGGCAGGCATTGGCTCTCCAGGAAGCTTGCACTAGCCTCTAAACCAGCCTCACCCTCGAGGGGGCAGACACCAAATGCAAGAAAACCACAATCCCACAGCCTGCAGAACCAGTGTGTCCACAGCAGGCCAGACCTTACTCTGGGACAAGCAGTGAATTGAAGAGAGAGTAGTGGAAATCACTGCCGCTGAACAGAAAAGTGAATGAAAAGAAATGAGAACAGTTTAAGAGACCTCTGGGACAATATCAAATGCACTAATAGTTGCATTATGGGGGTCCCAGAAGGAGAAGAGAGAAAGGGCCTGAGAACATATTGGAAGACATAATAGCAGAGAACTTCCCTAACCTGGGGGAAAACAACAACAACAACAATCACTCAAGTCCAGGAAGCGCAGAGAGTCCCATACAAGATGAACCTAAACAGGAACATGCCAAGACACATTGTAATTAAAGCGACAAAAATTAATGATAAAGAGAGAATATTAAACCAGCAAGGGAAAAGCAGCAAATAGCATACAAAGGAACTCCCATAAAGCTATCAGCTGACTTTTCAGCAGAAACTCTGCAGGCCAGAAGGAAGTGGCACAATATATTTAAAGTGATGAAAGGGGAAAACCTATAACCAAGAAAACTCTACACAGCAAGGCTCTCATTCAGATTTGATGGATAAATCGAAAGCTTTATAGACAAGCAAAAGCTAGAAGAGTTCAGAACCACCAAACCAGCTTTACAAGAAATGTTAAAGAAGCTCCTCTAGGCAAAGAGCAAAAGGCAACAACTAGAAACAAGAAAATTGCAAAATGAAAAAGCTCATTGGTAAAAGCAAGCATACAGTAAAGGTAAGAAATCATCCACACTAAAGCTAGTAGGGAGGTGAAAAGACAAAAGTAGAAAAATCATATATATCCACAAAAAGCAGTTAAGGGATACATAAAACAATCAGATGTAAAATATGATAACATAGAAAGCAGTCATGAAGGGAGGAGAGAACTAATACAGGGTTTTTAAAATGCATTTGAAATTAAGAGATCAGCAACTTAATATATATATGGCTATACAAAATCCACTTGGTAACTGCAAACCAAAAATCTGTGAAAGATATACACACACACAAAAAAAAGAAAAAGGAATCCAAACATAAAAGCAAAGATAATCATCAAATCACAAGAGAATGAAAGAAGAAGAAAGGGAGAAAAAAGACCTACAAAAACAAATCCAAAACAATTAACAAAATGGCAATAAGAACATACATATCGATAATTACCTTAAATGGGGACTTCTCTGGTGGTCCAGTGGTTAAGAATCCACCTTCCAATGCAGTGGACGTGGGTTCAATCCCTGGTCGGGGAACTAAGATGCCACATGCTGCAGGGCAACTAAGCCTGCGTGCCTCAACTACTGAGCCTGCACACTCTAGAGCCCACATACCACAACTAGAGAGCCTGTGTGCCATAACTACTGAGCCCATGTGCTCTGGAGCCCTTGTGCAACAACTACTGAGCCTGCACACTCTGGAGCCCATGCACCACAACTAGAGAGCCTGCATGCCACAACGAAGAACCTGTGTGCCAAAACTAACACGTGACACAGCCAAAGAAATTAAATAAATAAATAAATACTTAAAAAAAAAAGAACGGAATCTATATTTTAAAAAATTTTCCTTAAATGTAAATAGACAGCGTCAAATGCACCAATATTCGCATTATAGGAGTCCCAGAAGGAGAAGAGAGAGAGAAAGGGCCTGAGAAGATATTTGAAGAGATAATAGCTGAAAACTTCACTAACATGGGAAAAGAAGCAGTCACCCAAGTTCAGGAAGCAAAGAGAGTACCACACAGGATCATCCCAAGGAGGAACATGCTGAGAAACATAGTAATCAAATTGACAAAAATTAAAGATAAAGAGAAAATATTGAAAGCAACAAAGGCAAAGCAACAAATAACATACAAGGGAATCCCCATCAGGTTATTAGCTGATGTTTCAGCAGAAACTCTGCAGGCCAGAACGGAGTGGCACAATATATTTAAAGTGATGAAAGGGAAAAACCTACAACCAAGAATACTCTACCCAGCAAGGCTCTCGTTCAGATTCAACAGAAAAATCAAAAGCTTTACAGACAAGCAAAAGCTAAAAGAATTCAGCACCACCAAACCATCTTTACAACAAATGCTATAGGAACTTCTCTAGGTGGAAAAGAAATGGCCACAACTAGAAACAAGAAATTACAAAATGGGAAAGTTTGCCAATAAAGGCAAACATACAGTAAAGGTAGGAAATTATCCACACACAAATATGATATCTTAAACCAATAATCATGAGAGGAGGAGAGTACAAATGCAGGATATTTGAAATGTATTTGAAACCAAGAGATCAGCAACCTAAAACAATTATGTATATATATATATAGACTGCTATATCAAAAAATCATGGTAACCACAAACCAAATATCTATAATAGATATACACACAAATAAGAAAATGGAATCTACAACACTAAAGAAAGTTATCAAATCACAAGAGAACAAAAGAGGAAATGAAGTAAAAAGACCTACAAAACCAAATCCAAAACGATTAACAAAATGGCAATAAGAACATACATATTAATAATTACCTTATGTAAACAGATTAAATGCTCCAACCAAAAGACACAGACTGTGACTTCCCACAGTGGTTAAGAATCCGCCTGCCAATGCTGGGGACACGGGTTTAATCCTAGTCTGGGAAGATCCCACATGCTGTGGAACAACTAAGCCTGTGTACACAATTACTGAAACCTGCACTCTAGAGCCCGCAAGCCACAACTACTGAGCCCGCGCACCACAACTACTGAAGCCCATGAGTCCTAGAGCCCATGCCATAACTATTGAGCCCACGTGCCACAACTACTGAAGCCTGCATGCCTAGAGCCTGTGCTCTGCAACACAAGAATCCACCACAATGAGAAGTCCATGCACCACAACAAAGAGTAGCCCCCACTCGCCACAACTAGAGAAAGCCCATGCACAGCAACAAAGACCCAATGCAGATAAATAAGTAAATAAATAAATAATTTTTAAAAAGACACAGACTGGCTGAATGGATACAAAAACAAGACCCATATATGTGCTGTCCATAAGAGACCCACTTCAGATCTAGAGACACAGACAGGCTAAAAGTGAGGGGATGGAGAAAGGTATTCCATACAAATGGAATTCAAAAGAAAGTTGGTGTAGCAATACTAATATCAGACAAAATAGACTTTAAAATAAAGACTATTACAAGAGACAAAGAAGGACACTACATAATGATCAAGGGATCAATCCAAGAAGAAGATAAAACAACTGTAAATATATATGCACCCAACATAGGAGCATCTCAATATATAAGGCAATTAATTGTTAACAGACATAAAAGGAGAAATTGACAATAATAATGGAAGACTTTAACACCCCACTTGCATCACTGGACATATCATCCAGACGGAAAATCAGTAAGGAAACATAGGCCTCAAATGAGGCATTAGGGCAGATGGACTTAACTGATATTTATAGAGCATTCCAGCTGAAAGCAGCAGAATAGACATTCTTTTCAAGTGCACATGGAACATTCTCCAGGATAGATCACATGCTGGGCCACAAAACATGCTTCTTTAAATTTAAGAAAATTGAAATTGTATCAAGTATTTTTTCTGACCACAACACTATGAGATTAGAAATCAACTACAAAAAAAAATTGTAAAAAACACAAACATGTGGAGGCTAAACAATATGATACTAAACAACCATGGAAGAAATCAAAGAGGAAATCAAAATATACCTGGAGAGGGCTTCCCTGGTCGCACAGTGATTGAGAGTCTGCCTACCGATGCAGGGGACACGGGTTTGTGCCCCGGTCCGGGAGGATTCCATGTGCCGCAGAGCGGCTGGGCCCATGAGCCATGGCTGCTGAGCCTGCGCGTCCGGAGCCTGTGCTCTGCAGCGGGAGAGGCCGCAGAAGTGAGAGGCCCGCGTACCGCAAAAAAAAAAAAAAAAATTTTTTTAAATTAAAAAATATATATATATCTACCTGGAGACAAATAAAAACGAAAGCATGATGATCCAAAACCTATGGGATATAGCAAAAGCAATTCTAAGAGGGAAGTTTATAGCGAAACAAGCTTACCTCAGCCATAATTTGAAAAGATACATGCACCCCAATGTTCTTTGTGGCACTATTTACAATAGCCAAAACATGGAAGCAACCTAAATGTCCATTGATGGATGAATGGATAAAGAAGATGTGATACACATATACAATGGAATATTACTTAACCATTAAAAAGAACTAAATAATGCCATTTGCAGTGACATGGATGGACCTAGAGATTGTCATACTGAGTGAAGTAAGTCAGACAGAGAAAGACAAATATATGATATCGTTTATATGTGGAACATAAAAATATGGTACAAATGAATTTATTTACAAAACAGAAATAAAGTCACAGATGTAGAAAACAAGCTTATGGTTACCAAGGCTGAAGCAGGGGAGGGATAAATTGGGAGATTAGGATTGATATATACACACTACTATATATAAAATAGATAACTAACAAGAACCTACTGTATAGCACATGGAACTGTACTCAGTACTCTCTAATGACCCGTATGGGAAAAGAATCTAAAAAAGAGTGGATGTATGTATATGTATAACTGATTCACTTTGCTGTACAGCAGAAACTAACACAACATTGAAAATCAACTATACTCCAATTAAGATTAATTTTTTTGTGTGTGTGTGGTACGCGGACCTCTCACCGTTGTGGCCTCTCCCGTTGCAGAGCACAGGCTCCGGACACGCAGGCTCAGTGGCCATGGCTCACGGACCCAGCCGCTCTGCGGCATATGGGATCTTCCCGGACTGGGGCACGAACCCATGTCCCCTGCATCGGCAGGCGGACTCTCAACCACTGCACCACCAGGGAAGCCCAAGATTAATTTTAAAAAAGCTTACCTCAGGAAACAAGAAAAATCTCAAATAAACAACCTAACTTTATATCTAAAGCAACTAAAGAACAAAAAAAGCCCAAAGTTCGTAGAAGGAAAGAAATCATAAAGATCAGAGCAGAAATAAATGAAATAGAGACTAAAAAAAGAAAAAATAGAAAAGATCAACTACTAAAAGCTTGTTCTTTGAAAAGATAAAGAAAATTGATAAACCTTTAACTAGACTCATCAAGAAAAACAGAGAGAGGGTCCCAATCAATAAAATTAGATATGAAAAAGAAGCTACAATGGACATCACAGAAATAAAAAGGACAATAAGAGACTACTACAAGCAACTACATGCCAATAAGATGGATAACCTAGATGAAATGGCTAAATTCTTGAAAGGTACAATCTCCCAAGACTGAACCAGGAAGCAATAGAAAATATGAACAGAACAGTTACAAGTACTGAAATTGAATCTGTGATTAGAAAACTCCTAACAAGCAAAAGTCCAGGACCAGATGGCTTCACAGGCAAATTCTATCAAGCACTTAGAGAAGAATTAACACCTATCCTTATGAAACTATTCCAAAATATTGCAGAAGAAGGAACACTTCCAAACTCATTCTATGAGGCCACCATCACCCTGACACCAAAACCATACGAAGATACCACAATAAAAGAAAATTACAGGCCAATATCACTGATGAACATAGATGTAAAAATCCTCAACAAAATACTAGCAAATAGAATCCAACAATACATTAAAGGGATCATACACCATGATAAAGTGGGATTTATCCCAGGGATACAAGGATATATCAATATCTGCAAATCAATCCGTGTGATATACCACATTAAGAATAAAACTTAAGAATAAAAACCATATGATCATCTCAATAGATGTAAGCTTTTGATGAAATTCAGCATCCACTTATGAAAAAAACTCTCCAGAAAGTGGGCATAGAGGGAACCTACCTCAACATAATAAAGGCTATATATGACAACCCCACAGCTAACATACTCAATCGTGAAAAGCTGAAGCATTTCCTCTAAGATCAGGAACAGCACAAAGATGCCAACTCTTGCCACTTTTATTCAACAGAGTTTTGGAAGTCTTAGCCACAGCAATCAGAAAAGAAAGAGAAATAAAAGGAATTCAAATTGGAAAGGAAGAAGTAAAACTGTCACTGTTTGCAGATGACATGATACTATACATAGAAATTCCTAAAGATGCCACCAGAAAACTACTAGATCTCGTCAATGAATTTGGTAAAGTTGCCAGATACTAAATTAATATACAGAAATCTACTGAATTTCTATACACTAACAATGAACTATCAGAAGGAGAAAGTAAGGAAATAATCCCACTTACCATTGCATCAAAAAATAAAATACCTAGGAATCAGCCTACTTAAGGGGGCAAAAGGCCTGTACTCAGAAAACTATAAGACACTGATGAACAAAACTGAAGACACAAAGGGATGGAAAGATATACTGTGTTCTTGGATTGGAAGAATCAATATTGTTTAAATGACCATACAACTCCAGGTGATCTACAGATTCAATACAATCCCTATCAAAATACCAATGGCATTTTTCACAGAACTAGAACAAATAATTTAAACATTTGTATGGAAACACAAAAGACCCTGAACAGCAAAAACAATCTTGATAAAGAAGAGCAGAGCTGGAGGAGTCATACTCTCTGACTTCAGACTATACTACTGTAATCAAAACAATATGGCACGGACACAAAAACAGACACATAGATCAATGGAACACGATAGAGAGCCCAGAAATAAACCCATGCACTTATCATCAATTAACCTATGACAAAGGAGGCAAGAATATACAAAGGAGAAAAGACAATCTTTCAATAAGTGGTGCTGGGAAAACTGTACTGCTACATGTAAAGGAATGAAATTAGAACATTCTCTAGCACCATATACAAAAACAAACTGAAAATGGATTAAAGACCTAAATGTAAGACTAAATACTATAAAACTCCTAGAGAAAAACAAAGAACACTCCTTGACATAAATTGCAGCAATTTTTTTGGATCTGTCTCCTAAAGTAAAGGAAATATAAGCAAAAACAAACAAATGGGACCTAATTAAACTCAAAAGCTTTTGCACAGCAAAGGAAACCATTGACAAAATGAAAAGACAGCATAGTGAGGGGGAGAAAATATTTACAAATGATATGACCAATAAGGGATTAATATCCAACATATATAAACAGCTTGTACAGCTCAACACCACAAAAACAAACAACCCAAGTGAAAAATGAAACTGAACAGAAATTTTCCAAAGTGGAAATGCAGATGGCCAACAGGCCATGAAAAGAGCCTCAACATCTTTAATCATCAGGGAAATGCAAATCAAAACCACAATGAGATATCACCTCACACCTGTGAGAATGGCTATCATTAAAAAGAATACAAAAAATGAACGTTGGCAAGGATGTGGAGAAAAGGAAAACCTCACACACTGGGGAATATGGGAATGTAAACTGGTGCAGCCATTGTGGAAAAGTGTAGAGGTTTCTCAAAAAACAAAAAATAGAACCATATGGCCAAGCAATTCCACTCCTGCATATACATCCTTAAAAAACAAAAACAGTAATTCAAAAAGATACATGAACCTCAATGTTCATAGCAGCATTATTTACAATTGCAAAGATATGGAAGCAACTGAAGTGTCCACTGATGGATGAATGGATAAAGAAGATGCAGCAACATGTATGGACTTGGAGGGCATTACACTAAGTGAAAGAAGTCAGACAGATTACTGTATGATATCACTTATATGTGGAATCTAAAAAATACAACAAACTAGTGAACTCAACAAAAAAGAAGCAGATTCACAGATATAGAGAACAAACTACTGGTTACAGTGGGAGGGGGCAATATAGGGTTGGGGGAGTGGGAGGTACAAATTATTGAGTGTAAGATGAGCTACAAGGATGTATTGTACAACACGGAGAATATAGCCAATATCTGTAATAACTGTAAATGGAATGTAACCTTTAAAAATTGTATAAAAAATATTTAAGGGACTTCTCATGGCACAGTGGTTAAGAATTTGCCTGCCGATGCAGGGGACACAGGTTCAAGCTCTGGTCCGGGAAGATCCCACATGCTGTGGAGCAACTAAACCCATGCACCACAACTATAAAGCTTGCACTCTAGAGACCATGAACTACAACTAATGAGCCCACGTGCCACAACTACTGAAGCCCACACACCTAGAGCCCATGCTCCACAACAAGAGAAGCCACCGCAATAAGAAGACTGTGCACTGCAACAAAGAGTAGCCCTCACTCGCTGCAACTAGAGAAAGCTCGCATGCAGCAACAAAGACCCAAAGCAGCCAAAAATAAATAATAAATAAAAATTTTAAAATCACATGCACACTGTGATTATTAAATATATATATATTTAAAAAAGAAAATCCCAACAAACGAAAAAGACAGCAAAGAAAAACTTTAAACTTATAAAAGATGGTTTTAAGCACAGTAGAAATATCATTTATATCAAACATATTAGTTAAAAAGGAATTATGACTATATATATTACTGTATATGTACATGATTGGTGATATATTTATTACATTGTTTTTTATTCCTTACAATAAAATTTAATCAATAAAAAAAGACACTCAGATAAACAAAAGCTAAGGGAGTTTATGACCACTAGACCTGTCCTACAAGAAATGCTTAAGGGAGTCCTGCAGATTGAAAGGAAAGAACAGGAGACAAAACTCAAAGCCATACGAAGAAATAAAGATCTCAATAAAGGTAAATACATGGGCAATTCTAAAATCTAATATTGTTATAACAGTCTCTTGTAACTGTACTTTTTGATTTCTATATTATTTAAAAGAACAACAAAGGGATGGAGAAAGTAACGGGATACCATGCTAACGCTAATTAAAAGTGAGTATAGCTATATTAATTTCAGACACAGCAAACTTCAGAGCAAGGAAAGTTATCAGGGATAAAGAAGTGATTACATAATGAAAAAGGGGGCAATTTTCCAGGAAGTTATAACAGTCTTTAATGTGAAGTCCCCTAACAACAGAGTATCAGCCTATATGAGGCAAAAACTGATAGAATTGCAAGAAGAAATAGATGAATTCACTATTATAGTTGGGGACTTGAACATCCTACTAACAGAAATGGACAGATCCAGCAGGTAAAAAATCATTAAGGACATGGTTGAACTCAACAGCACCATCAATCTACTGGGTGTAATTAACAACTGTAGACTACTTCATCCAACAACATCAGAATACATATTCTTCTGAAGCTCACATGGAACATTCACCAAGATAGACTACATTCTGGGTGCCAAAACACATTAAGAAATTTAAAAGAATAGAAATCATACAATGTACACTCTCAGGACGCAGTGAAATTTAACTAGATTCAATAATAGGAGATAGCTGAAAAATCCCAAAATACATGCAGATTTGCTTTAGACTGAAAGTTTGTGACCCTCCAAATTCATAATTTTAAAGTTAATCCTGAATATCGTGATGGCATTTGGAGGTGAAGGTCTTAGGGAAGTAATTAAGTCACGAGGGTAGAGTTCTCATGAATGGGAGTAGTGCCTTTAAAAAAGAGGCCCTTGTGAGCTCTCTTGTGAGAGAGAGCTCCCTTGTGAGCTCTCTCCCATGTGAGAACACAGCAAAAAGCAGGTTCTCACCAGACACTGAATCTGCTGGCACCTTCATCTTGGCTTTCCCAGCCCCCAGAACTATGAGAAATAAATTTCTGTTGTTATGTATTTTTGTTATAGCAGCATGAGTGAACTAAGATTAAAAAACAAACTTTAAATAACACATGAATCAAAGAAGACATCTCAAGAGTAATTTTTTAAATATTTTGAAAAAAATGAAAATACAACTTACCAAAATTTGTGGGATGCAGTGAAATCAATGTTTAGATGCATATTTATAGCAGTGAATGCATATAGCAGAAAAAAGAAAAAACTAAAATCAATAATCTAAATCTAAAATCAATAATCTAAAACTAAATACAAGACCTGAAACCATAAAACTCCTACAAGACAACATAAGGAAAAAGCTCCTTGACACTGGTCTTTGGAAATGGATTTTTGGATGTCATCAAAAGCACAGCAATAAAAAGCGAAAATTAACATGTGGTACTACATTAAACTAAAAAGCTTCTGAACAGCAAAAGAAATAATCAACAAAATGAAAAGGCAACCTTTGGAATGGGAGAAAATACCTTATATCTGATAAGGCGTTAGTATCCAAAATACACAACTCATTAGCAAAATAACCAAATAATCCAATTTAAAAATGGGCAAAGGACCTGAATAGACATTTTCCCAAAGAAGGTATTATAATTGCCATCAGCTACACGAAAAAGTGCTCAACATCACTAATTATCAGAGAAATGCAATTCAAAACCACTATGAGATATCACCTCCACCTGTTAAAGGGCTATTCTCAAAAAGACAAGAGATAACAAATGCTGGGAAGGGTGTGGAGAAAAGGGAACCCTTGTACACTGTTTGTGGGAATGTAAACTGGTGCAGCCACTATGGAAATCAGAATGGAAGTTACTTAAAAAATTTTAAATGCCCCCACAACCCTCCTCCCCTGCAGCAATGCCTGAGATCCCCGGAGACACTGTGGTGGGGGGCCTGCAACCCCAACTACTCCAGAACTGGATAGGTCACTAGTGACCTTGGTGGTCAAGCAGCAATGTGGGTGCCAGCAACCCCTCTTGCGGAAGAGGTAGAAGGTGGAACATGTGCTCCAAATACAGCCAAGAGGCGGCACAGGTAAGAGAAACCAAAAACTTTTGCTATAGTGCCACCTGCTGTAAAACAAAAGAAAGGCCTCTAATTGCCAACCCATTGAACTGTTAAAATCAAAGTAAGCAAAATCTTTTCAAAATAAGAAAGGGGTTTGATACTTCAAATGTGGCAGCAAAGGCATATTTCATCAAACACCGTGAAAAATCATGATAATATGGTATCACAAAAGGAAAATGACAATTTTCCAGCAACCAAAGTCAATGTCACAGAAGATTGGAATCTTCCTGATAGAGATTTCAAAATAGCTGTTATGAAGAAATTCAATGAATGATTAGAAAACTCAGAAAGCAATTCAGTGAACTTAGAAATAAAATTAATAAACATAAGGTGTTGAAATTCTAAAAAGAAAGAATCAAATAAATTCTGGGGCTGAAAAAGTCAATAAAGGAGATGAAGACTACATTAGAAAGCATTGGAAATAGAGCAGATCAGATGGAAGAGGGAATAAGTGACCTGGAATATAGGAATCTAGAAATGATTCAGGTGGAAGGGGAGAGAGAACTAAGACTTTTTAAAAGTGAAGAAACACTAGGAGAGTTATCAGACTCCATTAGGAGAGCCAACATAAGATTAATGGGTATACATGAAGGAAAAGAAGGGGGCAGAGAGATTATTTCAAGAAATAATAGCTAAGAACTTCCCAAACCTGGGAAAAGAACTAGACATACAAGTCCATGGAGCTAAAAGATCATCTTACTATCTCAGTGCAAAAAGACGCCCTCCAAAACACATTAAAATGATACTGTCAAAAGTCAATAATAAATAAAGAATTTTAAAAGCAGCCAGGGAAAAAAGAAAGTAACCTACAAGGAGCCCCGCATTAGACTATCAGCAGACTTCTGAACAGAAACTCTCCAGGCCAAGAGAGGGTGCAACCATACACTCAAAGTACTGAAAGAGAGAATTTGCCAGCCAAGAATACGCTAACCAGCAAAGTTATCATTCATATATGAAGGAGAAATAAAGGCTTTCCCAGAGAAACAAAAGCTGAGAGAGTTCATTACCACTAGACCTGCCTTACAAGAAATTTTGAAAGGAGCTCTTCTACCTGAAATGAAAAGACAAAAGTACAAAAAACTTTGAGTAAGGTGGTAAATAGACAGGATCAGAAAATTGTAACTTTATTTTAGAATAGAGTGTTGAACACTTAATTATATCATAAAGGTTAAAGAAAAAAGCATTAAACATAGCTATAGCTACTACAATTTGGCAAGCAAGGCACAGCATAAAAAGGAATAATTTGTGATAATAAAAATATAAAGTGGGAGGAGGAAAAAGAATGGAATTTGTGTGGGGAAATGAAGACAAGTTGCTTTCAGCAGAAAAGGACTATTTTATCTATGAGACATTTTAAACAAACCTCATGGTAACCACATAACAAAAATCTAGAGAAAAAACACGAAGCATTTAGAAAGGGGAAACTGAGCAAATCATCATGGAAAACCACCAACTTAAAAAGGTAGACAGAAGCACAAGGAAAAAGAAACAATAGAGATACAAAACAACCAGAAAACAAAAGATTAAATGGCAGTAGTAAGTCCTCATAGATCAACAATCACCATAAATGTAAATGGTTTGAACTTACCAATCAAAGGGCACAGAGTGGCTGGATGGATTAAAAAACAGGACTCAACTATCTGCTGTCTTTAAGGCACTCATTTCAGCTCCAAAGACAAACAGGCTCAAAGTGAAGGGGCAGAAGATAATATTCCAAGCAAATGGTAACCAAAAGAAAGCAGGTGTAGCTGATACTTATATTAGGCAAAATAGACTTCAAGCTAAAAATGTTATATAATGATAAAGGAGTCAGTATTTCAGAAGGTATAACAACCATAAATATATACTCCTCCAGTATCTAAGCACCAAAAGATATTAAGCCAATACTAACAGATCTTAAAGGAGAAATAGGCAATGACACAGTAAAAGTAGGGGACTTTAATACCTCACTATCAGCAATGGATAGATCATCCAGACAGAAAATAAACAAGGAAACATTGGGATTGAACCACACTTTAGAACAAATGGACTTAGCAGACATATAGAGAGCATTCTATCCAACAGCAGAAGAATACACATTTTTTTCAAATGTGCATGGAACATAATCCAGGATACATCACATCATAGGCCACAAAACTAAACTAAGCAAATCTAAGATTAAAATCATACCAACTATCTTCTCTGACCACAATCACATGAAATTAGAAATCAACACAAGAGAAAGGTGAGTAGATATTCAAATATGTGGAAACTAAACAACACACTTCTAAACAACCAATAGATTTTAAAAATCAAAAGGGAAATAAAAAATTATCCCAAAACAAATGAAAATAAAAATATAACATATCAAATTTTGTGGGATGCAGCAAAAGCACTTCTGAGAGGAAAGTTTATAGCAAAAAATGCATATTTTAAGAAATTAGAAAGATCCCAAATAAATAACCTATGCTTAAACCTTAAGGAACTAGGGAGAAAAAACAAATTAATCCCAAAGTTAGTAGAAGGAAGGAAATAATAAAAATCAGAGTGGAAATAAAATAGAGACCAGAAAGACAATAGAAAGCATCAACAAAGCTAAAAACTGGTTCTTCTAAAAGAGATACAAAATTGACATATCTTTCACTAGACTAAGGAAAAAAAGAGAGAAGACTCAAATAAATAATATTAGAAATGAAAAAACAAAGAAATGAAAGAGGAAACATTACAACTGATATTATAGAAATACAGAGAATTGTAAGAGACTACTATGAACAATAATATGCTAACAAATTACACAACCTAGAAGAAAAGGATTCATTTTAGGAACACACAACCTACCAAGACTGAATCAGGAAGAAATAGAAAATCAGAACATACCAATAACGAGTCAAGAGATTGAGTCAGTAAAAAAAAAACAAAAACAAAAACTCCCGAAACAAAAAACTCAAGGACCAGACAACCTTACCAATAAATCCTACCAAACATGTAAAGAAAAATTTATACCAGTCCTCCTCAAACTCTTCCAAAATACTGAGGAAGAGGGAACCTTTCCAAACTCATTCTACAACGCCAGCATTACCTTGATAACAAAATCATACAAGGATATCACAAGAAAAGAATACAGATGAATATAGACCAATATCCCTGATGAAAATAGATGTAAAAATTCTCAACAAAATATTAGAAAACAGAATCAAGAATACATTAAAAAGGATTACACACCATGACCAAGTAGGATTTATCACTGGAATGCAAGGAGGATTCAACACAGGCAAATGAATAAATGTAATCCATCACATTAATAGACTGAAAGCTAAAAATCACATGATCATCTCAATAGATGCAGAATAAGCATTTCACAAAATACAACATTCTTTCATGATAAAAACCCTTAACAGACTGTGTATAGAAGGAACAT
The DNA here is from genome assembly GCF_949987515.2 of Delphinus delphis. Taxonomy (NCBI): domain Eukaryota; kingdom Metazoa; phylum Chordata; class Mammalia; order Artiodactyla; family Delphinidae; genus Delphinus; species Delphinus delphis. The sequence goes on along the minus strand of NC_082688.1, from coordinate 89,765,560 downwards.
ACTTTAACATAATAAAGGCTATATATGATAAACTCACTGGTAACATTGTAATCAATGAAGAAAAATTGAAAGGGTTTCCTCTGAGATGAGGTACAAGACAAGGTTGCCCACTCCTACGACTCCTATTCAATATAGTACTGGAAGTCATAGATAGAGCAATTAGGCAAGAAAAAGAAATAAAATTCATCCAAGTGAGTCAGGAAGAAGTAAAATTGTTGCTGTTTGCTGATGATATGATCTTATATATAAAATCCCAAAAAAGTCAATGAAAAACCTGTTGAAATTAATCAATGATTTCAGTAAAGTGGCAGGTTACAAAGTCAACTTACAGAAATCAGTGACATTTCTTTACACTAAATCAGGAAAAGAAAGAAAACCATCCCATTCAAACAGCATCAAAAATACCTAGGAATAAATTTAACCAAGGAAGTGAAAGATCTATACAATGAAAAGTACAAGACTTTGCAGAAAGAAATCAAAGATACGGGACTTCCCCAGTGGCACAGTGGTTAAGACTCTGCACTCTCAGTGCAGGGGGCCCAGGTTCTATCCCTGGTCAGGGAACTAGATCCCACATTCCACAACTAAGAGCTCACAAGCCACAAGGAAGATCCCATATGCTGCAACTAAGATCCAGTGCAGCCAAATAAATTAAATAAATAAATAAATATTTTAAAAAGAAAAGAGAAATCAAAGACACAAACAAGTGGAAAGACAGCCTGTGTTCATGGATCATAAGAATAAATATTGCTAAAGTGACTATATTACCCAAAGCCATCTACAGATTCAATACAATTCCCACCAAAATAACAAATGCATTCACAGAAATAGAAGAAACAATGCTAAAATTTGTGTAGAACCACAGACAATCACAAATAGCTAAAGCAATCCTGAGGAGAAATAACAAAGCCAGAGGTAATATACTTCCTGATTACAAATTATACTACAAAGCGACACTAATAAAAACAATAGAGTCCTGGCACAAAATAGCCACATAGACCAGTGGAACAGAATAAAGAGACTAGAATTAAATCCCAGCATTTATGGTCAACTAATATTTGACAAAGGATCCAAGAACACCCAATATGGGAAGGATAGTCTCTTCAACAAATTGTGCTGGGAAAACTGGAGAAACATATGCAGAACAATGATGTTGAACCCCTATCTCATGTCACTCAGAAAAATTAACTCAAAACGAATCAAAGACTTAAACATGGAAACAAAGGCCTGATACCGTAAAACTCTTAGAATAAAACATTAAAAAAAGGAAAGAAACTCACTGACATTGGTCTTGGCAATGATATTTTTTGGACATGATGCCACACAACAAAAGCAAAAATCACCAAATGGGACTACATCAAACTCAAAAGCTTCTGCACAGCAAGAAAAACAATCAGCAAAATGAAATGGCAGCCTACAGAACAGGAGAATATTTTTGTAAACCAAATATCAGATAAGGGGTTAGTATCCAAAATACATAAATATATATAAATACATAAAGAACTAAAACAACAACAAAAAACCCAATTTAAAATGGGCAAAAATGGACAACAAGCACATGAAAAGATGCACAACATCACTAATCATCAGGGAAATGCAAATCAAAACCATAATGAGATATCACCTCACACCTGTTAAAATGGCTATGCCCAAGAATACAAGAGACAACAGGTGCTGGAGAGGATGTGGTGAAAAGGGCACCCTTGTATACTGTTGGTGGGAAGGTAAATTAGTCCAACCACTACGGAAAACAGTATGGTGGTTCCTCAAAAAATTAAAATAGATCTCCCATATGATCCACCAATTCCACTTCTGGGTATACACTCAAAGGAAATGAAAACAGAATTTCGATGAGATATATGCACACCCATGTTTATTGCAACATTATTCACAATAGCCAAGATATGACAACAACCCAAATGCCCATCAACGGATGAATGGATAAAAAGATATGGTATAATATATATACACAATGGAATATTATTCAGCCATGAGAAAGGAAAATATCCTTCCATTTACAACAACATGGATGGACTTTGATCACATCATGCTAAGCGAGATAAATCAAGCAAAGAAAGACAAGTACTATATGATATCACTCGTATGTGGAATCTTTAAAAAAATCATAAATGTCGGGCTTCCCTGGTGGTGCAGTGGTTGAGAGTCCGCCTGCCTATGCAGGGGACATGGGTTTGTGCCCCGGTCCGGGAAGATCCCACATGCTGCGGAGAGGCTAGGTCTGTGAGCCATGGCCGCTGAGCCTGCGTGTCCGGAGCCTGTTGCTCTGCAATGGGAGAGGCCACAACAGTGGGAGCCCCGCGTACCGCAAAAGCAAAAAAAAAAAAAAATCATAAATGTCTATTGACAGATGAATAGATAACAAAGATGTGGTAAATATATACAATGGAATATTACTCAGCCATTAAAAAGAATGAAATAATGTCATTTGCAGCAAGATGGATGGACCTGGAGGTTATCATACTAAGTGGAGTTAGACAGAGAAAGACAAATATATGATATTGCTTATATGTGGAATCTAAAATGATACAAATGAACTTATTTACAAAACAGAATCAGACTCACAGACTTAGAGAATGAACTTATAGTTACCAGGGCAGAAAGGTGAGGGAGGGATAGATTGGGAGTTTAGGATTGACATATACACACTGCTATATTTAAAATAGATAACCAACAAGGACCTATTGTATAGCACAGTAGGTCCTTCTTGGTTATTCTGTAATAACCTAAGTGGGAAAAGAATTTGAAAGAGAATAGATACATGTATATGTATAACTGAATCACTTTGCTGTACACATGAAACTAACACAACATTGTTAATAAACTATACTCCAATATAAAATTTAAAAAAAAATCAAAGCTGTAAAAAAAAAAAAAAAGAGTAAAATGGTGGTTACCAGGGGATGGGGAGGATGTATATATCTACCACCACACAAGTTCATTTTTTGTTTGTATATTTCTTTCTTTCTTTTTTTTTTTTTTGTGGTACGCAGGCCTCTCACGTTGCGGAGCATAGGCTCTGGACGCGCAGGATCAGCGGCCATGGCTCATGGGCCCAGCTGCCACGCGGCACATGGGATCCTCCCAGACCGTGGCATGAACCCGTGTCCCCTGCATCGGCAGGCGGACTCTCAACCACTGTGCCACCAGGGAAGCCCTGTTTGTATATTTCTTCAATGTCTGCCGCCATCCTACACTGGACTTTAACCCCATAACTGCCCAGCCACTGCGGTGCCCGTGTGTTCCAGTGTCCAGCCATGCCTAGCTCTCAGTAAGCACTCAATAAATACCTGTCCAGTGAATGGATGAATGAATGAGTAAATGAAACCAAACTCTTCTCTCTCTCCCCTTGGGACATGCATGTAGCACTGCCGTTTTGCCACGCCGAGTGTGCATGGTGTTTCTCAGGAGTGCTCCAGGCAGTCAGTGACTAAGAAGTGATGAGCAAGGAGAATGAGCGTGGTAGAAGACTATGGCACAAGATCGGGAGAAGGAGGTGGTGTCTGTTCTGGGGGTACTGTGAAAGGCAGAGCCAAAGGCCATCCTTGGGGATACATGGTGGCCTGCAGACTGGGCTGAGGGTGTTGGCTGATTTACCTGATTTAGCAAAAGTGAAGGAGGGAAGAGCCTCACGTGCCCAGCAGAGTGCCCTGGACTTTGTGTTCCCTGCCAGTGCGCCCTGTTGGTGAGCAACTCTATAGCCGAGAGAAGGTCAGGAAACAGCTCAGCCTGCCTGTGGTTCAGCAGGATTGCAACTGGCCCTCGCCTGGGCCAGAGAGCAGTGGACCAGGGTGGAGTGAAGACCCACGCTTGAAGCAGTGAGGATGAAACCCTGGTGTCAGAAAACACACACAGTCGAGACTTGGGTTCAGAACTCAGCTTGACCTAGTGGTGCGTGAAGGGCAGGAACAGAGCAAAGTCCCCAAGAGACTGAAGGGGGGAACAGAAGATGCCCAGGAGGCCTCGCCAGTATAGTATAAGAAGCAGGCAGGTCACCAGAGCCAGCCCCTGCAGGGGTCGGTGAGGGAGGAGGTTTTGGGGACTTGGGGAGAAGATCCAAAGCACAATGGAACTTCCTTGAATCACTGGATAATGCAAGTGCTTGTAGGCAGTAATGAAAAAGAGCTGGATTATGATAGGGGGCAGTAGCACACTCCCCAAACCAAAAATGTCTCCAAATAGTGCCAAATGCCGCCTGGGTGGAAATTGCCCTCCTGAGACTGACCACTGTATATACATTCCCAGGAAGAAAAATACCACTGGTTTGTCTGAGGCCCATGGTGGGGCATTGTGCATGTCACCCCAGAGTAGAGAGGAATGAGAGCTATAATGGGGGAGGGGGGTATCAGATCGACAGTAGGGATGTGAGAAGTGATCCAGGGAGAAGCCTGCTCAGGGGACCGAAGGCCAGCAGGACTGAAGTTAGGCGGGAAGGGCAAAGGAAGGCAGGATGAGGAGGCGGGGTCTTTGTTTAAGTGCACTAAGAAGTCATGGAAGAATTTTTTTTAATTAATAAGCTTTATTTTTTAGAGCAGTTTTAGGTTTACAGAGAAACTGAACAGAAAGTACAGTGTTCCCATATGTGTTCCAGACACACACAACCTACCCCGCTACTGTGGAGGAATTTTTAGACGGGAGTGATATGATTCAACGTAACTTTTCTTTTCTTAGTTTTTTTATGGCAAAAATACACATAATATAAAATTTAGCATCTTAACCATTTTAAGTGTACAATTCAATGGTATTAAACACATTCACACTGTTGTGCAGCCATCACCACCATCCATCCCCATAACTCTTTTAATCTTATGAAAGGGAAACTCTGTACATATTAAGTGATAACTCCTCATTCTCCCCTGCTCCAGCCCCTGGCAACCACTTATCTACTTTCTGTCCCTATGATCTGACCACTCCAGGTACCTCACATAAGTGGAATCATAATATTTGTCCTTTTGTCTCTGGCTTGTTTCACTCAGTAACGTCCTCATGGTTCATCCATGTTGAAGCATGTGTCCGAATTTCCTTTCTTTTTAAGGCTAAGTATATGTATATACCACATTTTGTTTATCCTCTCATCCAGTGGTGGACACTTGGGTTGCTTCCACATTTCAGCCATTGTGAATAATGCTGCTATGAACACGGGTGTACAAATATCTCTTTGAGAACCTGCTTTCAAATCCTTTGGATATATATACCCAGAAATAGAATTGCTTGGTCATATGGTAATTCTATTTTTAATTTTTCATTTTCCGTTCTGTTTTCCACAGTGGCTGTACCATTTATATCCCTACCAACAGTGCACAGGATTCCAATTTCTCCACAGCCTTGCCAACACTTGTGTGGTTTTTTTTTTTTTTTCTGTTTTTTGATAGTAGCCATCCTAAGGGGTGTGAGCTGGTATCTCATAGTATTGATTTGCTTTTCCCTGATGGGATGTTGAGCATATTTTCATGTGCTTATTGGCCATTGGAAAATCTTCTTTGGAGAAGTGTCTACTCAAGTCCTTTCTCCATTTTTCAAATGGGTTGTTTGTTTTTTTGTTTTTGTTTTAGGAGTTCTTTTTATGTTCTGGGTGTTAATCCTTTATCAGATATGTGATTGGTAAATATTTTCTCCCATTCTGTGGATAAAGACTTTTGATATACAAATTTTTAAAAAATTTAAATTACATCCAATTTGTCTATTTTTTCTTTTGTTGCCTGTGCCTTTGGTGTCATATCCAAGAAATCACTGCCAAATCCAATGTCATGAAGTTTTGTCCTATGTTTCCTTTTAACAGTTTAATGTTTTAGGTTTTACATTTATTCTTCTTTTTCCAGATTGTTTTGGCTATTTGGGGTCCCTTAAAGTCCCATATGAATTTTAGGGTAGGTTTTTCTATTTCTGCAAAAAACGTCATTGAGATTTTGATAGGGATTGCATTGAATCTGTAGATTGATTTGGGTAATACTGACATTTTAACAATATTAAGTTTTCCAATCCATAAACATGGGATGTGTTTCCATTTATTTATGTCTTCTTTAATTTCTTTCAGCAATGTTTTGTAGTTTTTGTTGTTCAAGTCTTTTACCTCCTTCATTAAATTATAATAGCAACGAAGGAGTCTTTTACCTCCTTCGTTGCTATTATAAATGAAATGGCTTTTGTAATTTCGTTTTCAGATTGTTCATTGTTCTTGTACAGAAAAGCAACAGATTTTTGTGCATTGATTTTGTATCCTAAAACTTTGCTCAGTTTATCAGATCTTTCTTGTGGGTTCTTTAGGATTTTCTGCACATAAGTTCATATCATCTGCAAAAAGAGATAATTTTACTTCTTTCTTTCCATTTGAATGCCTTTTATTTCTTTTTCTTGCCTGACATTTCTGGCTAGAACTTCCAGTACTATATTGAATAGAAGTAATAAAAGCAGGCATTGTTGCCTTGTTATGATCTTATAGGGAAAGACTTTTCACTATTGTGTTATGTTTGCTGTGGATTTTTCATATATGGCTTTTATGATGTGGAGATAGTTTCCTTATATTCCTATTTTTTGAGTGTTTTTATCATGAAATGATGTTGAATTTTGTCAATTGCTTTTTCTTCAATGAGATATCCCATGCTTTTCCCCTTCATTTTGTTGATGTGGTGCATTACATTCATCAGTTTTCATACGTTGAACCGTCTTTACATTCCAAGAATATATCTCACTTGGTCATGGTGTATAAATTTTTTAATAAACTGCTGAATTATATTTGTTAGTATTTTGTTAAGATTCTTTTGTCTCTTGTAATCTTTTTTGATTTAAAGTCTATTGTGTCTGATATTGGTATAATCACTCCTGCTCTCTTTTGGTTACTATTTGCATGTAATATCTTTCCCATTCTTTCACATTCCATCCTGTCTGTGTCTTTAGATCTCAAGTGAGTCTCTTATAGAAGCATATAGTTGGAACATGTGTTTTTATAAATTCTGCCAAACTCTATCTTTTGATTGGAAAGTTAAATCCCTTTTCATTTAAAGTAATTATTAACAAGGAGAGACCTCTGTTTTCTATAGTCCTATGGCTACTTTTGTCTCTCATTTCCTGTAATCCTGTGTTCTTTTGTGTTTAGTTGTTTTTTTGCAGTGAAATGTTTCAATTCCATTCTTATTTTCTTTTGTGCATATTTCTTAGCTATTCTTTTTGTGGTCACCATGGGGATTACATATAAGATCCTAAAGTTATAACATTTTAATTTGAATTTATAGCAACATAAATAACATACAAAATTCTGCTCCTTTACAGTTCTGTCCCCATCCTTTTCAGTTGTGATATCACCAATTTACATCTGTATACATTGTGTGCGCCCAAACATAAACTAATAATTCTTTTAAATGCATTAGTCTCCTTAATTATTTAGAAAACAAGATTTGGAGTTTCAAGCCAAAGTTACAGTAATACTAGCTTTTACACTAATAATTGTTTATTTTCTTTAAATGTATTAGTCTCTTAAATCATGTAGAACAAAAGAAGTATAGTTACAAACCATGTTACAATACTACTAGATTTTATAATTGCCCATGTATTCACCTTTATTGAGAACTTTATTTCTCCACACTGCTTTGAGTTGCTATCTAGTGTCCTTTCAATTTGCAGGACTCCCTTAGGTTCTGTTCACTTTAATCATTTTTTCTTTCTGTTCCTGTCTCAATAATTTGCATTGTCCTATGTTCAAGTTCACTGACTCTTCCTTCTGCCAGTTCAAATCTGCCTTTGAATCCTTCTAGTGAATTTTTCTTTTTCACTTAGCTCCAGAATTTCTTTTAGGTTTCTTTTCAGTTTTTAAAATCTTTTTATTGATAATTCCATTTTGTTCACATTTTTTAAAACTTTCTCCACATCTTCCTTTAGTTCTTTGAGCACCTTTAAGACAGTTGTTTTAAAGTCTTTGCCTATAATATCAACCATTATGTCTTTCTTTAAATTAAAAAAATTTTTTTTAATTATTACTTAGGCTGCACTGGGTCTCAGTTGTGGCATGAGGGGCCTTTTTAGTTGCAGCATGTGGACTCAGTCGTGGCACACATGTGGGATCTAGTTCTCCGACCAGGGAATGAACCCAGGTCCCCTGCATTGGGACCACAGAGTCTTACCCACTGGACCACCAGGGAAGTCCCTCAACCATTAATTCTTTTTCAGGAACAGACTGTTAACTTATTTTTTTTTTTTTTACTTCAATGGGTCATATTTTCCTGTTTCATTGTATATCTTGTGATTTTTTTTTTGGCTGAACACTGAACATTTGAATCTAAAAATGTGCTAAATGAGATTTCCCCCTCTCCCAGAGTTTGCCACTTTCTGTTATTATTATTTTTATTCTTGTAGGCTGTCTCTGTGCTGAGGATCAGTCTGAGGTGTAAACTTAACGGGTTTTTTTAGGTCTTTTCTGAGCCTTTCCTTGGGCATGCACAGTCACTTTCTATTGTAATTTTCCTCACATATGCAGCTGTTTTCGAATGTCCTAGTCTTGAAAGTCTGGTTCCTGAAAGGGGGAAAAGAAAAAAAAAAAAAGAAGAGGCAGGAGGAAGAGTGCTAGCCCTTTAAATCTCTGGAAGTCAGTTAAGCCAGAGGAGGAGGGAATTGCAACAATGGGAGGAGATGGAACAACAACGGCTGCCCACATCTTTGCATGTTTATGATCAGAAGCAGCAATCAGAACACAGATCTCCAGTATTTGGAAGACAGGGTCTCTTTTACCCACCCTTGCTCCCACATGCTGTATGCAATCTGCTCTAGAAACATATGTACAGTTGCTTGCCATGTGGCTGTGGGTGGTTGATGGGTAGCTGCTAATATGCTAAGAGCTGAAATTGATAGCAATTTATGATCTAAGCCTTCTCCTGGAAGTTGCAATCCTTCAACAGACTTCAGAGGTCCCATATAGTAATATCAGACAGATTCTGCCACTGCAACTGTTGTCCAGGTGAGGAGACAGATTCTTGGTCCTTCCTACTCTACCATCTTCCCAGAATCCTCTTCCTAGTTAATTTTTGTATATGGCATTAGTAAGGGTCCAGCTTCATTCTTTTGCATGTGCTGGGTTTTCCCAGCACAATTTGTTGAAAATACTGTCTTTTTCCCATCAAAGATCTTTGGCACTCTTGTCAAAAATCACTTGACTATATATGTGAGGTTTTATTTCTGCACTCTCTATTCTATTCCATTGCCTTGGGAAAATAACCTGAGAAAACACTGGTACAATTTATGTCAGAATATGTTTTGCCTATGTTCTCTTCTAGTTTTACAGTGACGTGTCTTATACTTAAGTCTTTAAGCCATTTTGAGTTTATTTTTGTGTATGGTGTGAGGGACTGTTCTAACCTCATTGAGTTATATGCAGCTGTCCACCTTTCCCAGCACTACTTGCTGAAGAGACTATGTTTTCTCCATTGTATATTCTTGCCTCCTTTGTTGAAGATTAATTGACTGTGAGTATGTGGGTTTATTTCTGAGCTCTCTATTCTGTTCCATTGATCCATGTCTGTTTTTGTGCCAATACCATGCTGTTTTGATTACTGTAGCTTTGTAGTATTGCCTGAAGTCTGGGAGGGTTTTGCCTCCAGCTTTGTTCTTTTTCCTCAGGATGGCTTTGGTAATTCTGGATCTTTTATGGTTCCATATAAATTTTAGGATTATTTGTTCTAGTTCTGTAAAAAATGTCATGGGTAATTTGATAGGGATTGAATTAAGTCTGTAGATTGCTTTGAGTAGTATGGCCATTTTAGCAATATTAATTCTTCTAATCCAAGAGCATAGGCTACCTTTCCATTTCTTTGAATCATTTTCAATTTCCTTTATCAACGTTTTATAGTTCTCAGCATGTAAGTCTTTCACCTTCTCGGTCAGTTTTATTCCAAAGTTTTGTTTTGTTTTGTTTTGGATGCAATTTTTAAAAGGGATTGTTTTTTACTTCCCCTTTCTGATACTTCATTGTTAGTGTAAAGAAATGCAACAGATTTCTGTCTGTTAATCTTGTATCCTGCTACCTTGCTGAACTTGCTTATCAGTTCTAGTAGTTTTTGTGTGGAGTCTTTAGGTTTTCTATATATAATACCATGTCATTCTGCATATAATGACAATTTTACCTCTTCCCTCCCAATTTGGATGCCTTTTATTTCTTTTTCTTGTCTCACTGCTGTGGCTAGGATTTCCAATACTATGTTGAAGAGAAGTGGTGAGACTGGGTATCCTTGTGTTGTTCACATTTTAGCAGAAAGGCTTTCAGCTTTTCACCATTGAGTATTATGTTGGCTGTGAGTTTGCCATAAATAGCTTTTATTATGTTGAGATATGTTCCCTTTATACCCACTTTGGTAACAGTTTTTGTCATGAATCGATGTTGAATTTTATCAAATGCTTTTTCTGTATCTACTGAGATGACCATATGGTTTTTGTCTTTTGTTGATGTGGCATATCACATTGATTTGCATATGTTGAACTATCCCTGTGACCTTGGGGTGAATCCAACTTGATCATGGTGTATGATCCTTTTTATGTGCTGTTGGATTTGGTTTCCTAATATTTTGTTGAGAATTTTTGCATCTAAGATATTGGCCTGTAATTTATTTTCTTTCTTTTTCTTTCTCTTTTTCTTTCTTTCTTTCTTTCTTTCTTTCTTTCTTTCTTTCTTTCTTTCTTTCTTTCTTTCTTTTCTTTCTTTCTTTCTTCCTTCCCTCCTTCCCTCCCTCCCTCCTTCCCTCCCTCCCTCTCTCCCTCCCTCCTTCCTTCCTTCCTTCATTCTTTCTGTAGTGTCTTTGTCTGGTTTTGGTATAAAGGTGATGGTGGCTTCAGAGAATGGCTTTGGGAGTGTTCGCTCCTCTTCAATCTTTTGGAGGAGTTTGAGAAAGATCGGTATAAGTTCTTCTTTGTTATGTTTGGTAGAATTACCCAGTGAAGCCATCTGGTCCTGGACTTTTGTTTGCAGGGAGGTTTTTAAATTACAGATTCGATTTCACTTCTAGTAACTGGTCTGTTTGAATTATCTATTTCTTCTTGATTCAGTTTTGGTGGGCTATATGTTTCTAGAAACCCTTCCATTTCTTCTAGGTTATGCAATTTGTTGGCACATAATTTTTCATAGTATTCTCTTAAGGTTTTTTTGTGTTTCTGTGGTATCAGTCGTTATTTCTCCTCTTTCATTTCTTATTTTGTCTATTTGGGTCCTCTCTCTTTCCTTCTTGGTGAACCTGGCCGGCCAGAGGTTTGTTGATTTTGTTTACCCTTTCAAAAAATCAGCTCTTGGTTTTATTAATTTTTTCTATTTTTAATCTCTATTTTATTTATTTCCTCTCCGATCTTTACTATATCCTCTCTTCTGCTGACTTTTGTTTGTGCTTTTTTTCCCTAATTCTTTTAGGTGGTAGGTTAGATTGTTATTTGAGATTTTTCTTGCTCTTTCAGGAAGGCCTGTATGGCTATGAATTTCCCTCTTAAGACTGCTTTTGTTGCATCCCATAGAATTTGTATGGTTGTGTTTTCATTGTCATTTGTCTCAAGGTATTTTTAAATTTCCTCTTTGATTTCATCATTGGCCTATTGGTTTTTCAGTAGTATGTTGTTTAGCCTCCATATAAGTATTTTTTTCTTGTTTCGCTTTCTGTGGTTGATTTCTAGTTTCATGCCATTGTGGTCAGAAAAGATGCTTGAAATAATTTCTATCCTCTTAAATTTGTTGAGGCTTGTTTTTGTGTCCTAGTATGTGGTCTATCCTAGGGAATGTTCCATGTGCATTGAGAAGAATGTGTATTTTCGTTTTTTTAAAATGTAATGTCCTGAAGATATCAATTAAGTCCAATTATGCTATTGTTTCATTTGGGATCTCTAGCCTTACTGATTTTCTGTCTGGAAGATATATCCATTGAGGTCAGTGGGGTGTTAAAGTCTCCTATTATTGTATTCCTGTCAATTTCTCCCTTTATGGCTGTTACTATTTGTTTTATGTATTTAGGTGCTCCTATATTGGCTGCATCTGTTAATGAGTGTAATATCCTCTTCTTGATCCTTTTATCATTATATAGTGTCCTTCTTTATCTTTCTTTATGGCCTTTTTTTTTAAAAGTCTATTATGCCTGATATGAGTATTGCTACCCCGGCTTTCTTGTCATTTCCGTTTGCATGAAACATCTTTTTTCTATCCCCTCACTTTCAGTCTATGTGTGTCCCTTGCCCTAAAGTGGGTCTCTTATAGGCAGCATATGTAGGCTCTTGTTTTATTATCCAATTTGCCACTCTATGTCTTTTGACTCGAGCATTAAGACCATTGACATTTAAGGTAATTATTGATAGATGTGTTTTATTGCCATTTTAAACCTTGTTTTCCAATTGATTTTGTATTTCTTTTTTGTTCCTTTTTCTTTTTTTCTTTTTGTGTTTGATTACTTTTTGTATTATGCTTGAGTTCTCTTGTTTAGTTTTGGTTTTTGTACGTCTATTGTATGTTTTTGATTTGTGGCGACCCTGTTTTTCGAGTATATTAACAAATTACTATATCTACTTGCTTTAGACTGGTAGTCATATAGGCTCAAACACATTCTTTAAAAAAGACCTACACTTTCTTACGCCTCTCCCCCACATTCTGTTGTTATAATGTCCTCTTTTACATCTTCATGTTTATCCTTTTTCTGTTCACTGTAGTTATCATTGCTTTCACAATTTATTTTTTTAAAATTCTATGTAGTGGCTTATTTAAGTGATTTATTTTCCAGTTGTGATTTTCTCTTTCCTATAGATTCTGGCTTCTTTTCTGTTTAGAGAAGACTTTTCAATATATCTTTTAAGATAGGGTTAGTACTGCTGTATTCTTTTAGTTTTTGCTTGTCTGAGAAATTCTTTATCTCCCTTTCTATTCTAAATGATAATCTTGCTTTGTAGAGTATCCTAGATTGCAGGTTTTTTCCTTTTCAGGACTTTGAATATATCTCACCACTCCCTGCTGGCCTGCAACATTTCTGTAGCAAAATCAGTTAATAGCTTTATGGGGGTTCCCTTGTAACTGACTCTTTGTTTTTCTCTTGCTCCCTTTAGAATCCTTTCTTTATCTTAAACTTTTGCCATTTTAATTATAATGTTTTGGTGTAGGTCTGTTTGGGTTCATCTTGTTTGGGACCCTCTGCTTCCAGTACCCAGATATCTATTTCCTTCCTTTGGTTTGAGAAGTTTTCAGCTATAATTTCTTCAAATACTTTTTGATCCCCTATTCTCTTTCTTCTTCTGGGATCCCTATTATGCGTAGATTGGCTCACTTTATATTATACCATAGATCTCGTATATTGCTTTCTTTCTTTTTATTCATTTGTCTTTCTGTCTGCTGTTCTGATTGGGTGATTTCTATTATTCCATCTTCCAGATCACTTATTCGTTCTTCAACATTACTTTGCTATTTATTGTCTTTAGCTCAGCTTTCATCTCGGCAAATGAGTTTTCTAATTGTACTTAGTTACTCTTTATACTTTCTAGTTCCTTCTTACAGTGATCTACATTTCTATCAATAGCCTTTCTTAATTCCTTCAGTATTTTTATTACTTCCTTTTTGAACTTGGGATCTAGTAGACTGGAAAGGTCTCTTTCTTTGTTCTCTCAGGGGATTTCTCCTGTTCTTTTAATTGGGAGTGGCTCCTTTGCTTCTTCATTTTACTTATATTTCTCTGATTCTCTGAGTTTAGGAGAAACAATTATCTACTGTGGTCCTGAAGGGCTGTTTTTAAGTGGGAGTGTCCCTGTGTAGGCTGCATGAATCTAACATTTTTGGTGTGAGGGCTGTTTTAGGTATGGTTGCCTGCCACATCTTTCCTCTGGGTGTGCTGGCCATTATTCCCTTGATAGGGGGTGTGACTGGTGTTATGTTGAATAGAGCTTGCACTGGATGTTGAGTAGGGCCTCCTCTTTGCTCTTTGGCTGTTATAGCCTTGTCAGGAGCAGGGTCTGCTCCCTAGTTGTTGGAGTAGAAGCCACAGATCTGTTTCTGAGCTGCAGTGTGAAGTAGGTGGAACTGGAGCACTTCCACTGGGAGAGAAGCCACTGAGCATTCCTCCACAGGAGGTTTCCACTGGGAAGTGCGCTCTGTTGTGTCATCTGTTATCCATTGTGCACGTGCACAAAGTACACTGTTTTTGGCACTGCCCTTGGCCCCGCCTCAGCCGTGGGAATGCAGGCAATTGGCCAGATGTCTCTCAGGCACTGTGCTCCTAAATCCACCAGCGCAGAACTGAAGTCAGGCACCGGGACCCACTGTAGTCATGCATAGTCGCACATCTGGACCCACCATAGGTGCTACAGAATCAGCATAGACCCTGGCCCCGCCTCTGTGTGCGTACACCCACAAAGCCTGAAGCTGCTAACTCTGGACCTCCCACAGCCGTGGGGGCACCAGTAATTCGCTAAGATGTCCTGCAGGGACTGAGCTTACAAAGGCACCAGCAGCATAAATCAGTCAAAGTTGCAAAGCCACCAGACACGGTTGATTTCAGCCCCACTTCCATGTGTAGGCAACCATGGGCATGCTCCCAGAGCTCAGAGAGGTGGAGCTGTGCCTGCTGTGAGCACGCAGAAAATGAGACTGCTATGGTGGGGCCCTGCCCCTCCCTTCATGTGTGTCAACAATGGGGTTTCTATGGGGGATTTGGGCTTCATCCTGTGCACACCCCCAGTTATGGCCTGAGTCACACTCCAGCCCCTTCAGGCTGTCTCCATGCAGCCAACTCCAGTCTTTTCTCCAGGTTTGTCTGCTGAAGCCTGAGTTTCAGGAACCAGCCCCTGCATGCAACAGCAGATGCACGTCTCAGGCTGGGGCGTGCAGCCAGGTGGCCAGGACCATCTGTGCTGGTCTCTTTCTGTTCTGCCTGCCACAAGCCAGTTGCTGCACTCTCCTCTGAGCCTCTGAAGCTCCCTTTTTGTCCCAGCTGACCTCCCAGCAGGGGAAGGGTGTTCCCAGGGTGAGGGAATGTTTCCACTTTCACAGCTCCCTCCCAGGGGTGCAGGTCTCCTTCTGATTCCTTTTTTTTTTCTTTTGCTCTACCTGGTTATGTGGTGATCCTTCTTGCAGCTTTGGTTGTATGAGTTCTGCCAGCATCCAGTATTCTGCAAGAATTGTTCCACATGTAGATATATTTTTGATGCATTTATGGAAGGAGGTGAGCTCCATGTCCTTGTATTCCACCATCTTGCTCTCTCCCTATGCTTTTTATCTTTATAATTTCCTTCATTCTATTTGCGTTATGATAAATGTACTTTTTTGTTTTTGGCCATGCAGCTCGTGGGATCTTAGTCACCCCGACCTGGTATTGAACGTCAGTGAAAGCGCAGAGTCCTAACCACTGGATCTCCAGGTAATTCTCTATACTTCTTTTTATACTTTCTTAACAACCTAAGCAATTGTTAGTTTGGCATACGTTTTTTTCTTTTTGACTTAAGTGTTTAAAGCATTTCCCTAAGCACTTCTTTAGCTGCATCTCCTGTATTTTGATTTGTTGCATTTTTCTTTTCTTTCAGTTAGAAATATTTTTAAAATTTCCTTCTAATTTCTTCTTTGGACACAGAGTATTAAGAAGTGAGTTTTTTGATTTCCAAATATTCTGAGCTTTCTCATATTACTGTCAATTATGGACCTTTACTTTAATACTATTGTGTCAGAGAGCATACCTTGTATAATTTCTATCTTTTTCAACCTTATAACACTTGTTTTGTGTCTCAAAATATGGACTGTGCTGAAGAATGTTCCATGAATACTTGAAAAGAATATGTACTCTACAGTTGGGTGTTTTATAAGTGTCAGCTAGGGTCAAGTTGCTTGATAAGTGTTGTACAAATCTTCTTTATCCTTTCCAATTAGCTGCCTAGTTGTTCTTTCAATTACTGAAAGTGGTTTATTGTGGTAAGATACACATAACATTAAATATACTATCTTAACTATTTTTAATTGTACAATTCAGTGGTATTAAGTATATTGTTATGTACCACACCATCACCCACCTCCAGAACTCTTTTCATCTTGTAAAACTGAAACTCTATACCCATTAAACAAGAATTCTCCATCCTTCCCAACCCACAGCCTCCTGGCAACCACCATTCTATTTCTGTCTCTATGATTTTGATTCCTCTGAGTACCTCATAAGTGGAATCATACAGTGTTTGTCTTTTTATGATTGGCTTATTTCACTTAGTATAATGTCCTTAAGTTTCATCCATGTTGTAGCATGTCAGAATGTCCTTACCTTTAAGGCTGAATAGTATTCCATTGTACGCATACACCACATTTTGCATAACCATTCATCCATTAAGGGACATGAGTTGCTTCCACATTTTAGCTACTGCGAATATAACGTTGCTATGAACATTGGTGTACAAATACCTTCATAAGATATTGCTTTCAATTATTCTGAGTATACACACCCAGAAGTGAAATTTCTGGATCATGTGGTATTTCCATTTTTAATTTTTTGAGTATCCACCGTACTGTTTTTCTCATTGACTACACCATTTTACATTCCCACCAACTGTGCACAAGGGTTCCAATTTCTCCACATCCTTATCAATACATTATTTTCCTTTTTTTTTTGATAGTAGGCATCATAATGGGTATGAGATGGTATCTCGCTGTAGTTTTGAGTTGCATTTTCCCAAGATTAATGATGTTGAGCATCTTTTTATCCCCAATTTTTAAAATGTGGTAAAATACACATAACCTAAAATTCACCATCTTAACCTTTTTTAAGTGTACAGTAGAAAGGCATTAAGTACATTCATGTTTTGCAACCATCAACACCATCCATCTCCAGAACTCTTTTCATCTCATAAAACTTAAACTTTGTACCCATTAAACAATAACTCCCTTTTGCCCCCTCCTCCCAACCCCTGGCAATACCATTCTACTTTCTATCTCTATGATTTTGATTACCCTAAGTACCTCATGTAAGCGGAATCATACAGCATTTTTATCGTTTTGTAACTGGCTTATTTTACTTAGTATAATGACTTCAAGATCCTCCTATGTTGTTGCATATATCCTTTTCTTTTTGTGTTTTTAGATCTCAATTGAGTTGTTCATAGACAGCATATAGTCAGATCATTTTAAAAATCCATTCTGCCAATATCTGTCTTTTGATTGGAGAGTTTAATCCATTTACACTTAATTACTTATTAAGTGTAATTAATGAGTAATTAAAGAGGGACTTCCTTCTGTCATTGCGGTTTTTTGTTTGCTTGTTTTTATGCCCTATAACCTTTTCGTCCTCATTTTCTGTGTTTTTGTCTTATTCTATGTTTAGTTGATTTTTTGGTAGTAAAATCTTTAAATTTCATTCTAATTTCCTTTTGTGTATATTCTATAGATATTTTCTTTTAAGTTTACCAGAGGATCACATTTAACATCCTAAAGTTATACCATTCTAATCTGAATTTATACCATCTTAACTGCAATAACATAAAAAAAAAAAGCTTGCTCCTTTTACACCTCTATCCTCTCCCCTTTCAGTCATTTTGTTTTCCAGCTTTATTGAGGTATAATTGACAAGTCAAATTGTATATATCTAAAGTGTACAATGCAATGATTTGATATACATACACATTGTAAAAAGATTACCATTAACACATCCATTACCTCACATAGTTGCCTTTTGTGCCTCTGTGTGTGTATGTGTGGTGAGAAAGCTTCAAATCTACTGCCTTAGCAAATTTTATATATACAATATTCCTAACTATAGTAATCTATACTATATGCTGATCCAATTATATACAGCTTTACATATTTAATTTGCACACTGTACATTAGATCCCCAGAATTTATTCATCTTATAAATGAAAGTTTGTACTCTTTGTCCAATATCTCCCCATTTTCCCCAGCCCCAGCCCCTGGCAACCGCCATTCTACTCTGCTTCTATGAGACCTTTTTTTTTTTTTTTTTAAGATTCCACATATGAATGACAGCACACAGTATTTATCTTTCTCTACCTGGCTTAGTTCACTTAGTATAATGCCTGCCAGGTTCATCCATGTCATTGCAAATGGCAGGCTTTCCTTCTTTTTACGGATCAATAATATTCCATTGTATGTATATACTACATTACGTTCATTCATCTGCCAAGGTACACTTAACTTGTTTCCATATCTTGGCTATTGTGAAAAATACTGTAATAAACACAGGACTGCAAATCTCTATGTGATACTGATTTTGTTTCCCTTGGATAAAAGCCCAGAAGAGAGATTACTGGATCATATGGCAGTTTTGTTTTTAATTTTATGGAATTTTCGTACCATTTTCCTTAATGGCTGTACCAATTTACATTCCTATAACAGTGTACAAAGGTTTCCTTTTTTCTACATCCTCAACAACACTTGTTATCTGTTGTCTTTTTATAATAGCCATCCTAATGGGTGTGAAGTGATATCTCATTGTGGTTTTGATTTGAATTTCCCTAATGACTAGTGATGTTGAGCAACTTTTTATGTACCTAATGGCATACCTATGTCTTCCTTGGAAAAGTGTCTATTCAGGTCCTTTGCCCACTTTTTAATCAGGTTACTTTTTTTCCCCATTGAATTCCCTACATATTTTGAATATTACTCCTTGTCAGACATATAGTTTGCAAATATTTTCTCCCATTATGTAGGTTGCCTTTTTATTTTGTTGACCGTTTCCTTTGCTGTGAAGAAGCTTTTTCGTTTAATGTAATCCCACTTGTTTTTGTTGTCTGTTCTTTTGGTGTCATATCCAAGAAATGACTGCCAAGATGAATGTCAAGGAGCTTTTTTTATGGTTTTATGGTTTCAGGACTTACTTACATTTAAGTCTTTAATCGCTCTCAAGTTGATTTTTTCAAATAATGAAAGATATGTGTCTGTTTCATCCTTTTGTAGTAAGTATCCAGTTTTCCCAACACCATTTATTGAAAAGACTATCATTTCCCCATTGTGTGTTCGTGGCGCCCTTGTTGAAAGTTAGTTGACGATATATGTGTGGGTTTATGGACTTTCTAATGGAACAGAGTTCTCTGGTCAGTGTGTCTTTTTATGACAGTATCATATTGTTTGTTTTTGGCTGTACCATGTGGTAGGCGGGATCTTAGTTCCCTGACCAGGGATTGAACCTGTGCCCGACCACAGTGGAAGCATGGAGTCTTAACCACTGAACGGCCAGGGAAGTCCCAGTATGATATTATTTTATTATATCTTTGTAATTAGGAAGTGTTAGTCCTCCAGCTTTGTTCTTCTTTCTCAAAAATGCTTTGGGTACACGAAGTCTATTGTGGTTCAATACAAATTTTAGGATTTTTTTTTCAGTGAAAATTAGAATTTTCATAAGATTTCACTGAATCTATAGGTTGCTTTGGGCAGTATGGATACTTTAAGAATAATTATTGCAATCATAAACACAGGATTTTCCTTCCATTTGTTTGTGCCTTCTTCAACTTCTTTCATCAGTGATTTATAATTTTCAGTGTACAGGTCTTTCACCTCCTTGGTTAAATTTATTCCTAAGTATTTATTATTTTTGATTCTATTGTAAATGGGACTGTTTTCTCAATTTCCTTTTCAGATTATTCATTGTTAGTGTATAGAAACAAAACTGATTTTTGTGTATTGACTTTGTATTCTACTTTGCTGAATTCATTTATTAATTATAACAGTATTTTCTGTGCAAACGTTTCAGTTTTTTTACATATGAGATTATATCATCTGCAAACAGACAAAATTTTAATCCATCCTTTCCAATTTGGATGACTTTTGTTTTATTTTTTCCTTGCCTAATTACTCTGGCTAGAACTTCCAATTCTGTAGAATAGAAGTGGTGAAAGTGGGCATCCTTGTCTTGTTCCTGCTCTTAGAGGAAAAGCTTTCAAGTCTTACACCACTGAGTAGGATATTTGCTGTCGCTTTTTCATATATGGCTTTTATTATGGTGAGGTAGTTTCCTCCTGTTCCTAGTTGGCTATTTTTATTGTGAAAGGATACTGAATTTTGTCAAATGCCTTTCCTGCCTCTATATTTTTTATTTATTTTTTGGCCATGCTGTGCAGCATGTGGGATCTTAGTTCCCTAACCAGGGACTGAACCCACGTCCCCTGCAGTGGAAGCGCAGAGTCTTAACCACTGAACTGCCAGGGAAGTCCCTTTTTCTGCCTCAGTTGAGATGATCATGTGTTTTCCTTCATTCTGTTAATGTTGTATATTACATTTATTATGTAAGTTGAACTGTTCTTGCATCCCAGGGATAAATCCCAATTCAACTTGATGAACTTTTAATGTGCTGTTGAATCTGGTTTGCTAGGACTTTGTTGAGGATTTTTGCATCTATGTTCATCAGAGGTATTGGCTTGTAATTTTCTTTTATAGCGTCCCTGTTGGGCTTTGGTATCAGTGTAATGCTGGCTTTATAGAATGAATTAGGGAGTGTTCCCTTCTCTTCAATTTTTTGAAAGAGCTTGAGACAGATTGGTATTAATTCTTGACAGGTTTGGTAGAATTCACCAGTGAAACCTTAGGTACAGAACTTTTCTTTGTTGGGGTGTTTTTCATTATGATTCAATCTCCTTGTTACTGGTTTGTTCAGATTTTATATTTCTTCACAGTTCAGTCTTGGTAGGTTGTGTTTCTAGAAATTTATATCTGTCTTCTAGGCTATCCAATTTGTTGGCATATAATTGTTCATAGTAGTATTTTATGATTCTTGTATTTCTGTAGTATCAGTTGTAATGCCTCCTTTTTCATTCCTGACTTTGTTTGCATCTTCTTTTTAAAGTAAGTTTGCTAAAGGTTTGTCAATTTTATTTTTTTCAAAAAACAGCTCTTGTTTTGTTCACCTTTTCTATTGTTTTCTAATCTCCATTTCATTTATTTTTACTCTTATAATTGCTACTTCCTTCCTCCTGTTAATGCTGGGCTTTTTCTTTTTCTAGTTCCTTGACATGTAAGGTTAGGTTATTTTTTTAAAATATTTATTTATTGGGGCTTCCCTGGTGGCACAGTGGTTGAGAGCCCGCCTGCCGATGCTAGGGAACACAGGTTCATGCCCTGGTGCGGGAAGATCCCACATGCCGTGGAGCGGCTGGGCCCGTGAGCCATGTCCGCTGAGCCTGCACATCCGGAGCCTGTGCTCCGCAACGGGAGAGGCCACAACAGTGAGAGGCCCGTGTACAGCAAAAAAAATTATTTATTTATTTAGGCTGCACTGGGTTTTAGTTGCAGCATGTAGACTTCTTAGTTACAGCATGCATGCAGGATCTAGTTCCCCGACCAGGGATCCAACCCGGGCCCCCTGCATTGGGAGCACAAAGTCTGACCCACTAGACCACCAGGGAAGTCCTAGGTTGTTTATTTAATGTACACACTTATCACTACAAACTTCCTACTCAGAACTGCTTTTTCTGCATCCCATAAGTTTGGTATGTTTTTTTCCCATTTGTTTCAAGACACTTTTTGATGTTCCTTCTGATTTCTTCTTTGATCCACTGGTTGTACAGGTGTGTGTTAACTTCCCTTTTTGTGTGTGTGAAATTTCCTGTCAATCATTTCCAGTTTCATGCCATTAGGGTCAGAAATGATACTTGTTATGATTTCAGTTTTCCTAAATTTGTTAAGATCTTATGTTTTGTAACCTAATGTATGATAGAATGTTCCATGTGTGTTTAAGAACAACGTATATCTTCTGTTGTTGGATGGAATGTTTCGTATATATCTGTTAGGTCCATTTGATCTAAAATGCAGTTCAAGTCCAATGTTTCCTTACTGATTTCCTGTCTGGATGCTTGAAAGTGGGATATTAAAGTCTATTATTATTGCATTGCTATCTATTTCTACCTTCACATGTTAATATTTGCTTTATATATTCAGATGCTGCAATGTTGGGTGCATACCTATTTACAATTGTTATATCTTCTTAATGACCGACCCCTTTATCATTATTTCATTATTTATGACCTTGTCTCTTGTCACATTTTTTTACTTAAAGTCTATATTGTCTGCCAGAAGTATATCTACCCCTGCTCTCTTTTGGTTTCCATTTGCGTAGAATATCTTTTTCCATACCTTTGCCTTCAGTCTACAACTGTCATTAAAGCTGGACTGATTACAGGCAGGATCTTGTAGGGTGTTGGGTCTTTTTTTTTTTTTTCCTTCAATTTTAACCCAGTCAGCCTCTCTGTATCTTTTGATTAAAAAACTTAATCCATTTACACTTAGTAATTGTTAATAGGTAAGGACTTACTATTTCCATGTTGCTAAATGTTTTCTGACTGCTTTGTAATTCCTGTGTTCCTTTCTTCCTATTTTCATTTGTGATTTGATAATGTCTGTAATGTTGTGCTTTGATTCCTTTCTCTTTATCTTTTGTGTTTCTACTATAGGTTTTTGCTTTGTGGTTTCCATGAGGCTTACATAAAACAGTTATTTTTAATTGACAATTTAACTTTGATCACACATAAAAACTGTACTGCTTTACACCCCCATTTTATGTTTTTGATATCACAATTTACATATTTTTATATTGTGTACCATTAACAAATTATTGTGGCTAAATTTTGTCTTTTAGCTTTTATACTAGAGTTAAGTGATTTACACACTACCATTACAGTATTAAGGTATTCTGAAATTTTTTTGAATTTATTTTTATTGAAGTATAGCTGACCTACAATACCATGTTAGTTTCAGGTTTACAGCAAAGTGATTAGAATACACACACACACACACACTCCCCTATCCCTTTTGTAACCATAAGCTTGTTTTCTGTCTGTCTGTTTCTGTTTTGTAAATAAGCTTATTTATACTAATTTTTAGATTCCACATATAAGTGATATCATACTTGTCTTTATCTGACTTACTTTACTTAGTATGATAATCTCTAGGTCCATCCATGTTGCTGCAAATGGCATTATTTCATTCTTTTTTACAGTGAGTAATAGTCCATTGCATATATATATACACCACATCTTCTTTATCCATTCATCTGTTGATGAACACTTAGGCTGCTTCCATGTCTTGGCTACTGTAGTCCTGCTATGAACACTGGGATGCATGTATCTTTTCAAATTAAGAGTTTTGTCTTTTCCAGATATAAGCCCAGGAGTGGGATTGCTGGATCATATGGTAACTCTATATTTAGTTTTTTAAGGAACCTCCAAACTGTTTTCTATAGTGGCTGCACCAATTTACATTCTCATCAACAGTGTAAGAGTATTCCCTTTTATTTTATCCAAAATGAAACGTTTATGTTTTTTGCAAATAGCTTCTTTCCAGAAGACAGCCGTCTTCTCATTCTCTTGACGATGTCTTTTGCAGAGGAGAAGTTTTTAATTGCAATGAAGCCTAGCTTATCAATTATTTCTTTCATGGATCATGCCTTTGGTGTTGTATCTAAAAAGCCAAACCCAAGGTCATCTAGATTTTCTCCTATGTTATCTTCTAGAAGTTTTACAATTTTGAGTTTTATGTATAAGTCTTCAATCCATTTTAGTTAATTTTTTTTTTTTTTTTTTGGTACGCGGGCCTCTCACTGCTGTGGCCTCTCCCGTTGCGGAGCACAGGCTCCGGACGCGCAGGCTCAGCGGCCATGGCTCACGGGCCCAGCCGCTCCGCGGCATGTGGGATCTTCCCAGACCAGGGCATGAACCCGCGTCCCCTGCATCGGCAGGTGGACTCTCAACCACTGCGCCACCAGGGAAGCCCCATTTTAGTTAATTTTTGTGAAGCGTTTATGGTCTGAGTCTAGATTAACTTTTTGCATGTGGATGTCCAGGTGTTCCAGTACCATTCTTTAATCTGTTCCATCGATCTATTTGTCTATTCTTTTGTATTCTGTAATTTGTATTATCACTGTATTTGGGGGCTCGGTTGTCTGTTGCATATGTTTATAATTGTTATATCTTATTGGTGAATTGACTTTTTTATCATTATATAATGCTCCTCTTGGTCTCTTGTAACAATTTTTGTCTTAATTAGTCTATTCTGTCTAATATTAGTAGAATCACTCCTGTTCTCTTTTGGATACTGTTTGCATGGAATAACTTTTCCCGTCATTTTACAATCGATTTATGTCTTTGAATCAAAAGTGAGACAACCATAGTTCGATGATGGTGTGAGAAATCAAATGTAGTTTGGTAAGCAAATCTATTATAGGTCTGGGTCTCTACTGTATGCTTCCATTTATATAAAGTACAGAAAATGGCACAAGTGGCCTGAACTGACAGACTCAGGGAGTTATCCCTGAAAGGGAGTGGGTGCAGAAAGCACGAGGGCTTTGGGGGACTGCCTGCCTTCATTTGCTTTCTCATCTGGATGGTGGCTGCAGAGTGTGTCCATTTTGCAAATATACAGCCACTGGACACTTGCTTGCACTCCTATGTATGTGTGCTATACTTCACAAACACTTTAGGGTAAATAAAACAAATCTTGATTCCTTAAGAGATGAAAATGGATCCTGGTGTGTGTGGGTGTGACCACTGATTCCTATTGTTCTCATGGAGGCCCACGAGGGGGTGTGCTCATACTATCCAGGCAGGGAGGCCTTTTCTGTGGGTAAGGTACTGTGGCACTGCCATTTGCTTAGGAGGAGGAGCTGTGTGTGTGTGTGGGTGGGGGGGTGGCGGGGAGGAGGGAGCCTCCGCTCCAGGGACCTAGGCTTACCAAGGCAAGTTCATGGATGACTGAGGTGAACTCACAAGAGCCAGTGTGCTTTCCCACAAGAAATCTGACAAAATGATAACACATCGCTCTTCCAGCTCTGTTTGGGCACACATGAAAGATGAGCACAGAGGCGAACCTGATGGCATCTGATCCCTGCCAAAATTCCACACCAGTCTGATGTCAGACTGAAGGCATATCTGTTTTTCCAGGAGGCTCCCAAAGGCAGGAGGCAGTGTCTCCAAGCTGGCGCTGTTGTTTCCAGCTCTGGTAACCTGCTTGGGTGTGTGGGGGTGAAAATCACTGCAGGGAGATGGAGGAGGTGGCAGGAATGGGGACATTCCCTCTTGGAAAGGAAGACCAAGTGGAAAGCCTTTCAGCTCCAACTGCCCCCTCCCACAGGCTCCCCAGGACCCCACCCACTCAGGAGCCTGCCACTCCTGAAGAAGCACATGTTCAAGGACCTGAAGCACACTGAGGGGTAGGGAAGGCCTCAGCATATGCGCTTGTGCAAATCAAACACCCCAAAAAGCAGGACTGGGCCGAGGACCGGGTGGTATCCCCACCTGAAAAAGAGCCTGCCCTGCTCAGCTCACTGCCAATGCCCCCTCCTCCTGGGGGTCTCCTCCAGATCTGTCGCAGGCTCTCTTCCCAACCTCTTCCAGGGAACTGCTGGGATGACAGGACAGTAGGGAAAGAAGACTCCTTCTAGCTCCTGAGTTACAAAAACAATTCTCTTTGGAAAGAAAGGTTCAAACTGAACATGGGTCCATGCTACTAAAGTGGGATGGGTGGGGATTGTCAGAAGGAGGGGGCCTCTCAGTGACCATGAAGCCAAGGGAGACTCCGGGTGGAGAGGAGATGCCAGGGTAGCAGGATCCTGACCTCAGACAGCCTCCCCAAGGGAAGCCCTGAGATTTGGGTGAAATCACTCAGGCCTGACTGAGACCATCAGAAGGAGAGGTGGCAAACTGTCCCTAAGACTTCCTATTCCCTCAGACATGATTTGTACCCTATGCTCACACTCACAAGCAATCACTGGGACAGGCTCAGCGTGCCTTGAACACATTCCTACAGGTGAACATGGTTTTGTGTTGACAAACAAGTAACTCTTGTTGCCTGCACCTATTCATTCCTGGGCACAACGAGCAAGAGTTTGGAGGGCAAAGGATCCCTCGTCATGCAAATCTCTTTGCTTCCTAGTCAGTACAATGCAAAGGCAATGTGCTCTCACTGCCACGCTGCTGGGTGCTCATGACACCTGACGTCCGTCACGGGAGGCACCCCTTGTCTCCCCTTCCCCCCACGCCTCCTGAGATGGGCTTCAGGTTGCTTCCAGTTTCCACCACCAGGGTTAACGACAGGCTGGTTTTCTTGTTTTAGGTGCTGAAATTATAGTGCATTGCTGGACCCACAGTCATCTGGAGCAGGGGGTCGGAGCAGCCACAGAGAACAAGTTTTGTGCTTTGTCTTTTTATTATTCTTTATTTACTGGTCCTACCAACGTGACCCTTTACCCAGGCCCACTGTTCCTATGTGCACTGGCTTTACAGACATTTGCACCATATGTCTGTGTCCCAAGTTGTGACTGATTTCTCCTTCCTATTCCTTTTCCATGCAGTGCCTCATTTTCTCAGAATCTGAAGGCATTTTTGTTTGTTTGGGTCTGTGTAAAGGTTCCTTGGCAGGAGAACATGCATATGATCTTAAAATAAAGACATTCTGACACTAAGGTAATGCACAGAAAAAATACAGTACACAGACATCATTGCAAATAAATACCCCGTACAGATGAAGTTTTTGTAAATGTAACATTATTTCTTATGAATCAACACTGTAAGAGAAGGTAAAAATAGGGGTCCCTACAACTAGGAATAAAAATGCTTATTCCAGGAAACAGAATTCTTCTATTCTTGCTACTTATATTATTATAATTTGTCCTGTATTTTGGAGGAGAGAGGACACTTCTTCTTCCTCCTCCTTGAGTACCAATTTGACCACTTGCACAACCTCACTCAGCAGATCAGGACAGGACATAGATCTGGTTTGCTAAGGAGCTTTAGTGACTTCTGTTTCCTGAAATTAACAGTGATTAGTTACACCAAGCAAGAGAATATATAATGTCTCTCTCTCACATTTGCAAAGAATACTATGGCTAGCCCTCACCCCAATGCATGAGGCCGACGGTGCCGGCTCCCCTGCCACCCGCCCCACTCTTCACAAACGTGGCGTGTTGTTCACATAGCTTGCTTAGCTTGTCCCATAAAGTCCATTTGGTTCCCAAAGCACACTCAAGGTTTGTGTTCACTTTCGTTTTCTCAGCCCCTGAATTTGCAAGGGTCTGCACAGTAAAGAATCACTGACTAACAGAATTTTGCACAATTGCTGTTTTCTTTCCCTCAATGAAGATGCCCAGGGTCAGGTTAGAAGGTGTGCACCTGTTCACACTGATTGGTCCACACTGGCCTTCAACATTCCCAACTAGCTCTTCACTGTCCATTTTAGAGAATAAACTACGCTGGAACACCTCCCTAAACTGATGAAGGCACTACTGGCAATGATTACTAACAAAAAGGCGTTGAAATATAACACCCTAAAAATCGACGACTGTAGAATTTTCTAAGTGTACCACAATTTGGCACAACAACCGGAGTAACAAAACAATTCCAATTTGGAATTTCACTGGTACAGTTGTATAAAATTCTGTTAATCAGTCATGCTTCACAATGTCCTAAAACCCAGAAAATTCTGGAATTTGTAGGTAATACTACTCATTCAATAATTTATCTTTTTGTTTTCAAGTGCCTTTTACTGTTTAACCAGAGCAAAGGTCAAGTTTTCTTCTTGTTACATTGAACTATTCCTAAGAATAATAATAATACAATATGAAAAACCCCAGAATCCGAATACCCTGGATTTCTTAATGAACAATGGCATTTAAAATCTGTAATTTCAAACACGAACCACAATGCCGTATAATTAAAAGGCTGCTGAACCACAGCATGGATACATTTAGCCGGGCTCCTTACCAAGTTGAAGCCTTCACCTAAACAGTCTAGAGCTACACGCTAGGAGGACACACCTGTGCCATGTGCTGATAACAGATCAACACACCGTTGGGAGCTACAGGACCACGAGACAGACTACGGCATCTGAGACCATCTCTACGCCAGGGATGAAGGAAGCAAATATAATATCAAAATATCAAAAGTGCACAGGTGGATTGGGTAAAAAAGGAGTATCTGTAATAGGGAGACCCCAGTGGTGAGTGTTTCTAGAGGGTTCCTAAGCAAGCCTGGTGGTCGCTGTCCAAGCAGGTTCTTCAGCGCCTGTACAAAGGCCTTTCCAAGCAGCAGCTGCCGGCATTCTCAACATTAAAGCTTTTATTTCCTCTGCCATTAAAAACTTGGGGAATGCTATTTTGAAAAGAATTGCAGTAGCATATCCAAAAACGTTTCTAAGTGGACTTTTAGGCTGCCCTTCCTTCCTCTGCGTGGGCCCATGGGAGAGGAGGGGAGGGGGCTGCAGTGTGACAGGGCCGGCGGCCGAGTCCTCCCAGCAGCTACTCTACAGCTGAAAATGGGAGAAAACAAGACAACGTTAGAACCGGTCACCCGTCAGACAACTAAAGCTCTCACCGAGCTGTGAGGGCATGGGTGTGTTAGTTGGCAGCAGAGAAGACCTGCATATGTTAGGGGGCGCCGCTGGCCCCGAGTACCTCATGAAGACCCTTTACTTTACAAGTATGGAGAGAAGCTGTGTGCCAGGCTTGGCAAGGAGGCAGAAGCAGTATGCGGCACCAGCAGGCAGCCACGCCCCTGGAAGTCCTGCTTGCAGAGGGGAGATGGCCTGACATCTTCTCAAGTGGGAGGGGAATCCAAGATCTGACATCCCATCTGCAAAACAGCCTGGAGCTGGGTATAGGCACACAGAAGGGACAGGTATGGTCCATCCTGTGTATCTTCACTCCGCAGTTTGCCAAATCCAAGTTGGTCTGGGTAGCACCTGGCATCTGGTGGGAATTGAGACATGCTTGGGAATTAAGGGAAAGAGTGGAATGAGGGCAGATACCAGTGTGCAGGGACAATGAAAATTCCCCCTCTGGGCCCCAGAGAGAGGAGGCAAAGAGCTATTCAGGAAGACTGCACCTTCATGACTGGTGGGCCCAAGGATGACATGGAGAGAAACACTGAGAGAAGTTCGGCTGCCAAAGCTCTTGGTGTGGGTGCAGCTTCTGAGCATGGGGGAGTACTATGGCTGCCTTTCCTGCCTGTCACCACCTCTGGAATTGCACTGATGATCAAGAACCATATTCCTCCTACTGTGAATCCTGAAACTAGCCCTGGGTCCATTCAAGGTTCCCTTCCTACACCAGGCTGGGCTTCAGTTAATAGGTGTGGAACCCAGTCCCTCATTTCAGCCTGGCCCGCTGGTAACTCAAGCTCAGGTTGGGGGTTTCCACAGCCCTGTTTCTTGTAGTCTGAAGCCCCCTGAGAGGAAGGCCTGATAATGGGCAGAGAGTGAAAAAATCCAACTGGAAGCTGGGGACACTCTAAGTACAAAAGGATGGGCTTCCTGTGAGGACAGAGGTCTGGCCAGGCACTTGGGAAGTTTTTCTCATTAGAAAAAACCCAAGCCTTTGGCCTGCCGATTTGTCACCTTGCAGGCCGCCGGACAAGCGTACAAATCTCAGAAAGAGAAGCTGAGGCTGCTGAGCTCTGGTCTGGGGTGTGGTTAGGTATGCCTGGGCCTCTTGAGCACGTGTACGCCTGGGCTGGAGGACATGGGACACAGGGCTGCTCTTCCTCTGGGTTTAGGGGAAGGAATTCTGTAATTCTGTCCCAAATATAAACTGTAACGAGATGCCGCGCAAACTACAAAATAATTGTCTCCGTAATCTGTACCAAGCACAGAGTGTCCTCCGAGGCCGCACCTGGGATTCAGGCTGGAACCTCTAACACTGGTTTCTGGGTGCCGGGGCAGTACAACTGCATTAGACACATGCAGGGAACATGCAAGTTTCAATGCAAGTTCTGCCCCTCCCAGTGAGAGCCAATGGCACGCGGGCCCTGGGAAGCCACACTTTTGTGAGGACAGATGGCTCCAACCCCACCTTGACCACCCCTCCAAGAGAGCAGCTGCTGTGAAGGGTGGTCCCGAGGGGTGAGAAACAGACACAAAGCTTGCAGTGTCCAGGTGGAGAAGCAGGCTGCCTCTGCTAACTTCTTCCCTCTGTGCATTAGTCACAGTTAAGACCAGCCTAGCACCATGGTCCCGCTGCTGCCAGGTTAGTTGAGGTGAAGCGGACAGGTGATATGCGGCAGGTTAGCTGCAGCGTGTACCCTTGCGGCCCTAATCGCAGTAAACGTTATATTTCTCGCCACAGAGCACCTGGGCAGCAAGCCCAGCACCCTCAGCCCTGTCACTAGCGCAGGCGCAGGTGTGACTTACGCTCGGGGTACCAGGCTTGGCCTTGGGGGTGGCCTTGGCGCGGCTTCGCCGGGTCTGCTCATGGTCCAGCTCAAGCAGCTCCAGCCGCTGGGTCAGCGCCAGCTTCTGCTGGATGGCCATGCGCAGCAGCGAGTTGAGTGTCTTCTTCTCGTCCTCAGCAGCTGCCAGCTGCCGCTGCATCTCATCCAACTGTGTGATGTACTCGTCACACCTGCAGGGACGCAAGAGGCAAGAGCGTGGCTGAAGGACCTGGGAGAGCCAGCGGCGTGTGTGATCATGGCTCCCGTACTGAGGGCTCCAGAAGGTGAGCAGACCCCATCTGCTCACTGGGCTAGAAACGAAGAGGATGTGCCCCTCTGAGGTTTGGCTTTCTCTGGGAGGGGCTCTCTGAAGCCAGTTTTCACTAAAGGAGGTGGTGGCTGCCCTTCAAGGCCTCCAGGTGGCTCAGGGGCAGCGGGCTGGAGGTGTGATATCACTTGGCTCTCAGGATGTGGGGATAAACCCGAGGGCAGGAATTGGCTTGCTCCCGGAATAGCCCAGGCACACAGTAGGTGCTTAGTAAGTCTAGAACAAATGGCTAACCAGAGCCTGGGAAAAGCACATGTGGATGTCATAAACAGCCCTATTTTAGTATCTGCTGAGCTGTGGCACATGCTCCCCACCTAGGTAAGGAGCTGGGAGAGAAATGCCCATCCTGGGCCTGTCCCTGAGGGAGGGAGTGCGGCCTGGGTGAAGGGGATGGTGGGCACACCCACCCTACACCCCCATCCACCAAGGCCAAGGACCATCAGCAAGTTTTAACCCTTGCCCCGAGGTTTGCAATCTTGGCACCATCTGACAAGTCAGGCTTTTAAATAAAACAAGTTGAGGAAGCAAGGGCCAACATACTATGTGCTGAGGACTAACTGAGATCTTTCCCAAGCACTTTGCCCAGGAGGAAAGAAAGCTTCCAGAGAGGCCTGGAAGCTTCTTTCTTTGTCTTTGCCCCCTCCTCCCACATCGCTGAAATGCAGGGAGTGCCCAGCACCCTGGCACAAGGCAAAGTAGGCCCTGAGCTCAGTTTCAACGCTGTTTAACCCAGAGCCTCAGCCTCCCAACCCTGACTGACACTGGCCAGCAGATGGCACCATGCCTCTCTGAATAGGGAAACACCCAGAAGCAGGCCCCAAAAGCAGCCTCCAGCTCTGCACCTGCCCGGCTTCCTGACCACAGGACTGGCCTAAAGAAAGACGCCGCCTGCCACCCCCACAAACTCTTAACTGGTAGGGTCAGAGGGGCAGCACTGGGACCCCGCCCCTGCTGGGAGGGAAACCTTCCTTCTAAATACATGAACTTCCCACCAAGTTCTGGGGGCAAACTCATTTGTTATCACTGGCTTGCCCACTTGCCTGTTTCTCCTTCGAAGCTCATGCCTCCAGCCTGGCCATAAGGACCCACTCTTTCAGCTTTCTGCTTCCAACTTTCTCATCTTAGGCGTAAAGTGGAGACAAAACTGGGCCCCTGGGCTGCTGAGCAGCGAAAGGAGCAGTGAGCGTTACCTGGTGGCGAACATGGCACGCAGTGAGGAGAAGGTGGCCGCGTCCTCCTTGAGGGCCTTGAGCTCGTTGCGCAGCTTCATCATGGTCTCGGTCACCATGGCCTTCTCGTTCTCGTACTTGCTCTTTAGGTTGGCGAGGGCCACCTCTGCTGTCTAGGGGGTCAGAGATGCAAAAGACGGGCAGGTGAGGGGCGCCAGGAGAGGTCTGCTGCCTCAGTGCCACAGACCAAGGCCCCAGCCAGCCCTCTCAAAGGCCTCAGCCCCTCCCCGCAGCACTGAGGTGAGGTTTTCTCACATCTTTCCTTCAGTAGCAGGAACAGCACGGACAGGAGGCCAGGGAGGGTGAGAAACCCCCCGCCCACGTGCCCGCCCCGATGGACCCGAGCGCCGTGCACACCTGCTTGTTGGCCTTGAGCACCGTGCGCAGCGTGGTGATCTGCTCCCGCTTGGTGCTGAGCAGCGACTTCAGCTTCAGGATCTCCTCCATGAGTGCCTCCCGGTCCTTGTCCGCAGCTGGGCCCAGCTCCTGTGAGGCCAGGCGCTGCCGCGACAGCTCTGTGGTGCGGTCCACAGCTGCCTGCAGGTGCCTGATCTGGTCACGGATGATGGCGATCAGGTTGTAGATGTTCATGGGCTCCCGGCGTGGGTCACTCAGGGGCGAGGGCAGTGAGGAGCCAGGTGAGGGGCTGCTGTCCCTGGCCCTACCCTCTGAGGCAGGCGGCCCCTTGGGCAGGACAGGTGAGCGACGCCCACGGGTCTCGGGGCTGCAGCTGCCGGCGCCAGCCGGGCCCTCTCGGTAGTAGTCCAGCACCACACGGGTGGGCGTCTCGTTGTTGCACATGCACACGTGGTGGTAGAGGTTGGCCAGCTCCTCACTGAAGGTCACCAGCTCGTCCTGGGCCACGCTCAGGCTGCCTTGTGTCTCGCCTGCGACGTCGCTCACCTTCTTCAGCTCCATCTGCAGCCGGGACAGGAGCTCGCGGTCCTGGCGGCTGGCCTTCTCCAACAGGGAGACCTTCTCAGTGAGCGCCTGGCTTTCGGCCTCATGCTGGCCCTTCTCCTCGGTGTGCTGGGCCTCGCTGGCCTCGTGTGCACTGCGCAGCGCCTTCAGCTGCTCCCGAAGCTCACCAGCCTCTGCCAGGGCCACACGGTACTTGCAGGCCAGGATCTCAGGCCCATTGATGTCCACCTCATAGTAGTCACCATCCTCATGGCTGTCTCGCTCCTTCTCACTGTCCAGGGCTGTCCGCCGCTCCTTGCTGGCCTGCAGGCGCCGCAGAGCACTCAGGTTCTCTGTGAGGCGGCTCACCTCCTCGTGCTGCTCCGACAGGGCCCCTCGGGCCTGCTCCAGCTGCTTCTGTGTGTCCTGCAGCGTTGCCAGCAGGCCAACCTTCTCCCGCTCCATCTGCGAAGGCACAGAAAAGGCCCGTCAACAGCCCACAGGAGTACTTGCGCTCAGAAGACCCCTGGACAGTCCCAGGAGTGACCCCATCCATGCCATGACCATCACCCTGCTAGCCTCTCTGTGATAAATTCGGGTGGAGGTGTCATGTGTGGGGCTATGATGGCTCTTCCCCGTGCCCAGATGCTTGCGGGGCTTGGTGAGTCCCTCCTCAGAGACATGCAGTGAACCAAGGGGCTGTGGTGCAGACCCTGGGATTCTGTTCAGTCGGGGCAGGAAACCCTGACGTGACGTGTCTACAGGACACAGCATGGGAAACTACACACAGGGACCTCAGAGCGACATAAGAAAACCTCTGGTGGTGCCCAAACTTGTAACCAGAAACCTAATTCTCTGGGCACCTTCCACCTATAATGCTGCAATTCCACTTAGGTTAACAATACAGAATTACCTATGTAAAAGAAACGTAAGTAAAAGAAGGTGCATAGCATTGACAAAGTGTCAGGAAAGCGCTGTCCTGGTGACGAGCAGGTCTGACCAACACCATGGGGGACAGGAGTGGAGGTGGGAATGGTGCACGTGGGCCCAAGGCCCGGGGCTGTGACAAGACCTGGGTGGGGTGGGGCTACCCACCCGCTCACCTGCATTAGCTGCTGCTTAAGCTTCTGGATCTCAGAGATGTTGAGCTCACTGAGGAGGTCAGAAACGAGGCTGGGGGAAGGTGGAGCAAGGCCGTCCTTGGTGGGCGTGGAGGTCTTGTTGTCCAGCGGCAGCTTGGCCAGGCCACCGTGCTCAAAGCCATTGGCCAGGGCTTCGGCGTCATCACCGAGCTTAAGGCCGTCCAGGGAGACGTGCAGGTGGCTGGTGTAGAGGGAGTCATTGATGCTCATGTAGTGCGACAGCTCCTTGCGCAGACTGTTCTTCTGCTCCCGCTCTGTCTTCAGCGTCTCCAGCGCCTCCTCCAGCTGCCGCTCCGAGATCTCCTTGAGCCGAATGGCGTCCTCCAGCTGGCTGTTGAGATATTCGGTCTCCTCCTCCAGACGCTTGATCTCATGCTTGAGACCCTCAAACTCCACCTGTGAAAGAGGTCAACACTCTTCTATGCCTGAGGAATGGGGAAGAAGCACCATTGTGCTGACTACACAGCTGGGAAGACACGGATGCTTAGAGAGTTACAGGCATGAGGTGCACACAGGAAATGGTCAGCCCACACCTGGGACACACGTGCACGTGGTATGAACAGTGCAGAAGCATGAGACTTGCTCATCACCAGAGATGCCACGGAAATCAGAACACATCCACACTGCCAATT
This sequence comes from Delphinus delphis, assembly GCF_949987515.2. NCBI lineage: Eukaryota > Metazoa > Chordata > Mammalia > Artiodactyla > Delphinidae > Delphinus > Delphinus delphis. The sequence goes on along the minus strand of NC_082688.1, from coordinate 89,731,212 downwards.
TGTCAGGTGACTTAAAGTGTTGCCAAGTGAAAGTGAGGGTTAGGCCAGGGCCGTGGCCCAGAGCCAACCTACCTGTCCCACCTGCCCAGCCCAGATACTTGCCTGGTTCTGCCTGAGCACAGACACCTGCTTTTGCAGACTGATGTTCTCCTCCTCCAACTCCGAGTAGTCCTGCAGCAGGCGGGCCTCCCGGAACTTGTACTCCTTGATGTCATCCCGCAGGCGGCCACGCTGAATCTCTACATTTTGGTTGATCTGCCAGGAGGAAGGCAGGTGTGAGCAGCCTGCCCTAGCTGGTCTCACCACCCCTTGGGCAGGAGGAGCTCAGTGCAGCCAGGCCCACCATAGTGGTCATACAGCTGGGACTTGGAATCCCAGGCCTGCTCTGGTGCCCGATGTGGCCACCTGGCGAGGAGCTGGGGCCCTGGGCTGTGAGGTATTGCAGTGAACAATGCAGGATCTCAGCCTGCTCTGACCCTTGGTTTCTTCATCTGTAAAATGGGGTTCAGAGTAGTTCCTCGGTCACATGCTGCTGGTAGCATGTACAATGGTGCAGTGCTGTGGAAACAGTCTGCAGCTACTCGAACAGTTCAGCACAGAGTTAACATCTGACCCATCAATGCCCCTCCTCGGCATGCACTCGAGAGAAAGGAAAACACACGTCCATCAAAATCTTGTGCACAAATGTTCAGACACTATTCACAATAGCAAAGGTGGAAACAACTCAAATGTCCCCCAACTGATGAGATAACATGCTGTAACACAAATAAATCTTGAAAACAACATGAGTAGAAGAAGAGGTGTTAGTGGTCATGTATTGTATTGTAAGATTCCACTTACATGAAATGTCCAGAATAGGCAAATCCACAGAGATAGAAAGCAGATGGGTGGTCGCTGGGGGGCAAGGAGAAGATGGGATGGAGAGTGACTGCTAACGGGGTTTCTTCTTGGAATGATGTAATATTCTAGAATTGATTTGGGATGGTGCATAAATCTGTAACTATACTAAAATCCACTGACTGTACACTTTAAGTGGGTGAGTTGTAAGGGCTATGAATTATCTCAATAAAGTTGTTAAAAAAGGAGTTCCTGCCTCCAAGGTGCCTTGAGGATTCAGATATCATGCACGGAGAGAGGCCAGTGCAGACCTGTCATTAACTGTGCACTCAAGACTGGTGGGAATTCTCAACCGGCTGCTACTATGCGCCGTGTGCCAGGACCTGGGTCCCTTGGCCCACATTCTGGGGCCATCTTATATACTGCAGGATGCTTAGCAGCGACCTGAGCCCTGCCTACTGGATGCAGCCCGCACCCCTGCTGTGACCACTGAAACTGCCTCCAGACATGGCCAGTGTGCCATGGGGGCAGAATCATCCCCTAGACAAACTCTCCATCTCTCCCCACATCCCTGTTCCCAACAATCCAAGCAGCTTCCCCCACATGCCTGCAAAGACCTAACACCACCACCCCCAGGCCAACACCGCCCCACCTGGACCCTCGGCTAGAAGCGCCATCACCCACTGGGCCCCATAGCTCACTCTGTCCTCCTCACCCAGCACACTGGCCTCTCTGCTGGTGCTGAGGTTTCCTGTGATCACATCCGTGCATACACTAAGATTCCATATAGGTACACACGGAACGGCAATGTTGGATTGGTAAAATGAAATAGGACCAATAAGAAAAAAAGTTCAAGAAAGCAACAGAGAGGGGAGTGAGTCATTATATGTGTCAAGCACTCGTGACAAACGCTCACTACCAAAATCTCCAGTAAATGGACTGATGCAGTCTTCTCAATAAGTGACCCAAGGAGGTACCCAAGAGCCAACACCAGAAAAAACACACCAAGTTACTGACTGGAGAAATGCAAGGCCCCCGGAAACCAAAACTCCTATTAGGCAAAAATAAACAAAATAACAGTGTGAGTGGCAATGGGAAGAAACATATACTTACTTGCTTCCTAACAAAGTTCTGCATACACCTCGACTCTGGCCATTTCCCTTGTTAACCACCCAACTGACTGTTATGGTTAATCTTAGCGTCAACTTGCCTAGGTCCTGGCATCCAGATATTTGGTCAAACACCGGTCTAGATGTCGCCATTCAGGTATCTTTTAGATGAGATTAACATTTAAATTAGTAGACCCACTGAGTAAAGCAGATCACGTGCCATAGTGTGGGTGGGCCTTATCCAGTCAGTTGAAGGCCTTGAGGAAAAAAAAAAGACAGCCTTCAGACTCAAGCTGCAACATCAGTTCTTCCCTGGGCCTCCAGCCAGCTGGCACAACCCGCAGATTTTGGATCTGCCAGCTCCCACAACTGAGGGAGCCAATTCCTTACAATAAATCTCTCTCTCTATACACACACACCCCTATTGGTCTGCTTCTCTGGAGAGTCCTCACTAACACAATGGTTGCTATACAAGAACCATGCCTGCTGCATCCACCTTGTGTAAGGCAAGCTGGTTGCTCCCCACCTGGTGTGGTTCAGCCCACTCTGGCCTGATGCACCTGCTGAGACCACCTGCCCACTCTCAGTATGGGAGGACACAGGAGGTAAGATGGTGAGACAGGGGCAGCGGGCAGGGGCAGCTGTTGGTCACGAACAATGTAAATGGGCTTTATTTAAAATTTAACAACTCCCCTCAATAAAACAAGTGGTCCTGAAGTGGACAGAAAGAACACAGAAAGAGATAAGACCACGGGCCAGCCTGATTGCCTAGGCCGAAGCCCTCTGCACCCCGGAACCTATGTGCCCAGGCTGCACCAGAAACCTCTGCTGAGCTGAACCCTTACACAGTCTTCCTGCACAGGAATCGTCTTTGTTTTTTTTTATTGAGATATGATTCATATACCATGAAGTTCACCCACTGAAAGTGTACAATTCAGTGGTTATAGCTTATTCAGAGCTGTGCACCATTACCTGTTCTGGAACATTTTCATCACCCTAAAAAGAAACCACACACCAATTAGCAACCACCAATCTTCTTTCAGTCTGTGGATTTGCCTTTCACAGAAATGGACCTGAACAACATGTGGCCTCTGTGTGGCTCAGAAAACCTTTCACTGGCGCTGTCTCCATACTGGCACTGCACTTGGTGCTTGACTGCCCCGAGGGGCATCACCCACTCCTTCACTACTGAGTACCAACTGTGCTAGGTGCTGCTCTAGGCTCTGTCTTGTTCACTGAGGCACGTGTATAGTCGCCCACGCACAGCACACACATGGCCAACTGGTGTCAGCTGCTGCTGAGTGAGGCCCTGAGTAAGTGAGGAGGGGTGTTGTACTGAAGTCAGGTCTGGGAGTCTGGAATGCAGAGCAGCCAGTACCCCATGTTGCAGAAGCCCCATCACGGCACAGCTGGAACTAAGGCACAGGGAGGGAGCACCGCCCTGCACAGGAGCGCTCCAAAGCTGGTCAGTATTTTCCCTCAGAGGAAAGGACAAGATGTTTAGCCATGAGGCCATAGCCCAAGCCCCAGGAAAGGCCTGTGGCCCCATGTAAGGCCAGGGTGGAGGTGGGAGGGATGCCCCAGCCCCGTCAGAGCTGTGGAGCCTGCACAGGGAGAAGGTGAAGACAGAGGCAGAGACCGGAGCAACGTGAACACAAGACAAGGAACACTGAGGGTTGCCGGCACCCAAAAGCTGGAGAGGCTCCACCTGGAACACGGTCCTGCCAGCACCTTCATTTCAGACACAGAAAATCTTAGAGAATAAAATTCTGTGGTTTTTAAGCCAGTAGTTTGTGGCAATCTATTATGGTGGCCCGAAAGAACAAATATACAAATATAGGTTTAATACCAGGAAAAAGACATTGCTGTAACAAATACCTGAATATGTGGAAGTGGCTGTGGAGGTGGGGATGGCCAGAAGCTGGAAGAGCTTTGAGGAGGACAGGAAAAGGCCAGACTGCCTTGAGACTATTGGGAGAAATGTAATTGTTTCAGGTGACTCTGGTGAGGTTCAGAGAAGAGTCACAGAGAAATCTTCAGCTGCCTTAGGGAATGCATATACCATCACAAAATAACACTAGAAGAGGTACGAATGGTAGTTAGAAGTGCTCCCAGTAAGGCCTTAGGAGGGAACAAGAAACAGTGGAAAGGCGGTCCTTGCTGTAAGGCGGTAGAAAACCAGACTGAGCTGTATACCAGGGCTGGGTGGAAGGCAGAATTAGTAAGCGAGGAATTTGGATGATTAGCAACCTCTGGGTTGTCTGCCCATGTGACAACTCCATGCCCTGGCTCTGGAGCCAGGTGTCCTTCTGTCCAAGCCTGTCCACTCCACGCTGGAGCACGGGGCTGCTGCCCCTCACCCAAAACCCACCACCTCACTTTGTGGCCAAACACCTTGCTTTCTTCCAGCAGCTCCTGGTGGCCCAAATGCCACCACAGCAGGAAATAAGCCTTTTCCTGGCTCCTAGCCAGGACAGGGGAGATGACAGCCGACATAACTTCTGCTGGGACATCTTTGTCACTTACTCCTGGGCCTGTGCAGGGCCTGACATGTGCAGAGTCCACCAGGAAAGCAAGGCCAGGGTCCAATGGGACAGAAAGATTTTTCCTAGTGGGGGGTCCCACTGGGCAGATGCTGCTGACCCCTCCACAACTCACAGTCCTGCTTCGCCAGGAAGCCCTCACTCCTCCATTCCCAAGGCAAATCCGTGGAAGGCCTTGGCATGTGCCAAGGACCTGACCCTGCCTCCAGCCAGCTGTGGCTGTGCCCAGCTCCTTGGGTCTCTGCTTCTCCATCTGCAAAATGGGGCCCAAGGCCATGTCCCAGGACAGAAGTCGACAGGGCCCGTCCATTCACAGTGCAGAGGTCAGGACCCACTGACTTTAGGCATGCAGCCAAACCTTCTGCACCTTGGCTTCCCAATTTGTGAGATGGGGGAAGTAAGTGGATGCCCACAGCGTCACTGAGAGGACAAGTTATGGGGTAGCTGGAACTGTCTCACATGCTGAGCATGTTTGCTACACGTGTCACATGATGGAGGCCACAAGTTCCTCTTGGAGAGTTGGGCATGGGGGATTGAACCCCTAAGCCAGTTATCGCAGGGTGGAAGGATGGGGATGGGGGTGGGGGTCAGAGGGCACAGCACAGCTGGCCCATCAGTCACTGAACATGGACGGAAGCAGGACCAGGCACAGGGAGGGAAATGACCTTCTGTGGAAGGGGCATCTCCTATGGTGACTGTGCAAAGCCTCCTCGGCTGGGTCACACCAAGACAGGTACAGGTTGGTGCTTATCAGGGACAGTGCTTGGTGTTGTGTCCTCATGATCCAGCCTCCTCAGCCAGGCCCGAGCCTTGGCGCAAGCCTCCTGTAGGATGGGGGACGGCCATGGAGGAGCTCAGCAGAGCAGCTCAGGCAGAAGCAGCAGGGCCAGGACCAGCAGAAGAGTAACTTGAGTGGGATGGGCGCGGAGTTCAGACAGAGCCAGCAATCATGGGGACACTGACCAGGGCTCTAGTCTGAGTAGGCAGTGATGGAGAGCCTCCACTCCAACCAAGAACCTGGCATGGCTCCACAGTGATCCTACAGAGCTCCTACAGTGATCAGGGGCACAGGTGGGGCCTCAGGAGAAAGATGAACTGAGGGTGTATGGGGGTGGGGAGTGGAAGGCTTCCTCCTGAAGCACTAACAGAAACAGCAGGAATCCTGGCCCAACCAGACCTGTTCTTTAATAGCAGTGTGTGGGACTGGCTGAGCTCATTTCCTGACACCAAAGCCAGTAGTCAGCAAGTCCCCCGCCACGCTCCTGACTGCCCCCTCTAGAAGGGGGAAGGAGCAGAATGAGTCTGGGCTGGGCAGAGCACCTCTACTGGCTCTTCTGGAAAAGGGTGCTTAGCCAGCAAAGAGTCTAGTCTCTAACTTGGGTGGTCAAATCTACAGCTCCAATGGCCCCTTCTCCCCACCCTGACTAGAATGCTCCTGTGGGAGGAAATGAGATCATGCACTCCCCCTGGATCCAGCCAAGTTCCTCCCAGGCCCACAAGCCTTGGTGATCTCTGATCCCAAACCAGGGTGGGTGACTACTCCCCACTGTTGCCGGATCCTGGGCTCTGCCCCAAACCTTGCCAGTGTCCCCTCCCAGCCCTGTGGGACCTCGACTGTCATACATCCTCACATCTGAGGTGTCGACCTCAGAGCTGCCCACCGCTCAGAACCATCTGCTGTTCTGGTCACTTGTCACTGCTCCCCCCTCCCCGCCGCAAACCAGGAGAATAGAGGCCAGAGTGGGTCTTCCCACAGCCCAGAACAAGGCCTCTTGCCCTTCCTAATGAGAACTTGTGGGCTCTAACAACCAGGGACCCCCCCTCAAGGCCACAGCCAGGACTGCAGCTCACGTAGACTTCTGCTGCTCCCCTGATGCTGTCCCACCCCATCTTGCGAATGGTGGTCCACCCTCCCACCTCTCTCAGAGGGCACTAGATGCCTGCCCTCCCCTCTCCACCGGCCCAGGCCTCTCATGGCCAGGCCCCTGTCAGTGGCCGAGCTGATCCTAGGAGCTATCTGTGGTGGTCCCTTCTGATTTTGTTGTCATGAGCTGGCAGGTGGACACTATAATTCTGTTGTTCACATGAGGAACCCAGGATTCACATCAGCCCAAGGGCAGAGCTGGGATCCTGCCACCCTCAGCCCTTCCTGGACCACCATGAACCACATAAAACTGGGCTGGGAGTGGAACAACTTGTGGGTGGCCTTGCCCCCAGGAAGCACTGGCTTGTTTTCCCACCCACCCACAGTCAAGCAGCCCACCCTAGTTCTGCTGCTTACCTCCTTCAGCTCCTGGGCCACTGAGGCCAGGCGCTCGTTCTCTGACTGCGTGTTGGCAAGCACGTTGCGCAGCTGCTTCAGCTCTGTCTGCAGCTCCAGCACCTTGCGCACATAGTACTGCTCCTTGGAAGCTGACTCCTGGATCAGACTCTCCTCCCGGCTCTCGCCGTCTGCAGCCACCTTCTTATGGTTCGTGTGGGCCTGTCCAAATGCCTGCAGGAGATGAGATGCTCTTGAGAGGGAGCCTGGAGGCAACCCTGTGGCCAGACACGTGGGGGAAGAAGGGGACACAGGAGGAGCAAGATACCTAAGGGCTACACGAGGGCTGTGAGGTTACAGAAGAGCTGGGAGTGGAGCTAATGAGGAGCCCTGGTGGGATGGGATAGAGGGACGGGCTGGAGGAACTGGGGTGAGGCAGGGATAGGAAGCCCCAGCCACCATCTCTGCCAGTGTGGCCCCCATCAGCAGATTGGCCCCACTTCGGGGCCAGGAAGGGAAGCCCCCAGAACCAGGGTGGGTCTGAGGTCTCCCTCCAGATATGGAAACCGAGACTCAGGGAAGTGCCCTTCCCCTGCCTGATCCTGATTCACTCATCCTGGGAGACACCTGTGCCTGGGGAGGCCTGGGAAGGCGGAAGCCCAAGCCTGGCACAAGTGAGGGGACAGGAGTGTGAACCAGAACACTCAGAATCAGCCAACAGGTCCCCATGTGTGTCCTAGTCAGGAGACCCTGCCCACCTGTCCAGGGCCTGAGCACAGAGATAAAAATACCAGAGGAGAGAGGACCCACCATCCGCAGACCCAGCAGGAGCTTTGGGCTGTAAGAGGCAAAGGAGCATGTGGCTGGCTCAGGGAGGAGCCCCCATGGGCAAGTACAACCAGGATTGGTGCTGGCCTGCCCAAGTCCACGCCCCAGGTCCCGGCTGGCTCGGACCTGCCATCGTGCCGTGTCCCCCCAGGTGTCACGGCCCCTAGTAAGCACTTTTGCTTCTCTTTCCCTCTCACCCGCACCATCACAGTAGCCAGGACGTGACCCACATAGGCCTGTAGTGTGTGTCCTCCCCAGGGGCTCCCTTCCCACTGGCCACCCCATGCAGACCTCTGAGGGGAGACCTTGTCTCTTTACAGGGCTCCTGGCTCACAGAAGAAAAATAAAAGAGAGGGCTCCTAAAGAGCAAAGAAAATGATGCCTTTATCTCTTGAGAGAAAGAGAAACATTTTCATTCACTTATTATTTAATATGAAGTCCAGGAATTTAGTCCAAGAAAACAACTGGGAAAACGTGCAACGCCATGTATAAGGATGTTACTGAGCAGGACTGTTTGTAATATAAAAAATCAAAATGTAGAAAGTGTCTTGTTTCTCTGTCGGCAGGGGACTGGCTAAATAAAGTAGGGTAGGGTATGGTCAGGGTAACTGCTCTCCCTCCCAAGAGTGAGTCTTGTTCATCTGCTCTCAGCCACTGACAACCTGCTCTGTGAAGACACAGGCTCCTTTTTAAATCAAGTCAGCTCAGCTCTATGATTTCTGTTGCTGTCCTCCACCTCTTCCATCCTGGTCCCAGGGAAAGACTAAAGCATAAATCTGTGTCTACATAGGACCTGCCGTATCCTGGGTGGCAGCCCCAACCCCCAGCTGCACACCAGCCCTGGGCGAACCAGAACTTGCCAGAAGTGCAGGAAGAACCCAACCCATGGGGCAGGTGTACTGGAAAGCATCAGCCAGGTCATGGGTGTCTCTCCAAACCTCCAGACAAGCCTAACGGGGTAAACAGAGCAGAACACACCCTTGAATCTCGAGCTGGAGCACCAACATCTCCTGAGGCACCATGTCATCCTCAGAGGCTATCCTGAGGTGGGATGGCTAAACACGCATGCGCGTGTACGTACACACACACACACACACACACACACACACACACACACACACACACATTCACACCTTGGCCTGAATCTTCACCTCCACCCAGCTCCCAGCCTGGGGCCCATGAGCACCCAGGCAGCTTTTCAAAGACAATGGAGCTGGAGACTTACACCTCCCTGCCAAGACAAGACACTCAGAGTCTGGATCTCCCTCCCATGTGGAAAACTAAAAACAACTGGGAAGTTTATGTGACTAAGCAATAGTTTTCAAGTCACTGAACACCAGATAGTGAGAGGCAGGGCACAGGTAAGCTCCGTGACACCCCCCACTCCTCCAGGAAGGAACTTCAGCCACCGTGCAGAAAGAAACTGAGGCCTGGCAGGACTGAGAGAAGGAGGTGGTACTGGAAGACAGTGAGTGGACAAGGCAGTGAAGGCAGTAGACCTTTGAACAGAGGGGTCCTCAGTCCTCGCAGGGGACAGTCAGTGCAAGCCTGTGAGGAAGCCACCGAAGCCAGGAAACGGCCACCCATAGGGACAGAGGCTGTAAGCAGCACTTGTTCCTACCAGCAAGAGGGAAGCCCTAACCCACAGGCAGCAGGTAGAGCCCTTGCAGGTCAGGGCAAAGTGGAGCTGGGGAAATGCTCTCTGGTCCCGACCAACAAAGCTTAAGGGCAAAACCTGAAAGGATCAAACTATATCCCAGAATAAAGCACATGAACACACACAGGAACAACCGCACCATCTCCCAACACAGTGAAACCCAGAACCTGGCACCCAATCACTGGTGGCTGGGCCTGCAAAGGGGCAGAGAAGCCAGTCCACGAGGAAAGGAGAGGACAGAGTGACACAGTGACAGAGCCGGGAGACGGGGCAGGACTGATTTCTACAGGCTCAGGAACACTGAGCCATGCCAAGCAGCAACCAAAGATAGAGGAGATGGAATTGCAAGGTGTGAGATGAAAGGGGCACTGGATGGGACTAACGGAAAACTGCACAACACAGATTAGTAAACTTGAAGAAACAGCAATAAGACTACACAAAATAAAACACATAGACAAAAAAAAGACTAAAACACCAAACACAGTGTGAGCGAGCTGTGGGATAACTGCAAGGAGCCCAACACACGGGTAGTTAAGAGTCCCTACGGGAGAGGAAGAGATGAGGATAAAAAAAAACTTCAAGAAATAATGACTGCAATTTTTCCAAATTTGATGGAAACTATAAATCCACAAATCTTAGCAGCTCATCAACCTCCAAGCACAAGAAGAAAACTGCACTAAACATATCACAGACTTGTTTAAAACCAGTGATGCAGGAAAAAAAAAAAAAAACTAAAATCAGCCAGAGGAAAAAGGACACAGTACTTATAGAGAAGGAAGCATAAGGATGACACAGGATTTCTCTGACAAGCCTGGAGACAGAGAAGCAACATCTTGAAAAAACAAAACAAAAAACTTATTAACTGTAGCTCCATACCCAGTGAGAACTGTTCAAAAATAGAGGTGAAATAAAGACTCCAGACATACAAAATCTGTAAGAATTCATCACCAGCAGATATGCATTACAAAGTGCTAAATAAAATCCTTCAGAAGAAGAAAAACAATACCAGATGGAAATCTAGATTTACAAGGAGTTAAAAGCACCAGAAATGGTGACTACGTGAGTAAATATAAAAGACTTGTTCTTCTTCTTATGTAAATCCCTTTAAAAGATAATTAAGAGATTCAATGCAATCTCTATCAAAATTCCAATGACCTTTTTTGGCAGAAATGAAAATTTATACAGAACTGAAAGGGGCCCAGTACAGCTAGAACAATATTGAAAAAAAAACACAGTGGGAGGACTCATATTAAGTTTTGAAATTCTCAAACTTAAGATTTCAAAACTTAATATAAGGCTACAGTGATCAAAACAGTGTGGTACTGGCATAAGGATAGACAATATAGACCAACAGAACAGAAGAGTCCAGAAATAAACACTCACATATGTGGTCAATTGATTTTTGAGAAGGGTGCAAAAATAATTCAGTGATGAAAGAATAGTTTTTCAACAAATGGTGCTAGGACACATGGAAATCCACATGCAAAAGAATGAAGCTGGATCTCTTCCTTACATCATATATAACAATTAACTCAAAATGGATCAGAGACCTAAATGGAAGACCTAAAACTACAACTCTCAGAAGAAAATAGGGATAAATCCTCATGACCTTGTTGGCAATGGGTTCTTCCATGTGACACCAAAAGCGTGAGTAACAAAAGAAAAAAATAGATAAATTGTACTTCATAAAAATTTAAAAATCTGTGTATTAAAGGACACTATTAAGTGAAAAAACCTATACAACAGTAGAAAATATTTTTAAATTTTGCATTTGATAAGGGTCTAGTATCCAGAGCATATAAAAAAAAGGCAATCAGCTCATAAAAAGATGCTCAACATCAGCAGACATTAGGGAAATGCAAGTCAAAACCACAATAGATAGCACCTCACACCCACTAGGATGGATATAATTGAAAAATAAAATTTAAAAAAAAAGAAAAATAACAAGTGCTGGTGAAGGTATGGAAAAACTGGAGCCCTCATACATTGCTAGTGGGAATGAAAAATGGTGCAGCTGTTCTGGAAAACAGCCTGGCAGATCCTCAGAAAGTTAAACACAGAATTACCATATGATTCTGCAATTCCACTCCTAGGTATAGACTCAAAAAAAAAAAAAGAAAATATATATCCACACTAAAACTTGTACACAAATGTTCATAACAGCCAGTAAGTGGAAACAACCCAAATGTCCAGCAATTGATGAAGGGATAAATAAAATGTGGTCTATCCATACAATAGCGTATTATTTGGTAATAAAAAGAAATGAATTACTGATACACGGTACGACATATATGAACCTTGAAAATATTCTGCTATGTGAAAAGAGCTAGTCACAAAGGGCCACATATTTTATGATTCCATTTATATGAAATGTCCAAAACAGGCAAACCTATAGAGATAGAAAGCATATCAACGGTTGCCCATGGCGGGGGCTGGAGTTGGGAGGTTGGAGTGGGTGACAGTTAAAGGGGTATCTTTTGGGGCTAATGAAAATGTGCTAAAATTGGTTGTGGTGATAGATGCACAACTTTGAATATAAAAGCCAATGAACCATACATTTTACATGAGTGAATTGTATGGTAAGTGAATTATATTAATAAATAAAGCCGTTAAAGTTGTTCAAAGAAGTTAAAGAATGAGAAAAGATAAACCACGCTAACACTTATCAAAAGAAAGCTGAGGGGCTTCCCTGGTGGCGCAGTGGTTGAGAATCTGCCTGCTAATGCAGGGGACATGGGTTCGAGCCCTGGTCTGGGAGGATCCCACATGCCACGGAGCGACTAGGCCCGTGAGCCACAACTGCTGAGCCTGCGCGTCTGGAGCCTGTGCTCCGCAACAAGAGAGGCCGCGATAGTGAGAAGCCCGCGCACTGCGATGAAGAGCGGCCCCCGCTCGCCACAACCAGAGAAAGCCCTCGCACAGAAACGAAGACCCAACACAGCAAAAATAAATTAATTAATTAATAAAAAAAAGAAAGAAAGCTGAAATGGCTCTATTAATATCAGATAAAGTCGATTTCAAAGCAAAGAATATCACCAGCAACAAAGAGGGTCATTTCATAATAATAAGGAGTCTAGGGACTTCCCTGGTGGCGCAGTGGTTAAGAATCTGCCTGCCAATGCAGGGGACACGGGTTCGATCCCTGGTCCGGGAAGACCCCACATGCCGTGGAGCAACTCAACTACTGAGCCTGCTCTCTGGAACCCGTGAGCCACAACTACCGAGCCCACGTGCTACAACTACTGAAGTCCACGCTCCTAGACCCCGTGCTCTGCAACAAGAGAAGCCACTGCAATGAGAAGCCCATGCACCGCCACAAAGAGCAGCCCCCGCTCGCCACAACTAGAGAAAGCCTGCGTGCAGCAACAAAGACCCAACACAGCCAAAAAAAGGAGTCTAAGTCACAAAGAGAACCTTACAATTCTATGAAGCAAAAACTGATAGACCTGGGCTTCCCGGGTGGCGCAGTGGTTGAGAATCTGCCTGCCAATGCAGGGGACACGGGTTCGAGCCCTGGTCTGGGAAGATCCCACATGCCGCGGAGCAACTAGGCCCGTGAGCCGCAACTACTGAGCCTGCACGTCTGGAGCCTGTGCTCCACAACAAGAGAGGCCGCAATAGTGAGAGGCCTGCGCACCGTGATGAAGAGTGGCCCCCGCTTGCCACAACTGGAGAAAGCCATCGCACAGAAATGAAGACCCAACACAGCCAGCCACACATACATACATACATACATAAATACATACATACATACATACATAAAAAGAAAGGATAACTTAAAAAAAACATCAGAGTAACTATAGAATTTAAAAAGAACTGATAGAACTGCAAGGAGAAATAGATAAATCCAAAATTATAGTTGGGAGAGTTCAACATCCAACTCCTCATATTTCTCTCAAGATTTCATAGGACAAGTAGACAGAACATCAGTAAGGACACAGAAGACATGAACAACACTATTAACTAGGTTGACCTAATTGGCATGTGTAGAATCTCCCACCCGACAGCAGCAGCACACACATTCTTTTCAATGACACATTTACCCAGACAAACCATATTCTGGGCCATTAAACATGCCCCAAAAGGATTCAGGCCATACAGAGAATTTGCTCTAACCACAGGGAATTAAATGAGAAATCAATAATGTAAAGCTCTCTAGAAAATCCTCAAATATTATATTTGGCACGTAACCAACACATGGGTCAAAGAAGAAATCAAAAGTGAAACTAGAAAGTATTTTTAACTAAATGAAAATGAAATGAATGTGATAATTTGTGGGATGTCACTATAGCAAGGACTTAGGAGGATATTTATAGCACTAAATGAGTATGTTACAGGAAAAAAAACCCAAAAAACAAAACCAAACACCAATCCAATCAATAACCTCACTTCCATCTTAAAAACTAGACCAGGTAATGGACACAAAGCTCAAGGTACAGCTAAAAGCCCTGTGGGGTTAAGCCCTTTTAACAGATGAGACGACTGAGGCTCATAAGGCTAAGAGCCTAGGCCCCAGGTGCAAAGCTCCTAAGAGCCCCACATTCACCCCAGCTCACCATGCATGCTTCGTCTTCTCCAGACAACACTCCTCCAGGCCTTAGCCCAAATGTTCTCTGGGCCTTCTACAGACCGAGGGATGAAGGCCTTCAAGTCCTGCTTGGTGGCTGCCATGTTCCTCACCTCTATGTCCCAGACACAAATTCTGTACTAAACACAGACCCTATAAACCCCACTGGGAGCATGGTTTTAAACCCTCCTTATAGACTGTGTATTACTTAGGGAGGAGCTGTTTCTTGTTTACGGCTAGTCTTTGGGCCCACATGGTATGTGATGAGAGTTCAGCCAGCCCCAGTCAGAACTGTCTCTCTTTTCAGCTGTGTGCTTGTGTATTCACTGTTTGTTGTTGCTCAACAAACACTGGATAGCAGGATGGTGGACTAGGACACATATTGTTATGCCCTGCCTAAAGCCCTCATGACCTCTTATCCTCTGGTGGTGGGAGTGTAACTGGTACAACCACTTAGGAAAACTATTATCTACTAACACTAAGCACACACCTGTTCTCTGACCCTGCGTGTTTATAGGAGCATTATTTACAAAAAACCCAGAAAGTTCCCAAGTTTTGTCAACAGAAGGAAAAATTATGATATAGTCACATGATGAAATACCACACAGAAATGAAAATGAGTGAATTACTGCTATTTAGACAACAGAGACGAATCTCATATAATATTGGGTGAAAGAAGCCAGACACAAAAGAGATATACTGTATGATTCCATTTATATATACAGTTCCAAGAATAAGTAAAACTAATCTCTGCTGGTATTAGGGCAGTGGTGACCGTTGGGTTGGGGGAGGGCCCTTGAAAGAGGCTTCTGGGGCTGGAGATGTTCTGATTCTTGATCTGGGTGCTTGTTATATGGGTGTGTTTAGCATCTGGAAGTTCACACTTATGCTTTGTGCTTTGTATGTTTTTCCTCAATGAAAAGTAAAAACAGAAACAAAAAACTAGAAGAGCACATGAAATTCAAAGAAAAAAAGGAAGTAATAATGATCAGAGTAGAAACGAATGAAATAGAAAAAATATAGATAAAATAAATTAATTCAAAAGCAAGGGCTTTGAAAAGATTAATCAAATTGATAAATCTCTAGCCAGAATAACTGGGGTGGGGGTAAGGAGCACCACAAACATTAAAAAGCATAATAAGGGAATGTCATGAGCAGCTTTATGCCAACAAACATGACAACTTAGATGAAATGGACAAATTCCTTGAAAGACAAAAACTACCAAAGCCCACTCAAGAAGAAATAGATTATCTGAATAGTCCTATATGTACTAAAGCAATTGAATGTGTAGTTAAAATCCCCAAAGAGAACATTCTGGGCTCAGATGGCTTCACTGGTGAATTCTACCAAACATTTAAGAACAACATAAATCCAACTGTACACAGATTCTTTCAGAAAACTGAAAAGCAGGGAATATTTTCCACCTAATTTTATGAGACCAGCATTACCCTGTAACCAAAACCAAAGACAGTACAAAAATCTACCAATAGGGCTTCCCTGGCGGCGCAGTGGTTGAGAGTCCGCCTGACGATGCAGGGGACACGGGTTCGTGCCCCGGTCCGGGAAGATCCCACATGCCGCGGAGCGGATGGGCCCGTGAGCCATGGCCGCTGAGCCTGCACATCCGGAGCCTGTGCTCCGCAACGGGAGAGGCCACAACAGTGAGAGGCCCACGTACCGCAAAAAACAAAAACAAAACAAAACAAAACAAAAAAAATCTACCAATATATAAAAAGGATAAGGAACCATGATCCAGAGGGGTTTATCCAAAGAATGTAGTGTTGATTAGCAATCACTAGGAAAAAAACAATGTAATTCAGTATATTAAGACAAAAAAAGAAAATCTATGGGATCATCTCAAAAGATGCAGGAAAACCTGACAAAATTCGACATTCATCCCTGATAAGCACTCTCAGCAAACAGAAGGGAGCATCCTCAACCTGATAAAGGGCATCTTCCAAACACCTGTCAGCTAATATTTAATGACGAAAAACTGAGTCTCCCTGGTTCTGTTCAACCTTGCACTGGAGTTCCCAGCCTACAGTGCAATGAAACAAGAAAAACCAAAGGCATCTAGATTGGAAAGGAGGAAGTAAAACTGTCTTTATTTACACATCACACAACAGTCTGTATAGAAAATCCAAAGAATTCTACAAAGAAGCCACTAGAACTAATAAGTGAGTTCAGCTAGGCTGCAAGACACAAGATTAATATACAAAAATCAAGCTTATTTCTATATGCTAGGATTGAACAATCAGAAAGTGAAAAAATTTTAAATGTTATTTACAATAGCATTAAAAATATTAAATGCTTATGCTTAAATCTGACAGAAGATGTGCAAGACCTCTATACATTAAAAGCTACAGAATATTGCTGAGAGAAATTTAAATCATGGAGAGATATACTTATTCATGGGCCAAAAGACTCAATATTGTTAAGATGTCAATTCTCCACAAGTGGATCTTTTAATTCATCACAATGCCAATCAAAATCCCAGTATTTGTTTTGGTAGAAATTGAACATCTCATTCTAAAATTCCTATGGAAATTCAAAGGACCTAGAACAATCAAAATGACTTTGAAAAAGAACACAAAGGAGTAGGACTAACATTAACTGATTTCAATATTATAAAGCTATAGTAATTGAGAGCATACTATTGGCATAAAGATGGACAAACAGAGGTACTGAACAGAACAAAGAATCGAGAAATAGACCCATACGTATGGCCAACTGACTTGACAAAGGTACAAAGGCAATTTGGTGAAGAAGGGATAATCTTTTAACAAATGATGATGGAATAAATGAATATCCTTATATAAAAAAATGAGCTACAATCCATACCTTACAGCATATATGAAAAGTAATTTAAAATGGATCATAGGCTCAAACATTGAAAATATAAGACTTCCAGGGGAAAACAAGATAAAATGTTGGTGACTTTGGACATGACCCACAGAAGGAGAAAACTGGTAATCTGGACTCCAAAACTACAAATTTATGCTGTTAGGCAAGTTAAGAGAATGACAAGTCATAGACTGGGAAAAAAATGTTTGCAAATCAGACATTTGATAAAGGATTTGTACCCAGAATATAAGAACTCTCAAAACTCAGTAAGAAAAATAACCCAATAAAAAATGGGCAGAAGAGGGGCTTCCCTGGTGGCACAGTGGTTGAGAGTCTGCCTGCCGATGCAGGGGACACGGGTTCGTGCCCTGGTCCGGGAAGATCCCACGTGCCGCGGAGCAGCTGGGCCTGTGAGCCATGGCCGCTGGGCCTGTGCGTCTGGAGCCTGTGCTCCACGACGGGAGAGGCCACAACAGTGAGAGGCCCACGTACTGCAAAAAAAAAAAAAAAAAGCCTGACCCTATCAAGGTTGGCATGAGGGTGGAGCAATTAGAACTCTCCTACACTGCTGATGGGGAGAGTAAAATGGTTCAACCACTTTGGCAAAGAATCTGGCAGATTCCTAAAAAGTTAAGCATACATCTGACATATGGCATAGCCATCCACTCTTAGGTATTTACCCAAGAGCAATGAAAGCATATTGTCTATACAAAGACTCATATAGGAATGTGTATATCTGTAACAGCCAAAACAAAACAAAAAACTCAAAACAATCCAATGATCATCAATAGGAAAATAGATTTTTTAAAGTGTAGGGAAAAAAAAAAAAGTGTGGAGCAGCCACACAATGGAATGCTCCTCAGCAATCAAAAAGGAATAGCTATTGATATGCACGTTAACAAAGGTACACCTAAAAATTACGCCAGACCAAAAAAAAAATCGTATGTGTTGTATGATTCCATTTATTTAAAACTAGAAAGTGCAAACAAATGTATATGTCATGGTCGCCTGGGGATGAGGAGGAAAGAAATTACAAATGGGGATGAGGAAACGTGGGGATGATGAATACCTTCATTATCTCGATCACACTGTGGACCTCATGAGTATACACCTATATGAAAACTTACCAAACTGAATACTTTAAATATATGCAATTTATTGTATTTCACTTATACTTCAATAAAGCTAAGACAAAAACCTGGATGTCTTTGAAGCATCAACCTGGAGACCTCACCCTTATGCTCACTGCCCCAGCTCACAGGACAGGAGGTTGAAGTTGGGAGAAGTGGAGACTATCTATGCCCCTGGTCACTCAGCCCACCTGTCTGAATTTCTTCTGACCAAAGCATCCTTACTCCCACCTTGCACCATCATGTGCAGGCTTGAGTCTATCTCAAAACCTGCCTCCCTATCCCAGGAAGCGCTCAGAGCAGCACCATTTACCATGTGATTGGGGTGTCCAGCTGCGGATATGCTTGTCCTCGCCTCACTGCACACTTCCCAGGCCGGTGCCTATTGGAGGGCCTCCAAAAGTTTCTGGGCAGCTCAGGGGCCCAGCTTTGGCCTCCATCCCAGGTCTGTCCACAAAATTCCCTGGCCACTCTGGGGAAGAAAGGCAACGACCTCCTGGACCACAGCGTGCCTGTTTTGACTCTGAGGCGGCGGTGGTAGTGCCTTTGTGATGTCCCCTCAGGGCTGCTCCAGCTGCGAGCCGGCTGACGCTGTTCCTGACACAGGATTGCAGCCCATACCCTGCCCACTGCTCCGAAGCTTCCCAGGTCCAGTGAGCTCAGTTGTGAGGTCACGCTGGGCCTTGCTTCAAGTACATCCACATTTATGTGGACACCTGGAGCCAGAATCAGACATGGTGGGGGAGGCTGCATGTGTCAAATGGGGAGGGGGCCAAGGGCAAGCTTCAGCCCAGGAAGGGGAGCTGCAGGGTTCCAGGGGTAAGATTTCAAAGCCAAATGTGGTGGGAAGAGGGGCCAAAGCCCGGGGAACGGTGTGAGCACATGCCAGGCAGGAGATCCCAGGCTCTCTGGGAAGTATCAGGAGCCACTTTCTGAGAATGGAGGAGTTGAGAGTCTCAGAGACCACAGGGACAGCCTGGGCAGGAAGACCCAAGTGGGGAGCAGAGGGGCTGGGTGGGGATGGGAGTCAGGCCTGGAGGCTTCCCCAAGTAACTTAGCATGCTGCCTAGTTTCTGTGGAGTGGCAACAGTGGTGAGGGCTCAGAGACCAGGGCACTTGCACACCTTGGTAAACGAGACCGGTACCACCCTGACCCTCCCTCCCTCAAGCCTGAAGTCTCACTGCGGGAGCCCTTAGAGACAAGAGAGGATGAGTTCCTGTCACGAAGTTCAGGCTCTGGGTGGCCCCACCTTGCTGTCCAGTGCAGCCACCAATCTCGGTGTGTTGGCAGTGAGGCATCGAGGGCCGCATGGTCCAGAGCACAGGGCACCCAGAGAGCAGGACACAGAGGGGATGGAGTGAGTGTAGGGAGGGTGACAACTAGTGGACCATCAACTGTTTATGAGGGTGGGGTCTTGGCAGGGAGCAGACTCCCATGAGGACATTCATGCAACAAACCAAACCTCTGCTTCCACCAAGGGCTGGGACCCACCAGTAGACAAACAGCCCCCCTCCTGCCTCTTCCACCTGATGAGAAGAATGGAGGTCAGCACACTGTGGCCCATGTCTGGTCCAAGCCTCATTCTACAGTTAAAGTTGTACTGGAGCACAGCTAAATGGGAAAGCTGAAGCAGGCTAGCATGACGCTGGGGCTTCTGCCTTCAGTCCATGGGTGTGAGGCCCACATGGCCCACACGGGGGTCAGCGACTGGACAGGGACCAAGAGCCTGGTGTCCACAGGGAGTCTGTGGACTTTCCAGGTAAAAGGCCCCATCCGCCTCTCCCTAACTTGCCTGGATCAGGGCACAGACCTCAGGACCCCTCGGACACAGAAGGTCCCTCCAGAGAAGCCCCGGCTGCCACACAGGCTCTCTGGGTGGGGCATCCAGGGCAGACACAAGGACAGGAGGGAGGGAACAGGGAGTCAAACAGGAAGAGAGCTGAAACAGCTCCATACTCTCAGCACCAAAATCTGTATTAGTCAGGGATGCCCAGAGAAATGAAAGCAAGAGAATATATGTAGATATACATAAGAGGAGACTTATTATAGGAGTTGGCTTAGGCAGTTACGGAGGCTGAGAAGTCACACAATCTACTGTTTGCAAGTTGTAGACCTGTGGCGTAATCAGTCTGAGTACAAAGCCCAGAGAACTAGCAGCATCGGTGCCTGAGGGCAGAAGGTGGACATCTTAGCTCAAGCAGAGAGTGAACTGACCTTTCCTCCACATTCTGTTCCAATCAGTCCCCCAATGGATTGGATGATGCCTGCCCACACTTGAGGAGGCATCTACTGAATCAATGCTAATCTCTTCCAGAAACATGTTCACAGACACATCCAGAAATGATGTTTCACCAGCTATCTGGGCATCCCTTAGTCCAACCAAGTTGACACACAAAATTAACCGTCACACAGGCATGGGGTGTGTTGCAAGGACCCTCAACTCTGATGCTGTGGTGTGAAAGCAGCCGTAGACAACAGAGGCAAAAATGAGTAAAATGTTATTTACAAGACCAGACTGAAAGCCAAATATGGCCCTCAGGCAGCAGTTTGCTGACCCCTAGTCTGGGCCAGCACCTCGTCATCACCTGGCATCCACTTTCTGTGGCTCACTATAGAAAAACTATTAAGTGTATGTTGAAGGGGCCCATCCCTAAGCCAGGTGCAGAGGAGAAAATGTGCATCGGATCAGTGCCTGGAAGGATGAGGGGTGCTGCAGGTGCAGGGGTGGCCATGACGAAAGCCCAGGGCAGGACAAGGTGGGCTAGGAGGAGAGCTGGGTCCTTATGCCATGCCTCTGAGCCCTGAACAAGAAGGCCCCTTCCTCCTCGGCCATGGCAGACCCTAGCACTCACTGGGCAGGAAAGAAGGTATGAGTACTGTGGCATCTGCTGCCTTTGCTCCATCCTGGCTGTGAGTCTGGACAAGTCCCTCCCCTCGCTGAGCCCAACTGTAAACTGGGCTGTGTGTAGAATGTCCAGTCCCAAGCCAGCTGATGGGCCCTGAGCCCCAGGTGAAATAAGCCCCATTGAGCCCACTTATGAAGACTGCCAGGGCTTGAAGAGTGACCCTGGGTGAGAGTCTGCTCTGCAGTGTCCTCACTGCCCACTCCCCTTCCCATCAAGAGAACAATGTGAGCATTTCTGCAATGAGCACGGGTTACCAGTCCTAGCTCAAAGAGGTTGATCCTTAGTCTCTGACACACCTACAAGGGGCCAGAAACAAGTCTGCATGAGGGGACTGAGCACAAGCCTGGCTCCTGACCCTAGCAGGGCAGAAGCAGCAGTGGGAACCAGGCTGCAAACAGGGCTGCTCTGGAGGACCTTTCTTCCTGACCCAGTCTGGCCATCTTGTTAGCAGAGAGGGTAGGGGGTCCCTGGAGAAAGAATCAGGCATGGCTTTCTTGACGTAAGAGAAGCCATTTTTGGCCACAGACATTTTGTGATCTAAGCCTGGTCACAGCGCTTGTCCTTGAGCAGGTCTCAGTAATTATCTTAAAGGAAGAAAAGAATGCGGGAACAAATTATTCCCTATTATCAAGTAAGAGAAGTAATAATAACAAAGATAATATATATTTGTAAAGACTCCCAGTTCTGTTTCAATGGTAAAGATTGGCCTGAAGTGCTCAACCAACAGATCAAATGGAACCTAAGGGATGATGATATGGACCTTTTCTGACCCTTGTGACTTCCAACTAATGCTTGGACTCTATCGATCTGTGCCCCAATTCTATGCTGATTTCTCCTTTGCTCTGGTCCCTTTATGAATATGCATACACTGCCCAACCTTTATGAATATGCATGTGATATTATCTTAAAATTTCCCCAATTTTAAAAAAAAATAAATTTATTTATTTTTGTTTACGATTTTTGCCTGTGTTGGGTCCTCGTTGCTGCGTGCAGGCTTTCTCTAGTTGCGGCGAGCGGGGCCTACTCTTCGTTTGCAGTGTGCGGGCTTCTCACTGCGGTGGCTTCTCTTGTTGCAGAGCACGGGCTCTAGAGCGCACGGGCTTCAGGAGATGCGGCGCATGGGCTCAGTAGTCGTGGCTCACGAGCTCTAGAGCGCAAGTTCAGTAGTTGTGGTATACGGGCTTAGCTGCTCCGCAGCATGTGGGATCTTCCCGGACCAGGGCTCGAACCTGTGTCCCCTGCATTGGCAAGCAGATTCTTAACCACTGCGCCACCAGGGAAGCCCAAAACTTCCTCAATTTTTGAGGGAATTTTATGATTGTTGAATTCTCTATATTTGTTCAATACAGTGTAACATCACTTAGGAATCGAACTTCTTTTCTGTGCAGCATAATCTCACAATGCATATGGCAAAGTGTCATTTTGACGGAGCTCTTCATTTCCCCATATTGTCCAGCAGAGGGCGCCTTATGTGGAAGGCAGCCTTGATCGTTTTTTGATGATTATTATGGACTGAAACACATTATTCAGAAATGTGGTAGATTTATCTTCAAAAATTATAAGGCTCTTTAGAGGATAGTTATATGCATGTGTACTTTTAAACTGTATTGTAATTCACACATAATTTGTTCCACACAGGAACGCCTACACTGAGAATCATTACACTTTTTCAGGTCAACATTCTTTAAAAATTATCTTAGCTTGGGCTTCCCTGGTGGCGCAGTGGTTGAGAGTCCGCCTGCCGATGCAGGGGACATGGGTTCATGCCCCGGTCCGGGAAGATCCCACATGCCGCGGAGCGGCTAGGCCCATGAGCCATGACCACTGAGCCTGCGCGTCCGGAGCCTGTGCTCCTTAACAGGAGAGGCCACAACAGTGAGAGGCCCATGTACCACAAAAAAAAAAAAACTTAGATTGCTTTACATTATTAACTAGTTAATTATTATTGCAAATAACCTTATATTCTCTTTCTTAAAGGTATGAAGTGAGCAGATACTGGCCAAATAGTTTATACACATAGGTATTTTGCTATGTCTGTATCAATTAATATAGAAACCATAAAATACACCCATTTTAAAATCATATCTTATAAACCTTTAGAAATAAATGTAACATAAAAAATAATTTACTCCTGTGCCTACCTTCTTTATAGGTAAGAAGACAGACCACATTTACATTTTCTTTGCCCTTTTTCTTTAAAACTGTATCTATATTATATTGCCTGCAGAATTACATTTCCTCTTGCCTCTTTTCACTGACAAATCTGATAGGGGTTCTGCCACACTATCCAGCTCAGAAATATTCTTGAGTAATAAAGTGAAAATAATATTGAATAAGAAAAGAAAAAAACAAAAAACTTCCCCAATTTTGATGTTCAGGGAGACACTGCTTTGGGAAAGATCCCTGGTACTCTCCTTACTTGCTGCCAAGTAATAAACCCTTCCTTCTCCTGCTCTTTGGCTTGGTCGTGTCTTTTGGCTTGATATCCACCAAGAGGTGAACCAGTTTTTCGGGTGATGATCTGATACAGCAGGCACAATACATGTCAAACGAGGAGAACCGGACTAATAAGCATTTCCAGGAGTTAAGGCGTGATTCCAGGAAGCAGTTTTCACAATGAAGCTTGGGATTTGGGATTCTCAACTTCCTTGTTGGAATTCCTGGGCTTACCCAGCCCTATCCACTCACAGCAGTTCCCACCTCTTCCTGAAGGGCTACCAAGCAGGGTGTGGGCATCCCGGAAATTCCCGACTTCTGTTAGCTGCCCATCCAAGCCCCTCTGTTGGGTTTCCTTCCTAATCCTGTTCCTGGGACCAGGGGCTGGGTATGGTCATTATGTACCCACCCCACATCATCTTCCTGTGCAGGCTTATAGGAAACCCCACCGGCTAGCTTCACAAGGACCTTTCCAGGTAGCATTCAGTTTGCCTTTAGCAAGAGCATGCTTACTGAGTGTCTGGCCTCAGGTGGGTGCCAGTGGTACCAGGAGAGCCAACACTGTCAGGCCCTCAGGACCCAATTCTATCCCAGCTGGGCCTCCAAAGCCTGGCATCCTGGGGAACCACTTGAATGGACAGAAACACCGCCCACCCTCAGCTCACGAATGGTCTTGATTACTATAACCAGTCAGCACCACAGCCTCTCTCTATCCCCCAACCAGAGTGAGAAGTCCCTAAAGTGTCCCTCACTTCTTTTCTGGTTCTAAGTGGTGTCCCTACCAGAACCTCACCCTGGGAAGCAGCTCCTCAGAGCAAATGTGTGCTGAGAACCCCAAGGTGCAGGGCACCAGCCTGGGGCAGAGCTGGGCCACATGGCAGCTGGTGCTCAGGGAGGGAGGACTCCCTCCAGTCATCACTCCACATGGTCACCATCTGCTGGCACACTTGTGCCTACTGGACCTGGCAGCCCAGGCTCAGCCCCACCTGGAGCACAGAGCACTTACTAATCAGTAGAAAGCCGTAGTTGTCTGCTTCTGCTCTGAGGCAGGAAGGAGCAGCCTTGGGAGCTGGCCTCCCTCCCAATCCTTATGCAGGGAGCTAGGTAAGGAAGAGGAACCAGTAACTCAAGTTCAGTACAGACTGCCGCAGAAGTTGTTCAGCAGATACTGACGGCTGATGGATTTCCCCCTACCCCAAAACTAGTACATACAAACCACAGGGCTTCACCACTCGGTTGAGTCAAGGGGGATCTGGCAACTCTGAGAAATGGAAAGAAGACATGATGGGGGGACCTGTGATATGGGGCCACACACTCTCTGTGCGAGGTTGTCAGCCCCAAGAAACCACGTGAGCCTCATTAACCTCAAAACGGGACTAAGGCTTATGAACTGGACACAGATAACAAGCTCTATAACATTATGAGATAAAGATTTTATAGCATTAGGAGATTAAAGTCTCTCAAAGGTTGATTAAACCTATCAACACTTAATTCACTGGCCAAAACAGCCGGGTACAAAATACTGTATAATGGTAGACATGCAAGAATGTGTCAACTGGCAAAGAACTCGACTGGGGTTCAAATGAGTCAGAATTAGCATCAATGTAAAGAAGACTCAACAGAAGGCTGAAGGGCACACGCTTCCTTTCAAGCTTTTTCCTAAGGAAATGGTATCACAATGGGACAGAGTGATATCACAGTAATCTGACAAAGGGAATATAACTACATATACGTGTGCATCACTGTAGAAGAAAAATTTTTAAATACATTTCAAAAAGTTTTCTGTAAATCTAAAACTGTTCTAGAAGATAAAAGCTATTAAATAAAATCAGTTCACACCCAAACACATGGAAATTGGTCTCTTAAGTAATGTCTGGACCAGAGAGGGCATACAGAACAAACAACAGGAAACCAAATAAACAAAAAATAGAAACATCTCATATCAGAACTTGGGGATCACTGCCAAAGCAGTACCGTGCTGCGGGAGGGGTTACACTAAAAATCCATATTAATGATAAAAAGAAACAGAAACTGAACAAAGTAATGAGGCAAAGGTCTTAGAAAGGGGAAGTAATACAACAAAAACCCAAAACAAAAGAAAAAAAAAAAGCCACTAAGTTAGTGTATTTTCTCAAGCTGGTGATGATCATAGCCATAGGAAAAGTACATGCCCCTAAAACAGGGAGCTGTAAGCCAGTCCCCTCTGCCCTGCTGCCCCACTCCCTGGAACTTTGAACTGTGCTGCAGGACTGGAACCTGGGACTTCTCTGTCCACTTCCACATCCACTCACAGCACAAGACAGGATGGGGGGAGGGGAGGGAGGGGCAGTCATCACAGGCTCAATGGACACCCTGTGGAGCTCAGAGGAGCTCCACAAATCCTTCCTTCAAAAGCCGGTGGGGGTGGGGGGGTGTCCGAGGACACCTGGGCTGACTGTGCATGCAAAAACTTAGGTGAGACCTCAGCAAACAGAAGCCAACAGTCCACCTTGAGAATCAGTCACCTGCCCCAGGAACACAAAACCAGAGGCACTAATTTAATTCAATTTAAAAATATTGCTTTGGCGCCTGTCCAGGATCAGGATAAGCAAGCACAGTAAGTAAACCATATAGTGCTGTCAGAAGGTGAACTATCAACATCCCTGTCACAGACAAACTAATGTTTAGAAAGGATGTAAGAATGTCATCTGCACAAAGATGCTTTCAATCCACTCCTCAACTGAAGTTTTAGAAAAATGGATATGGTAACTTTCTTTCTTAATTTCATAGAAAGAGCACCTATAGCTGCAGTAAATCTACCTAGACAGATTTAAAATGAGAGCCAACTTAACAAGGAACAGAACGCGTTAATAAATAATGGACAAGCACTAGAGCCACTCCACTTAAAAGGACAAGGCAAGATAACCTCCCACCACACTTCAGAGACTGGAAGAAAGAAACAGAAGAAAGGATATGTTAATTCCGTATTGTCAGCAGGTCTGATTGTCTAATTTTCTCCAGAAAATGCGCTAAGAAACACCTCCAAAAAGGTCATTGAGAAATCTCCAATCCTCCCAAGTTAAATTAGGCTAGGAAAACGTACTTTAAAAAAAAAATTACATTTATAATCTCAACATCAAAAAACATTAACCTTGAATATTAATTTAACCAGAAAATGATATTCAAAGAAAATGATAAATAGGCTAACAAGAAGGGCTGAACCTAAAAGGGTAAGTAAGGTGCCTGACTTGTCACTTGGAGCTCATGTGTCTGGGACACCACAGCTATAAGGCTGAAGTAATCCCCAAATCCTCTGGGATTACTTGAGAGCAATAGTGCAATTTATCCAGCTGATTTAACAAAAAGACTCTCTCCCCTTTGCCTCCAATGAAAAAAAATTTAAGGTATAATTCACATACTATAACATTCACCCATTTAACATGTACAATTCAGTGGGTTTTAGTAGATTCACAGGGTTGAGCAACCATCACCACCATCTAATTTCACATTTTCATAACCCACATTTTCATTCCCCATTAGCATTCACTCCCCAGCTCCCCTCGCCCAGACCCTAAGAACCACCAATGTACTTTCTGTCTCTATGGCTTAGACTATTCAGGATATTTCATATAAAGGGAACCACACAACACGTTATCTTCTGTGACTGGCTTCTCTCATTGAGCATAATGCTTTCAAGGTTCATCCATGTTGTAGCGTGTACCAGCACTTCACTTCTTTTTACTGTCAAATACTATCCCATTGTATAGTATTACAATACAGTAAATGTGGACGGACCACATTTATTTATCCATTCATCAGCTGACGGACAATTTGTGTTGTTTCCACTTTAGGGTTGCTATGAATAATGCTGCTGTGAATACAAGTTGTGTGGACACATATTTTCATTTCCCTGGGTATATATGTAGGAGTGAACCGATGGTACATATACATGGTAATTCGATGTCTGACACTTTGAGGAATTGCCAAACTGCTTGCCAAAGCAGCGTATCATTTTCCATTCCAGTGTTGATTTCTCCACAGCCTCATCAACACTTGTTACTGTTGGTCTTTTGATTTTACCCGTCCTAGTAGGTGTAAGGTCTCTTCCCATTTAAAAAAAGATTAATATTAGTAACAATAATAGCTACCACTCTTATAATTTTCCTTAAATCTATTATTTCACTTAATGCCTAGCTCAAAGTTCTCAGGAGAATTCTGGTTCCCATTTTATGGAGGAAGAAACTAAGGGTCCCAGAGGCCAGGGCCATGTCAAGCTGTCAGCTATCATGCTCAGCTATCCTGGGCAGAAGCACAGCTGGGACTCTGGGCCATCCCTACCCCCTCACACCAGCTCCTTCTGCTGCACCAGTGTCAGAACTATTGCTGGAGGGCAGGAAGATCCATGTCCAGAATATATTAAGAACTCTGACACACCAGGAAGAAAAAAGTGGACACCCCACAGAAAAAAGGGTAAAGGTCCTGAACAGGCTCCTCACAAAAGAGGGTTTCCAAATAGGCAGTCAACATAGGAAAGGTCCACGGGGAAATGCAAACTAGCATCAGGATGGCGACTAGGACACACAGATCAGAAAGGCCAGAATTTAACATGGAAAATGCCAGTGCCCACCCTGGGTGCTATCTACATGCATGCTCACAGAGGCACAGAGTCCAACAGCACAAACCTGGGTAAGGAAGCATGGTGTGTCCACATGGAACCCTGCCAGTGATGAGTGCCAACAATCTGCAAATTCAGGCAACAGTGTCTCTAGATAGAAAATGCTGAGTGAATACACAAAACCCAAGGTCCGTAGGACTGCCTAGAGTAAGTCGAAAACAGGTAAGATCAATGTATGGGGCAGTGTCTGAATTATTAACCCTGAACAAGCATTAGAGAACAGTCTCTGGGATGCTGACAACATGCTCCTTGCTCCATCTGTGGAGCTGCATGGAAACATCAAACTGTAAAAGTATGATCTGTGTAGTTTCTATATTTTATACTCCAATAAAAACTAATTTTAACCATTGTCAAAACTATAATAGGGCTTAAAAATAAATAGGAAGTAAACTATATCTCAAAAAGTAAACAAAATGATTTATGAAACTGCATACTGAAATAGAAACAAACCATTGAAAAGATGTAACGTCTGCAATGTTATCTAAATGTACAATGCTAGAGGTGAGATGCTCAGAACCTTAGCTACCACCACTCCTGGTGATGAGAAAGAACAGGAAGCAGGATGCAAATGTGCCTGGGTTGGTGTGCACATGCACTTAAAGTCTGTGCATTTTACTGTATGTTGTACAGTTATAAGATTAACAAAACACAAACCAAATGTACCCCAGATCTCAATATAGCCCATGGAGACCAATTACTCATTACTAATGAAACAAGGTATCAGAGAGACAATGAGAGATCAACTTTCCATAAATGCACTTCAGCAAAAACCTGACATAAGAATGCAAGGTCCAGCCAGGAAATGGGACAAAAAAATGGACTGCATGCTCACTCTGGGCCATATGCTTCCAATTGCCCCATGCAGGAACACAGTCTTGCTGGCAACTGGAGAGAAACAAGTTACAACAGCTACAAAGTACCAGCTTGGATGGGGGACCAGATGGGGTAGGGAGAGAGGGGCATAAAAAGGGCTAGAGCTGGCAATCAATAAGGATGCATCCAGGACAGATGTCCTTGAGAAAGACCCTGAGATTCACACAGCACACAGAAACAGAGTGGCTCCAAGGCCCATTTTCCCAGGCCCCTCTTCCAGCTCTGATGGAGTCCAGGGAAGAGATGAACCAGGTGGGAGAAGCCCAGGAGGGTGGGCAATAACCCGAGGCCTGTGCACTTCACAATCTGTGTCAACATGAGCCCATTAGCTTCTCTCACAGGAGGGATCTCCTTTCACAGGTAAGAAACTGAACTCTGAGAACAAGCAACTCCATATGACTTCCCAGGTGGGACTGCCAGAAAAGGCAGGAAAGAGGCGTAACAGATTGGAAGGCAGAACCAGCACCTGGACCCATG
Source organism: Delphinus delphis (assembly GCF_949987515.2). Classification (NCBI taxonomy): domain Eukaryota; kingdom Metazoa; phylum Chordata; class Mammalia; order Artiodactyla; family Delphinidae; genus Delphinus; species Delphinus delphis. Next base: position 89,702,090 of record NC_082688.1, on the reverse strand, counting down.
ACTCTGCTGTTCAGTTGCCCACACCTAAGAATCACACCAGGAGCCAGAAATGTACCTTCCCAAGTACAGGTCCACCTGCCAGTCAGCCCTGCCAGTCTCAAGCTTGGAATCTGGAATGTTTCAGCTTACTGGGGCAGTGCTTGTTAATCCCCAGATCTGGCTGAGGCTGGTCGTGCTGGTCCTTGGTCCTACTTCACATAGCTTATGGAGATTACCTCTCTCCTGGCACAGCCCTGCCACCCTCAAGCACTAGCTAAATAAAGGGGCAGAGCCTGCAGAGGAGCTGGCCTTTTGGCCAAGGGACCAGGGTGGCCAACTGTGTGTATCTGTCCTAGACAAAAGGAAGTGAGTTCTGTTCCTCGGGTATCACCGAGGAAACTGAGAATGCAGGTCCACACAGAGCCTTGCACAGGTGACCCTGATGTCCTCCAAGGGGAGGTGTTGGTGACTCAGGCATACGACTCAGGCACTGCTGCTCAGAGAGAACAGCCACCACCAACACTCACTCACAGCTCTGATGCCTTTCAGAGGAGCCAGACAAAAAGGCCACCTGGGTGCAGCCCGTCAATATGCAAGTCTAGAAAAGAACCTGATCACTGCAGCAGAAGGTCGGCAGGGCTGTCTTGGATGGGGTGGACTGGAAGGCATGTGAGGACAACCCTCAGGCAGGGCAGCCACAGGAGCACAAACAACTCTGTGTCTTGTAATAGGTAAATTATGCCCCAATTTTAAAATGAGAGCTGATTACAGACAGAATCCTCTGGGCAGTAGCCAGAGTTGTCACTCCAGAAGCATCTGTCAGAGGTGTACCTGAACAATGCAGTCTGCCACTGGAAGAGGGGCTCAGCTTCGCCTCGCAGTGAATCACCCAAATTCCGACAGGTGGGTGAGACCAAACTGGCCAGGAGCAGCTTCCAGGAAGAGAAACCAAGGTGGGGAGGGAGGATGACATGCCAAACTCACACACAAGGACAGAACCTTCTGGAGGGCTGAACAGAGCCCTGTGACATCCCCACTGGGTCCCTATCAGGCCATATCTCAGACCTAGGGTGTCACCAGGGGTCAAGGGGGCCTGGGTTGGGGGGGGCACTCAGGGCAGTCAGCCCCAGGGACAGCAGGGGACAGGCAAAAAAAAGTGTCAGGGGCTACTCTGGGACCTTCCACCTTCCCTACAGAAAGCCATCCTAGGGCTGGTGCTCTACCATTTGAGTTCACAGATGCAGAGCTGGGCTGGGGGGAGGCAGGGTTCAAACCCCTTGGACACATAGTGCAGGCCAGGGCAGTGGGGGTGAGGTGGCTTCTCACACAAGGAAGGTGGGCCTGTGGGAATGCAAGCAGTGGTGCACCTTACGGCACCCCATGCCTGGCCTGTGCCTAAGGAGTCTGTGCCTCCTAAGTTGGGTATAGGCCTGGAGTGGGCAAGCCCACTCCCAGCGAGAGAATGGCACTCAGTAAATATATGCGGACTGACAGGAGAATAGGGAGGATGTGGGGACACCGCAAGGGGGTGACAGGGCTACATCAGAAGTGGGTGGACAGGGACAGAAGGTCCAGTGAATGGACAGGTAGTAGGGGTGCTGGGTGAGGCTTGGTGCTTGCGGGAGCTGGGAAGCGGGTCCTGCAGGCATCTCCTCTTTACCACTCTTCCCCAGCCAGCAGGAGACACACCCCCATGACTTGGCAGCAGGAATAGCTCCTAGGCTCACCCCTCTACCTGGGTCTGCCTGTGGCTCATGCACACCTCCAGAGAGGGGTCCTTTCCAGGACCAGCCCCGGGTAGCCAGTGGCCCATGACCTGGCCGTGGGAAGCAGACAAAGAGGCAGGCCCTCCTGCCAGCACGTGGACACAGCCAAGGGCATTCCTGGGCCCTCACTGTGCACCAAGGTGGAGAGATGCGGATAAATCCTGTAGCTGTGCAGAAGTACAGAATGACAGTCCACCCATGTGGCCAGGGAGGGTTCAGATCCCTAGCATAAGCTGCAGTAACATGATAGGTTTCCCAGATGCATCTTCCCACTGGGATCCTTCCAGAAACATGAAATCTCCTGATGCTCAAGTCCCACCCTGAAACTGTTTGATCCTTCTGGGTGTGGCCAATGTTTTGGAATTTCTGAAAGCTCCCTGGTGATCCTGGCGTGCAGGAAATTCAATACACCACACTGGCTCTGCATGAGCTTCCCAGGGAACCCAAGCCAGCTGAGAAACCAGAAACAGACCCATTCCCTACACAGGCCCTCAGAGACCTGCAAACCCACACAAAAGGACACCCCATGCACTCCATGGGAGAACTCAGCTCACCACCCTCAGCCAGCTCTTCTCATCTGCTCCTCATCTGCTCCCACCTTCCATTCCAAGAAGGACCTACCCCAGACCCACTCCCTCTTCCCTGTCTCACAGGTTTCCTGAACAGACAGGTGGTGGCAGGCATGGCCCCAGGCCTCTAGACATTTTTGGAGGCAGCCTGGGAAGGCCTGGCTACCCCGCAAAGGTGACCGAGGTGGGTGTGAATCTTATTTGATCTTCACAACAGCCACGCAAAGTAGAAACTTATCACTCCCATTTCACAGTTGAGCAAACCAAGGTTCAGCGAGGTCAGATGATTCCCCTGAATGGCACCACAGGGCTTCTCACTACAAAAACAACTTTTCTTCTTTGCAGCAAAGTAGTTCCCAGAGCTGGGAAGGGCGGGGTGGGATGAAGGTGGAGCTGGGCTCCAAGGAGCCCCCAGCAGCCTCACCTGGCAGGAGGGCAGGGAGGAGCTGGGGAAGGCTGCACAGATCTCCCCTGCAGGAGAGGATGGGGGCCTCCTGGGGATGAGGGTTCCACCTGGGAACTGGAGCAGAACAGAGGCTACAAGCACACCTGCATACACCCTGCCCAAGCAAACAAGCCTCATCCATCAGATCAGCATGCCAAGGGCCCAACCCTGTCCCAGACTCCCTCCAAAGGCCCAGGAGGGGCACGTGTGTGACAGCTGTTCTCCACTGGCCTGCCCTTCCCACTGTGTGGCTTCCTGTCTTAGTTTCCTGTCAGAGCACCTGCACACTGGCTGTAGGGATCAGAAAAACTGGCCCCAAGGTGTGGTACTCACCCAGGGATCACCCCCAACCCCCACGCCTGTCCCACAGGTCCACATCCATCCCATCACCAACCACAAAGCCCAGCTGCCCTGGGCAGTGTCCAAACACTAAGCTGCTTTTAGAAAACTGGGAATCCACTCCTGAGCAGGAGGGATTTAGCCAGAATCGGTGCCATTTAGAGAAGATTACACTCTAATTGCCCCAGTGTCAGCAGACAGGCTTCTGGCCAGCTGAGCCCTGTAGCCAGTGGCACTCCCCACAGACCCTGGCTCCTCTGTCAATCCTGGGGTCTGGGGACAAGCCCTTGTCTTCCGAGGCAGCTGGCTACCCGACACAAACCTCTATTCAATGGCCTGCAGTCGAGGGAGCTGATCAGCTCCCATCTATCCCAAGCCTCAGAATACATTTGGTAGGCAGAGCAGCCGGGACTATACCCGGCTGGAAACACCAGGAGAGTGGATTGCGGTTTCTCACCTCATCTCTAATCTCAACACATGTCCTCACGTTATTAGCCCCATTTAGGAAGGGACATCCAGCAAGCCTCACAGTCAGCAAGTAGCCAGAGACTCTAACTCAGGCCATGTCCCTTCAAGAACCCAGAGGTCTGCAGCTTTAGAGACGAGAGTGGAGCCAATGGAACTATGTATGGGCATGGGCCGCAATGATGATTCAATTCTCACATCTGCCCTAAGAGGCTCTGGAAGGCAGACGGGCCTGTCAGCAGCTGTAGCCATGATGAGATAAAGGGTGTCAGGAGCCAAGTGTCCCCCATGTCTGGCATTCTGTCACAGTCACCCTGGCAGGGTAAGTCCCCGTCATGAAGGACTCCCACACCCCAAGGAACCAAGGATGCTGCACTGCTCATGAAAAGAGGTGAGAATCTGAGGCTCAGGGTGGGCGGCTGAGACCCTGTACTGAAGCCAGGTACCTGGTCTCCCAGCCTCGCCCCTCCAACCTGCACACATCGAGATCACCCAGAAGAGTGAGGCCTGCAGGGATCCTTCCTGTGCTGTCTGTGACACACACACATGTGAACACATGCACACACACGCACACATGGCTCACTTCATCATAGCTTGGGCATGAAAGCCTAACACTCCTGACTCATCCTGGACACCCTCCAGTAGACTGCCCGGGGCCATTTCTCAGCCCAATCACAACAGCACCAACACTGCTTTAAGTTGCAGCAGCCACTGTGCAAATCGCAGCCAAAGAAAGTGCCACATCAGGACCTGACCCTCCGCCCTGCGCCTTTGGCCCAGGCATGCTACCTCTCCCCAAAGCCTCACAGGCTCCTGTGGGTCCTGAAAACAGAGATGTGTTCCAGACTTCAACCAGTACAGGCACAAAGGGGCATCCCACAGTGGAGGTGAGACACTGATGCTGAGAGAACATGAGGAAAAAGAGGTGTGCTTGGTAGTGAGAGTCTGCGAGAGATGCAGACTTGGCGGCCTGGCACGTAAACACCACCCACACCTACCATAAATCCATTGTGGGTCCCTACAGACCTATTCCAAAGGTAGTGAAGAGTCAGAGCTGGCATAGGGAAAGGCTGGGCGGGCATCTCTGGGGTGGAGTCTGACCCTAGCACCAGAGAAGAGGGCCAGACCTAGAGGCCTGGCAGGCTGGAAAGGGGCTCACATAGGGTGGTGAGCACCTGAAATAATAGTGAAGGTACCTGAAACGAAGATGGGGATGCGTCTGTCACAGTTTTGGAGGGACCTAGCCACCAGCTTCTGCCTGTGGGGCAAGCAGCTAGTAAACGGCCAATTGGGACCCAATCCCAGGTCTGAGCAGTGGCTGAGTCCACACCCCTCCCCTAACTACTGCCTGGGTCAAATGCATAAGGCTAGTAAGTTAAGCAGCTTTCTGGGTGGTTTCCCAGGAGTAAAGTCAACCCTGACTGAGCTGCTCAAACAGAAGGTCCCATGGACCACCTTAAAAACAGTGACACAAAGACACAGAGAAGTATCATACTCATCTTCTATCAAAAATCTAACCAACTGTACTAGTGATTTTTGTTTTTACTTTTTCTCAAGATTTAAAAAAAAAAAAAAAGGACCACCAATTGATGATGACCAGGACCAACCCTGCCAACCCAGGGCTGAAGACCTAGGCCAGCAGATCCCAGTCAGGTGTGCCGAGTCACATAACAAAAACCACAGGGCTTAAGGGAAAGATTCACCATTAACACATAAAAAGACAGAAACCTAATAAAATCAGCAGCATACATTCAAGAGGGCAGGGTGTTGGAAAAAGGATAATTGCACAGATGATTGGAACAGAACAGAACTCCCAGGAGTAGACCCACACACATACAGCCAACTGATCACTGACAAAGAAGCAAAGCAACTTCATAAAGAAAGTTCAGTCTCTTCAACAAATGACGCTGGAACAACTGTACATCCATGTGCGAAAAATGAATCTAGACAAAGACCTTATACCTCTCACAAAAATCAACCTGAAATGAACCACAGATCTAAATATAAAATGCAAAACTAATAAAACCTCTAGATAAAAACATAGGCAAAAAATCTATATGACCTGGGTTTGGTGAGGACAATCTTAACATGAAAACAAAATGGCATTAAAATTAAAAACTTCTCGGGCTTCCCTAGTGGCACAGTGGTTGGGAATCCGCCTGCCAATGCAGGGAACACGGGTTCGAGCCCTGGTCCGGGAAGATCCCACATGCCACGGAGCAACTAAGCCCATGAGCTACAGCTAATGAGCCTGAGCTCTACAGCCTGCGAGCCACAACTACTGAAGCCCGCATGCCTACAGGCCGTGCTCCGCAACAAGAGAAGCCACCGATGAGAAGCCCACTCGCAGTAACGAAGACCCAACACAGCCAAAAATAAAAATAAATAAATTTAAAAAAACTAAAAACTGCTCTGTGAAAGGCACTATTATGGGAATGAAAAGACAAACCACAGACTGGGTTATTTATTTGCAAAGTAGGACTTGTATCTAAAATAGATAAAAGACCCTTAAAACTCTATGATAAGGAGACAAACAATTCAATTTTAAAATGAGCAAGAGATCAGAACAGACACCTCACAAAAGACGATACACAGACAGCAAACAAACATGAAAACATGTTCCACATTATATGTCAGCAGAGAAATGCAAATGAGAACAATGAGATGCCCCTATACACCTACTCTAGTAACTGCCAAATGCAGGTGAGGAGGTGGAGCAACAGGAACTCTCATTCATTTCTGGTAGGAATACAGAATGGTGCAGCCACTTTGCAAGACAGTCTGGCGGTTTCTTACAAAACTAAACATACTCTTACCCTGTGATCCAGCAAGTCGCACACTCCTTGGTGTTCACCTAAAGGAGCTGAAAACTTATGTCCACACAAAACCTGCACATGGATGTTTTATAGCAGCTTTATTAATAATTGCTCCCAGCTGGAAGTAACCAAGATGCCCACTTTGAATGGATAAACAAACTGTGGTATATCTAAACAATGAAATATCATTCTGTGATTTAAAAAAAAAAAAAAAGAGCTAATAAGCAACGAAAAGACATGGATCAATCTTAAACACATATTGCTGGGGCTTCCCTGGTGGCGCAGTGGTTGAGAGTCCGCCTGCCGATGCAGGGGACACGGGTTCGTGCTCTGGTCCGGGAAGATCCCACATGCCGCAGAGCGGCTGGACCCGTGAGCCATGGCCGCTGAGCCTGCGCCTCCGGAGCCTGTGCTCCGCAACAGGAGAGGCCACAACAGTGAGATGCCCGCGTACTGCAAAAAAAAAAAAAACAAAAAAACCCACATATTGCTAAGTGAAAGAAGCCAATCTGAAAAGGCTACATACTATATGATTCCAGTTATATGACATTCTGGAAAAGGCAAAACTATGGAGAAAGTAAAAGATCAGCGGTTGCCAGGGGTTCTTTTTTTTGGGGTGGAGTGGTGTTGAATAAAGCACAGGGGATTTTTTTAACAGAGTGAAACAATTCTGTATGATACTGTAATGGTAGATAAATGACACTACTTGTTTGTCAAAACCCAGATAACTTTGCCGCACAAAGAGTGAACCTTAATGTATAAAATTTTTTTAAAAAATCATTTAGGATATATGGGGATCCTAGGCTGGAACACAGAATGTGGTAAAACAATCTAACTGTGTTACAGATAGATGAAACCACCTCACTGAAGGGGATAGCAAATAAGGTGCTTGCTTAAGTAATGTATTTGGAAATCAGTGGAGTATATAAGACTGAAGTCAAAAAGAACAGCACGTGAGCACTATACTCTAGTTGATAAATTATTTCACAAAGGGGTATAGGTCAACAGTTCTGACACTACTGTGATGTGTGCTGGAATGGAGCTGTGTGGGGGATGGGGAAGCCAGGTGTCTCTCTGGTGGAGGGAGGTTACATACAGATAAGCAAGGGGAGGTGGTGGGAATGATCTACGTGGTGATAGATCAGAGCTGGAGACATCAATAGGAACTCATGTTCAGCTTAATATAAATACATGTGACTACATCTAGAAATGTTTATAGATGTGTGTGTATATGTGGGCCAGATCTATCTCCTGCCTCTGTTGGCTGAGAGGGCCTAGAAGCAGGGACACTCCAGCAGCAACAAACACCCAGCACCCAGATCCTGGCTTCTAATACCATTCTCCAATAAAAGGAACCAGGACTCCTTGGAGAATGCTTACTCTTGTACTGGGGCAGGGAACATACAGGATGCCTCTGGAGAACCCTGTAGCACCAGAAAGTAAAGAGGCTCTCAGGAAGGAAGGGAGGAAGGAAGGAAGGGAGGGAGGGAGGGAGGAAGGGAGGAAGGAAGGAAACAATCACAATGATAGGTATGTTGAAGGGGCACAGGAGCCAAATGAAAGAGCTGCCAGGGGCCAAAGCTGTAACAAGCTAAGCAACAAAATAAAGCCCAAATATAAAATAAATATCCGTGAGTCCATACCAATATAAATGAATGGATGAATAAACAAGTAAACTGGGAAGAGACATGTCTCCCATGGGGAAAAATTCCGAACAATGTATGTACATGCTTCCCCTCAAGGCAGTGAGCATGACCCTCTCCTGCCCCCGCCTTGTCCTTAGGGTGGTAGCTGTGCAGTTTGGAAAGGATGAAAGAGCACCTTGAAGTGGAGATGCCTGACAAACACCTCAGCCAGGGGATCTAAAGCAGTTTATTTTTATTTTTTATTTTTTTTTGCGGTACACAGGCCTCTCCCTGCCATGGCCTCTCCCGTTGCGGAGCACAGGCCCCGGACGTGCAGGCTCAGCGGCCATGGCTCACGGGCCCAGCCGCTCCGCGGCATGTGGGATCTTCCTGGACTGGGGCACGAACCCGTGTCCCCTGCATCGGCAGGCGGACTCTCAACCACTGTGCCACCAGGGAAGCCCTAAAGCAGTTTATTTTTTTAAATTAATGAAAAAAGGCAGCAGAGTTTTAGAAGTGTCAGGTAGTTTAAAAACACATAAATGCTGCAACACATGGCACAAAACCCTGAGGTTTGCCCGTGGATATGATTTCTCCAGAGGGGGAAAGCAGGCCTTCTGAAATGAGATGGAAAGTCACACCAGATGCAGGTGGGTGGGTCACTGGGTGCAGGTTCTGTGTTCACCTGGTGTTTTCTGAGGACAAAATCACACATAACTCTTATTATGCTCATATTGTTCCCTCAAATATCAATCACTCTGGAAAAAATTTGCATTTTCAAAATCAGTGTTATGGGGCTTCCCTGGTGGTGCAGTGGTTGAGAGTCCGTCTGCCGATGCAGGGGACACAGGTTCGTGCCCTGGTGCAGGAAGATCCCACATGCCGCGGAGCGGCTGGGCCCGTGAGCCATGGCCGCTGAGCCTGTGCATCCGGAGCCTGTGCTCCGCAATGGGAGAGGCCACGGCAGTGAGAGGCCCGCGTACCGCAAAAAAAAAAAACAAAAAACAAAAAAAAAAACAGTGTTATGGCAGAGCTGACTGCTCCCATAAGAAATAAATCAAACCCTCTGAGACACCCTTTCTCCCTCACCATGCTGGCCACGATGACAAAACCAACAACACTAAGTGCTGATGAGAATGCAGACCTGCTTGTCAGCTGCTGCTGGACTCACTGCAATTCCAGCCTCTCCAAACCGGCAATGGGGCAACATTAGGTACTGCCTCGGGTTCATGACTGTTGGGAGCAGCAACTCCAGGGGCCTACATCCCCTCTGATCATCCTGGGTCACAGTTCTACAATACCCAGGGAATCTCTCAGGTCGGTGGAGAAGCCTGGACCCCTGCAGAGAATTTGGGGCAGGATGTGAGGGGGAAGGTGGGAGGAGAATGCCCAGGGGACCCCAGGAGCTAGAAGGGTGAGGTCCCAGGCCTGCCCTGACACCATCACTGAGGGAGAATCTGGTCCACTGCCAGGGCTTCAGGGATGTGCTGGCCTAAAACAAGGAAACCAAGGCCCAGGGAGAGGACCACTCAAGATCATGTCAAGCCTTGCTAGCACACAGTGTGGGATGTTAGCCCTCACTCTGAGCCCCAGCATCCTCACCTATGGAACTGGGACAAAGAGAGCTCCTCCCTCCTGGTTCAGAGAGAGCTGGACACCTCTCAGCACCACAGTCAGAATACACTTGACAGGTGACCACGAGCCTCAGCGGCACAATAAAAGCTGGTCTAATGAATGAACTGGATGGGCAACAATGACCCAGCAGTGCAAGGGCAAGGACATGTATCAGCTGAAGGTAGCACTGTGGCCAATTTCCTATAAAAGAGAAAGGAAAGACAAGACAAGAGTGAGATGCCTGGCCTGCATGGGGGCGGGGACAGCTACTCCAGGTTGCCAGTGGGGAAGCAGGACGGGCAGCCTCAGGATGGTCACATGAGGCCCTGTAAGCAGTGGCGCCCTCAGCCAGGTGCACCAAGTGGACCCTGCTTGGCTCCCAATGCAAACAGAACAACTGTAAAGCGACTATGAGCCAAACAGGGAAATCCGGACGCTGACCAGATAGAAGATGACATTAAAGAGTCACTGTTAATCTTGTGAGGTATGAAAATTAATCTGTGATTCTGTTTTTATAAAAAAACAGAATCACAGATTACTTTCTCAACACAACACACCAATGTACTTACAGTAGAAGTGAGGCACAGAACGGAGGCTGCCAAAGCTGGAGCTGCCAAAGTGGGCGCGAAAACACACAGGCCAATCTCTCTGCTCTGGTTATGCTTAAAACTTCCCCTAAAGATGGAAGACCTTTAGGAGGGGAACAGTGCAGAAAAACTGCCTTAAAAAAGCAAACCCATAAAACTCAAAGTACAACAATTATTTCACATGATACAACAATAGACTGGAAGTGCACAGAACCTTCCAAACCCATGGAAACCTCCAGGTCTTCGACCACTTGAATGAAACCTACTTTTCTGCAACTCAAAGAATAACACCAAACTCTGTGTCTTTTTAAAAACAACTGTTATAGATGCTCAAAGCACTTTCTAGTTTTTATAGATCATATGTATCTCACATACATACACAGGAAGAAAAAAGCTGGCACGTAGAAAAACCCGGTAGTTCCCCATACATACTCCATAATTCCTACAGAGACATGCTCATTTCTACATTTTGATGTTCTTAAAGTGAATGAACAATTTTTTTAAGCATATTAAGCTCTAAAGAAGAAGCCAGGCCCCGATACTCCTTGATGTCATCACCTACCTGAGCCTGGACTGCCTGTTCTACCACATGTCCCCGAGACACACCCTGCCCCTGCAGCCCCATCTGTCAGTCCACCTCCCATGGCACAGCAGGGCTGGGACAGAAAGGTTTGATGCCCAGGACAGCGGCTGGGCAGTCACACGGGGCCCTCTCCGGCTCTGGGGGACAGCTTGAGGGGCCACACTTCAAACACTGGACAGTATGGGGCCTGGGGCCCAGGAGAGTCTCATCCATCAGAGCCTGCAGGGTCCTGGCCAGCCCCTGCCTGCTAGCCACCTTCGCTTTGCTGTCTAAGAAGAAACCAAATCTTTCTTTACCTTCAGCATGTGTAGTGGCCCTTTATCCAGTGCACGGATGTGGAGAAGCAGGTCTGACTGAGGGGTGGCTGCCCCAAACTGACAAGGGTAAACTGATCTCTCCTCCCTCACAGTAAGGGGTTGGGGTCCCTGAGGTGGGAAGGCCCAGCAGGAGTCTGTGTCTACCTGGCCGTGGCTCTCTCTGAGGCAGCTGCTCAAACTTAAGGAGCCTCGGTCACTACCTGCCCAAGTGCCCCAGGTACACCAGCCTGATCCTGAGGGAAGAGCCATTCCTCCAGGGCCACATAGCTCCTGAGGGCCCAGGAAGGGTCCAGTTGCTCCCTTGGAGCCAAAGTGTGGAAACCACAGCCCTGGACAGCACATGCAGTACCTCCTCACCTGCCCAGGTAGTGCCACTCTTAGGCCTGGCCTCCCTCCTGCACCAGTTATGGAAAAGCAGCTCCTTCATAGTGTGTCCAACCACCCATCCAAAGTCACACCCTGAGAACACTGAGGTACACAGCTGCTTAACCCCCAGGCCCTGCAGGAAGACAGAATGCCAGGTGACACGGGAGTCTTGGGAATTTTTAAAAATGGAAGAGCCCTCAAGATTGCTTCACAACGCCCTGCCAGACACAAGCTCTGCAGGCAGGAAAGTGGGGAATGCCCAGCAATGCAGCCACAGTGGGGCGTGTGGTCATTGCCTTTGGATGCTGGTAGCTGCCTCTCCCAGCTGTTAGACCCCTGGGAGCAGGGCTGTCTCAGCACCTCCAGGATTCCCTGGATCCCCACTTCCACCACAAGTCAGGCTTCTTCATGCTGACAGCAGACCACCACACAGCTTGCCCTGAAAGGCCCACAGGTCTCCTAGAGTCTCCCAACCCCCAATGGCTCTCTGCTCCAAGTTCTAGGGTGGTATCAGATGAGCAGAATCCTCACAGGGTTTAGTCCAAATCAGGACTTTTCCTGTCTCAAAACAAACACTTGAGAAGGATGCGCCTTGCACAGAGGCCTCCAATTGCCCTTCCCTCCTCCACAGGTGCCTGCTCTCTTGGGGACAGGCTTCCTAGGCTCAGAGCCTTGAGTGAAACTCAGTTTCTCTATGCCTCGGTTTCCCCAGCAGTAAAACAGACATAACAGGGTGGTGACTCCAAGGGATGGCATGAGGACTGCAGGAGTCGGTGGGGCATGCGGAGGCTATGGCAGGAACAGCTCACCAACAGGGGCGAGGCCTGAGCGGCAGCCCTCACACCACCCTCCTCTGTGAAGCCAGCTCATGGCCGGAACTTCTACACAGACTTGGACAGGAACCTGGTGCCCAAAGAAAACTTCCAACTTGGTCTGAGCTATTGGACCTTCCTCAATCACTCACACCCATCCCTACCTTGGTTTCCCCATCCTCTGAGAGAGGAAATTACAAGAGGGATGGGAAGGAGGAAGCAAAGAGGACAGAGCAGCTGCTCCCACCAGCTCTGCCACAGTTGTTCATGCAGCCAGAGCCTGCAGGATGGGAGGGATATCCAGGTATTGGGAGCTGGGCTCAGGCAAGTCCAGAGGAGGCTCTGAAAAGTGTCCAGGCCTTGAAGGGCAGGCAGAGCTTCCAAGATCCAAGATTGGGAAGAGGCAGGGATGGTGAGGGCAGTGAAGGCAACCAGAATGCAGAGAGCAGTGTAGGTTGAGCCAGGCCAGAGGCCCCAGGCAGCAGGCTCAGGCCGCCCTCTGGACACGAAGCAGGGACACTCCAGACCCTGCGAGAACAAGGAGCAGAGACAAGGTGACTACAGGGACAGCTGGGAGGGGATCCAGGCCTGGGTGAGGTGGAGGGAAGGAAGGAGCTAATGACACCAGCCAACACATACTTATTGCGTAAGCACTTATTGTGTGCCAGGCACCAGTCCCAGCCTGTGACAGGCTTCAGCTCACCAAATTCCACCCGCGGCTTCCCTGGGATATAAGTATACTGCACAGACAAGATCCCGAGGTAGCACATAAGTCAGCAAGGGCATCCAGACTTTGTCTTCCTGCTCTCTCTGGGAGCCAAGCGAGGGTGGGGCTGAGACTGCACCACGACCCCCACCACTTGCCTGCGGCATGCCCTCCAGCCCTCACATTCCCAACCTACAAGGACCACTCACTCCTGGTACCTGCCTGAGCCATGCAGGCAGGAACTGTCTTGAAAAGGGCAGCACACCTGTCCTTTTCAAACTGCAGCTAAGGACACAGAGTGAGATGTTCCATGGCTACTGAGGACAGGAAACATCACATGGCTGACCAAAATCTGTCACCATGGTGGGGAAGGGGGCACAGCAGAACTTGTGACATACAGCGCCCTTATTAAGCCAAGCTCAATCACTAGCAAAATGGTTAGGCAAAATGGGCCAGTGGGTACCCTTCCTCCCGCACACCATGGTGTCAGTAGGACACAGACACACATACACTCACCATGTGAGAAAGGCTGCAGGGCCAGCACCACTGCCACTGGCCCCACAGAGGACCCTCCCTCAGGTCTGGTCACAACCCAGTCACCTGGGACAGACCAGCCAGCTTCTCTCCCTCTAAATCAGTATTATCTACAAATGCTCAACAGGAATACAGGCCCCTCTGTTCGTAGCATAATTTGTTAGTAACTGAACCCACTTTAGTTAAAGAAATAAAGTTTTAAAAGAATGAAGATGGCTCATCTCTCTACAGAAGAAAACAAATAAAATTTTAAAAAGACCCAACAGATATGGTCTCCTTAAATCTTGATTTTTAAAATAAGAGTAAATATTTCCAAGTATAATAATAACAAGAATTAAGAGAGGCTGACAAGAGCCTGTGTTGGCATGGCTTTGAGTAAACTGGTGTGAGGTTTCTGGCAACATCTACTGAGACTCTGATGCACCTTCCTCTAGTTCTGCTGAGACTTCCAGCTGAACTGTTCTCATCCCACCTACAATGAGGGAAACTGAAGTTCAGGACAGTGGGACAATGTGTCCAAGGCCATGTGGCCAGTGTGTGCGAGAGCCAGACGGTAACATCAAACTAAGCAAGCAGCCACCTGTGGAGACCGATATACCATCTTCCCAATTCCCCTGGGGACCCATCCTCCAGACACATGCCACAAAACTGAGTCAAGATTCTTACACTGGCCAAATGTCTGTGACAGTAAAGAGTTGACAACTGAAAGGTCCCTAAGCAGGGAATGATTAATTCCTGTGCAACTTTCCCTTCTGGTCTGCTCTTACAGCGGACGTGAATTCGAGCTTGTGAACACAGAAGGGGACTGCACATGCTGCCAGTGGGAGCTCACTATGAACTCTGAGGGGAGAGGCTACGAAAGACCAGGCTCACCTCTGAGCTGCAGAGGGTGAGCCTAATGTCTCCCACTCCATATTCTCAAGGCCCCCTCAGCATCCCTCCATCTTGGGCACATTCCCCTACCCCACACACTAAGATGAGGCCCTTGCCAGAGGGATCACATGTCACCCCTCTTGTAGATCTAGTGCCAGATAAACCTGGCTTGGAGTAGGTACCAATACCTGCTGACAGATACAAGACCTCGGGTCGAATGAGCTCCACCATCACCCTCCCTGGGGCCCCTATCTGTCTTCTACAGGGCACCTGCTCCACCAAGCATAGATTTAAGTACCTTCATGAATTAATTCCCTGCACTATCAGAAGGGGACCCAACTGGTCTACCCAGTGAGACACGGAGGCTCAAAATAGCCCAGGCACCTTCCTGAGGCCACTGGGAGTGGGGTGCTGGGAGGTGGGCAGTCCGGGAAGCAGCGAGCATGGTGGATCCTGAGACCAAGGGCCAGGAGCCTACCTGGACAAGATAAGAATCAAGTAGGGAAGGGGCAGACTATCTCAGGCACTGACAGGCTAGATACCTAACACCTTGTCCAGGCTTTTTAAATATGCCGCAGACGAACCCTTTCTGGGTGGGATGTTGCAGAGGAAGAAGCTAAGGTTCCTGCTCATAGCCACATCACCAGCAAAAGGCAAGACCTGGATCCAAACCTGGGTGTTCCACCCAGGAAGCAACTTCTCCCTCCCCACCCCCACAACAAGGCTGGGGAGGCAAGGAGGACTGAGAGAAAATGGTGCTTAAATCACCCAAGAGAATTATTTCACGGCAGGACTGCACAGCTCTCTCGCTGCAAGGCTCTTTGGCAGCCTGGGGGTCCAATCTGCTCACCCCGGAGTAAAAATCACACAGGAGACACAAGGCTTATCCATGACAAACACCCACAGACCTGTCCCCCAACTTCAGGGAAGGGCCTGGGAGGGCAACCAGGACGGGAAGTGGACAGAAGCACTGCATCACAGAGAAGTAACTAGCGGGGTGGTCTGCAAGCTGAGCATGGGGAGAGGCTGTGGGGTACTCCCGCCAGCTGTGATGAACACATTCAAAGCAAGCCCCCGACTTCGCCTTTTCCTGGTCTCCCGGCGCTGAAACCTCTGAAGGCAGCTGCGCCCAGAGAAAGGAGGTGATGTGCCTGGAGACGATGGAGACACACGCCCGGTCTTTCCCAGCCGGTCACCTGCATCCATCCCACGTCCCCATCCCCCGCACTCAGAAAATCAAACACCGCAGAGGACGCCATCCCACCGTGCCCGAGACCTGCCATCAGTAGCAGAAAAGCTGACCACACGGTTCCACCGCAGCCCTTGCCGCGGAGGCCAGAGTTTCTAGAACGCGCATCGCCCACCACACTTGGGGCCCGCCACCCACCGCAGGGCCGCCTCCCGGCCGGCCAAGCACACTGACGCTGGGCGCCCCGGTGCTGATCCGGGCTGCCTGGGGTCAGGGGTCGGCTGGGGAGTCGACCCGGCCCAGGGTCAGGGGTCAGTTTGGCCTGCGTCGGAGGCTGGTTGGGGGTCCGCTCGGGGGTAGTCTTGGCCACGGTCAAGGGCCGGCTCTGGGGTCAGAGCTGAGGTCAGTCCGGGGTCGGGATTGGCCGGGGGCGCGGAGGGCGTGGCGCCGGCGGCCCTTGCTCTTTACCTCCTTGAGCTGCTCCATCTCGCCGCGGATGGCCTCGTAGTCCACCTCGAGCTCCTCGAACTGCAGTTTGAGTTGGTGCTTCTCCTCGAGCACTGCCAGCCCGTACTCGGCCGCCTGTATCTTCTCACGCGTGGTCTCGGCCAGCTCGTGCGACAGCCGCTTCACCTCCGCGCGCAGCCACTCCGGCTGCGCCTCCATCACTAGCCGCGCGTACTCCTCCTCCTCGGACGGCGCGGACATGGTGACCACGGCCGGAGTCACGCCACTCGCTCCGAGGCTCAGGCCGGGTTCCCCACCGCCGCCGCCGCCGCCACCGCCGCCGCCGCCCAACCCGACGGCGCCCCGGCCGCCGCCGCCACGCAGCCGCCGTGAGCTCGCCGCCGCGCGGGGCACTGTGGGGGCCATAGTCCCGCCCGCGGCAACTACAAGGCCCGTCGCGCCCAGCGCCCGTCCTCCCCCGCCCGTGATTGGCCCGCGCCCCGTGCCGGGAGGCCCCTTCCAATGCTGTAGCCTCCGCTGCTGCCACGCGGAGCATTGTGGGGGTCGTAGTCCCACCAGCGCGCCGACTACAAGGCCCTTAGTTCCACACGCCCGCCCGCCCACGCCCGTGATTGGCCAGGGCATCCGCCGTCGCGGAGCCGGAAACTGGTGTTTTCCGGTGCCCGCCCCCGGGCCTGCGAGGTGTGGGTAGGTGGTGCGGTAGGTCATCGGCAGGACGCGGACTGCGATGTGCAGGGGCTGGGTGGAGCCGGCCACCGGTCTGAACCACCCTACGTGGAGCGCTCGGGGCGTCGCAGGGACGGCGGGCTGGGTGGCGGTGGGGACTATAACCCGACGGTTCAGACGGGCGAGGCCTGCGGAGCCCAGGACGTATCCAGTTGGGGAGATGGTCAAACCGCTAGCGGAAGAGACGCCTTCGCCCCAGCTAAATACGAAATGCCTCGTGCGTGTTTCCTAAGAATTAGGCATTTCCATGCGTCCTACGATGATCCAATTCAGGACCGCCGACACTGACGGGGCCTCGAATCCAGCATGGCTTCCCTGCGCTACCCTCGTAGCGTGGGTTCTGGTCCGGGACCCGGTCCTGGGTCACGCCTCAAATGGCAGTCAGGTGTCCTTACTGTCCCTCAATCTGGGAGACTTTCTCCCTCTTTGTCTTTATGACCTTGACCTTTCTGAGGCGTGCAGGCCAGAGATGTACACACCGATGCATCCCCACGGTTACATTAGGTTATGCACTTTGGCTGGAATATCAACGAGGTGGTGCTAAATTCTCACAGAATCCTGTCAGGAGACTCGCAAACCCATGGACCGGATGCTGCTGGATACTCCTTTGTAATCATTGATACTATCCTGTGAGAAGACAATTCAGACTTTGCAAATATCCTGTCACTCCTCAAGCTTTTAAAATTTTTATTGAGGTATACTTGATTTATAATACATGAGTTTCAGGTGTACAATGTAGTGATTCACAATTTTTAAAGATTATACTCGGGCTTTGCTGGTGGTGCAGTGGTTGAGAGTCCGCCTGCCGATGCAGGGGACACGGGTTCGTGCCCCGGTCCGGGAAGATCCCACATGCCGCGGAGCGGCTGGGCCCGTGAGCCATGGCCGCTGAGCCTGCTCGTCCGGAGCCTGTGCTCCGCAACGGGAGAGGCCACAACAGTGAGAGGCCCGTGTACCGCAAAAAAAAAAAAAAAAAAAAAAAAAGATTATACTCCATTTATAGTTATTATAAAATATTGACTATATTCCCTGTGCTGTACAATATATCCTTGTAGCTTTATTTTATACGTAGTGGTTTGTACCTCTTAATCCCTTACCCCTGTCCTGTCCCTCCCCGCTTCCTTCTCCCCAGATGTACATCCTTCTCCCAGATGTAGAGATTGTTCTCTACATCTGTGAGTGTTTCTTTTTTGTTATGTTCACTAGTTTTATTTTTTAGTTTCCACGTAAAAGTGGTAACATACAGTATTTGTCTTTCTCTGTCTCATTTCATTTAGCACGATATCCTCTAGGTCCATCCATGTTGTTGCAGATGGCAAAATTTCATTCTTTTTTATGACTGAATAGTATTCCATTGGGTGTGTGTGTGTGTGTGTGTGTGTGTGTGTGTGTGTGTGTGTGTGTGTATACACCACATTGTCATTATCCATTCATCTGTTGATGGACATTTAGGTTGTTTCCATATCTTGGCCATTGTAAATAATGCTGCTAGGAACATTGGGGCACTTTGTATCTTTTCAAATTTAGTGTTTTCATTTTCTTCGGATATATACCCAGGAGTGGAATTAATGGATCACGTAGTAGTTCTACTTTTAGTTTTCTGAGGAACGTCCATACTGTTTTCCACAGTGGATGCACCAATTTACATTCCCACCAGCAGTGTACAAGGGTTCCCTTTTCTCTACATCCTCACCAACATTTGTTGTTTGTAGTCTTTTGATGCTAGCCATTCTGACAGGTGTGAGGTGATATCTCACTGTTGTTTTGATTTGTATTTCTCTGATAATTAGCAATGTTGAGCATCTTTTCATGTGCCTGTAAGCCATCCATATGTCTTCCTTGGAAAAATGTCTATTCAAGTTTCCAGCCCATTTTTTAATCGGGTTGTTTTTTTGATATTGAGTTATATGAGCTCCTCAGACTTTTTTTTTTTTTTTTTTAATCAGGAGAAGAAAGGATTTATTACTTGCAGCAAGTAAGGAGAACACCGGGTATCTTTCCTAAAGCAGCATGTCCCAGAACAGTAAAATTGGGGAGGTTGTAAGCTGAGGGTACATGCATATTCATGAAGGGGCTCAGCTGACAGTTGACAGAATCCAAACTTTAGTTGATTGAAGTCACCAGGGTCAGAAAAGGTCAACATCATCATC
Organism: Delphinus delphis; assembly: GCF_949987515.2. Lineage (NCBI taxonomy): Eukaryota > Metazoa > Chordata > Mammalia > Artiodactyla > Delphinidae > Delphinus > Delphinus delphis. The sequence continues at coordinate 89,683,161 of NC_082688.1, read as the reverse complement.
CCTTAGGTTCTGGTTGATCTGGTGGTTGAGTGCTTCAGGCTAACCTTTACCACTGAAAGATAACTGGCAGTCTTCACAACTGATATATTATCTTTGCTATTGTTACTTCTCTTGCCTGATAGCAGGTAATGTTTCTGCATTCTTTTGTTCCCTTAAGATCATTAATTACTGAGACCTGTTCAAGGGCAAGCATTGTAGCCAGGATTAGATCACAAAATGGCTTAGGCTGAGCTCCTTAAACTTTTAATTCAGTAGTTTTCATTGATATTTCTTGCCTAAAGGAATTATTACTAGCCTATTCTTTTCTATATATTTATTTATTATTATTTTTAAACATCTTTATTGGAGTATGATTGCTTTACAATGGTGTGTTAGTTTCTGCTGTATAACAAAGTGAATCAGCTATACATATACATACATCCCCATATCTCATCCCTCTTGCGTCTCCCTCCCAGCCTTCTAGGTGGACACAAAGCACCAAGCTGATCTCCCTGTGCTATACGGCTGCTTCCCACTAGCTATCTATTTTATATTTGGTTGTGTATATATCAGACTATTCTATTTCCATCATTCCTTTTCCACCTACTAACTTTGTACTCTAGGGAAGATACTACATTCATTAGTGGTATAGATCTGTGGATTCTTATTTTACTTAATGAGTTATAATCCATTACTCTCCATATTCACTTAGATGGTCAGATGTGGCAGATTTGGCCAGTGGGAGCTCCACCAGCTGGCTTTGTATCCTTTCAACATGTCACGATTTTTAAGAATTTTCTTACATTCTAGCAAAGTTGTTCCAGGATCATCTTGTACTCTGGGCCCAGACCTGGAATCAGCCATTTCTCTAAGGAGCCCTGATTCCTTTTAGTGGTTTCATGTTTTATTTGTATGAGGAGAATATGTCATAATTTTACTTGTGAAATTAAAAAATAATTTTTAGGGCATTCAATCACAGTAGGAGTGAGATGCCCAATCAGCCTGTCTGTCCTTGTCTTAGCTGAGAGTCCCAAGTCCTATGAAACCCTCAGGCCTAGGCTCACCATTCAGTCTAAGTGCGAGAGATGCTAGGGAAAAGAAGGGAGAAGGAACATAAGAGGAAGATGCTCTGAGAATTGGTGGCCCCTTCTGACCCAAACTGGCCAAACCCCAAACCCCCACCCAACTCCATGCCTTCATATGAGGCTGGCCTGAGGAGGGAGAAGAGAAAAGGCTGTGGGAATCTGGTGCAGGCAGGCATTGACCACGGAGCTTAGAACTTGGAGACAGGGTGGTGGTGGAAGGGGACAGGCAAGGACTCTCATAGGTGCTGGGGACAGAGGACCTGTCACTGGGGGAGCCATGATGTGTGACAGTGTTGGGGGAATAGTCATCAGGAAGAGATTCCCTGAGGATATGACACCTGAGTGGAGACCCAGAAGATGCACAGGAAGTGGCCAGTGAGGCTGCTGGAATAGGGGATTGGCAAAGATAAGAGAAGCAGGTCTGCTGCTTTTTGGGCTCCAACTGGGCCTCCAACATTGCCAGGTGCTTGCCCTCCATCATTTCATCGAGTCCTCCCAATACCCCGGGATGTGGGGCTTATGCTACATGTTTTACAAATGAGAAAACAGGCTCAGGGCAAAATCCTTAGTTATCACCTTTGGCTTCTTACACACTCCATCTGATTTGTCAATCTGTGAGCGAACGACAGACTCAGAACTAGCCTTGGCCTCCTGCCTGCCCCCTCTTTGGCTCGAACCCAATTGCCTCCCAACTGGACTATTGTAGTCATCTTCTCACTGGCCTTCCCCCAGCCCCCTCACCCTATATTTTCTCTAACAGCAGCAGTAGGATCCTTAGCCCAAGGCAAGTCATACCCCCTCAGCTCAAAACTCTTTCCTTTAGTACATTCAGGCTGCTGTAACAATACCACGGTTGGGAGGCTTATAAGCAAAAGACATTTATTTCTTAAGGTGCTGGAAGTCCAAAACCATGGTGTCAGCAGATTCAGTGTCTAGTGAGAACTGGCTTCCTCTTCTCTCACTGTGTCCTCACATGGCAGGAGGGGTGAGGCAGCTCTCTGGGGTCTCTTTTATAAGGCCACTTATCATGGGGGCTCCACCCTCATGATCGAATCACCCACAAAGACCCCACCATCCTAACACCATCACCTTGGGGGTTAGGATTTAATGTGTGAATTTGGTGGGGCACAAAACTTAAGATCATAGCCCCCTCCCAGAGGCAAAGCCTAATTACAGCAGCCACCCCCCAAGACACTTCACATTCTGGGAAGTGGCCCTTCTGCCCTCATGACTTGTTCCCCTTCCTGGCTTTATCTTCCTCCGTGGCATCCTGCATGTTGTGCTTATTCACGTTTGCACCTTTGTCTCCTCCTGGAATGTCAGCTCCAGGAGGCAGGGACCTTGACCAGGCCTCAGCAGTCTCCTGACCCACACACCAGGGCCTCCAGCCAGGGTCCTGCAGGGGCTCAGGACTCAGCAGAGACCAGGCTGTCCTTATTATCCCCCTCCCTGGACCCTATACCCCTTCACCAGGATGGAAGACATGGGAGAATGGAGGCCTTTGTCACACTGGGGTGCTGGGTGCCCATGGTGCACCCCCCTGCCAAGAATGACTGGGTGACCATTAGCCTGGAGGCAAAGGTAAGTGATATCTTCTCAGAAACCCGCTCTACCTTCATAAGCAAAGGCTCCGGGTCCCCCACTCCTCCCATCCAGGGCAAAGGGGCAGGATGCTTATGCACACAAGTGTCCGGGCTGGGACCTGGCCTAGATGTGGCCACTTTTTTGCTACCAAAGCTATTTGCTCAAAGGCTATTTGCTATTAGGTTCCCTTTTTTGCTATTTGCTCAGGAGCTCTGGGTGCTCACAAACGTCCCTCCTCCTCCTGGAATCCTGTCTCCTCTCTGCCTGTGGCTATCTGGTTGTAGACCAAGGAGCAAAGCCATCCCCTGTTGGTGACTCCCTGCCTAGGCATACTTAGCTCAACTGACAGCAGAGTAAATGGCATGGCATCCCCCACGTATTCATATTGTGTAATGTAGGATGAGTCTTTGACCCAAATGTCATTCATTTGATAAACTCTGTGCCAGGCCTTAGGGGTTCAGACATATACCGTATATCCAGTTTTTCCAGTGCCATTTGTTGAAAAGACTGTCCTTTCTCCGTTAAATGGTCTTGGCACCCATGTCAAAAATCAATCAACCTTATATGCAAGGGGTTGTTTCTGGAATTTCTTTTCTTTTCTTTTTGCTTTTTTTTTTTTACACTCTTCTTATTTTTTTATTTTAATTTAATTTTATTTTTTTGATGTGGACCTTTTTTTTTTTTGGCTGCATTGGGTCCTCATTGCTGCATATGGGCTTTCTGTAGTTGTGGCGAGCGGGGGCTACTCTTCATTGTGGTGCACGGGTTCTAGGTGCATGGGCTTCAGTAGTTGCAGAACACAGCTTCAGTAGTTGTAGCACACAGGCCCTAGAGTGTGTGGGCTTCTGTAGTTGTGGTGTGTGGGCTCAGTAGTTGTGGCAGATGGGCTCTAGAGTGCAGGCTCAGTAGTTTAGTTGCTCCACGGCATGTGGGATCTTCCCACACCAGGGATCAAACCCATGTCCCCTGCATTGGCAGGCAGATTCTTAACAACTGAGCCACCAGGGAATTCCCTAGAATTTCTTTTCCACTGGTCTGTATGTCTATCTTTATGCCAGTACCACACTGTTTTGGTTACAGTAGTTTTGAAGTAAGTTTTGAAATAAGGAAGTGTGAATCCTCCAACTTTGTTCTTTTACAAAATGCTTTGGCTATTTGGGGTCCCTTGAGATTCCATATGAGTTTTAGGATTTTTTTTTTTTAATTTCTGCAAAAAAATCATTAGGATTTTGATAGGAATTGCATTGAATCTATAGGATGCTTTGAGTAGCATTGACATCTTAACAATATTGTCTTCCAGTCCATGAACACAGAATGTCTTTCCATATTTATGTCTTCTTTAACTTCTTTTAGAAGTGTTTTGTAATTTTCGGTCTGTAAGTTTTTACCCACTTTGGTTAAGTTAATTTCTAAATATTTTTTTCAGATTGTTCATTGTTACTGTATGCAACTGATTTTTATGTGTTGATTTCGTATCCTATAACTTTTCTGAATTTGCTTATTAGCACTAATAGGTTTCGGGGTTTGTTTATTTGGTGTGGAATCTTTAGCATTTTCTATGTATAAGATATGGACAAAGATAATTTTACTTGTTCCTTTCCAATTTGGATGCCTTTTATTTCTTTCTCTTGTCTAATTGCTCTGGCCAGAACTTCCAGTACTATGTTGAAAAGAAGTAGCAAAAGCAGGCATCCTTGTCTTACTCCTGATCTTAGGGGGAAAGCTTTAGGTCTTTCATCATTGAGTTTGATGTTCACTGTGGATTTTTTCATATATAGCCTTTATCATGTTGGGGAAGTTCCCTTCTATCCTAGTTTGTTGAGTGTTTTTATCATGAAAGGGTGTTGGACTTTGTCAAAAGGTTTTCTGCATCAATTGAAATGATCATGTGTGTGGGGTTTTTTTCCTGTTCATTCTGTTAATGTGATACATTGGTTGATTTTCATATGTTGAATCATCCTTGCATTCTGGGAATAAATTCCATTTGGTCATGGTGTAATCCTTTTAATATGCAGCCGAATTTGGTTGGCTAGTATTTCATTGTAGATTTTTGCATCAATATTCATAAGAGCTAAATGGTCGTAAGGTATTTTTAAAGGTATATTAACTCACCCAGCTCCCCTGGTTAAGATAGTGGGGCTACATGGAACTGAACATGATACAATTTTAAGAGGGGGAAGAAACAGAAGAGAGAGTTCCTGTGCTTGGAACTTTGGAGCTGGGCCTTGCACACTTCCTGCAGAACTGGAAGAGAAGTGGAGTCACTGTGGTTTAAATAGTGATGGGAGTATGGGGAATTATTTTTCTTTAAACATTTTTGATAAAGGAATTATTGTTAAAGTGTGATTATGTAGAAAAATGACTGTTTGGATGTAAATACACCTGCAAGTATGTACAAGTGGAGAACATGATGGTTAACATATTTTTTCAAATACTCCAGAAAAAAGGGGAGATGAGGATAATGAAATTTCAGAAGTTGTTGATGGTAGTTGAAGCTGGGTGGGTGCTACATTATGCTCTTGACTTTTGGGTCTATTTTGAAATTTTTAAGATAAAAAATTTCAAGTGTTTTAATGTTGTAATGATATTACCTTCATAAAACATGAGAAGACGAAAAAAAAAAAGTCATTTACCTGTCTCTGAATAGCTATCATCTGAGTGCCACTTGACTTCTGGGTGGCTGTCCCTGCTAGTGGACATGAATTCTGACCTCCTGCTTCGACCTACTTCTTGTTTTAAATGAATCCATTGGTTGCTCTCATGTGCCTGCTTTATCTTATTTAATCCTTACAAAAGCCTAATGGCCTAGCTATTATCCCCATTTTTCAGATGAGGAAATTGAGGAACAGAGAATGATATGGCCATGGGTTTGAACCCCTGAGCTCTGGGAGATCGGGAGGGGAATCTACACTCTCACTCATCATCATCACCCCACTGCCACCTAAACTGTTCTTCATGTCTTACTCCACCTCTGGGTCCTCCTGGATCCCCAGCCAACATGGCATTTCCAGATGAATTTCCAAGGCTGTGTTAAACATAGCTCCCCCATGTGGCCTCCCCATCTTTCCAGGCTCTCATCCAACTACCACTGTGAAAAATCTGTGTTATTTCTGGGCCTCTAGGATCAGAACCCTTTCCTGTGTTGGGAGAATTCCCCCATCATGTGAGTTTTGATGGAAGATGGGCCAACCTCCCAGTTTTGAAGCTCAAACAAGGGGCCAATCCTCACCTCCCAGGCTCCATGCAGCTGGGATCTGGGCATCTGGGCTGAAATGTTTGAGATTTCACCAACAAACAACTCTTCTCACCACCCCTTTCCCATATACACACTTTAAATAATGCCCACACCTACATAAAATACATATCAACCCTGCCCAATGAAGGCAATCCAAGTCTCATATGGTTGCCACATCCCAGTCCAGGAACTATGGGTGATATGTGATTTTCTCAGTCAGACCTGGATAATAGCCCCTCAAGGGAGAGTAACCATTGCCTAAAAGAAGAGTTTAATCATCCCAAAGTCTCCAAAATATAATTGTATAGATGAAGTTGTAGTTCAGGAGATAGAAATCACTCTAGATGTTTCAAACAGATAGGGATTTAATACAGGGAATCAGTTGCTTGCCAAATCATGGAAAGGACTTTAAGATTTGAAGTCGGTGGGGCTATGACTAGGCCTCAGAGTCCTGCCATAGCAGCTGTAATCCAGAGATCAAGAAGCTGCATGAAACCATTGCCAAGGTCACAGCTGCCACACCCATGAAACTGGGTGAAAGTGAGTGGGATATGGAATTGGGCCATTGCAAAAGTTCACATCTGCCAGAACCTACACATCAGTGCCATCTCTGCCAAGAGAATGGCACCCTCCTCCCTTCTGCCTTCCATATCTCATGCAATCACATCTTATTGGCAGAACCCAAGTCAATCAATCCAGACTCCTAAGGGCAAAAGTCTCTGGGAGATGTAGTTTTTAACCTTCCCACCCTTCACAAGGAGTAGAAGAATAAATGTAGAAATGGATGGTGAGTAAAGATAAACAATGTCTAGCACTGCAAGAGAATTCTTGCAACAAAAGTACTCTTTGGATATTTTTTTTCAGGGTATTATGGCAAACAGTGCCATCTAGCATCTTTATTCAAATGGCAATCAGCACTTGGACAGAAATCGCAGTTCAACAGCAGAAACTTTCTCTTACGAGTGCTAAGCCACGGCCCCTCCCTACGGCCATCTGCCACAGCAATTATCACCATCTGCTCTCCAGCTTCACGGCCCCTGCCCTGCCTGCCCTGGCTGAGCCAGAACTCCAGACCCATCACAGGAGGGGGCGGGAGGGCCACAGGAGCTCAGCCTTTGCCCTCCAAAGGTGGACCACGGCCTCCTGGCTAAGCAGGCACAGCATCCTCCCTAGTGCTCTCTGAAGTCTCAGCCTCTGGCAGCATCAGATCTGAGCCAAGCTGAACCTCCTGAGGAGGGTGGGGATGGGGGCATCTGGGGGAGTCAGGGAAGGAGGGCCAGGGCTGGGGGAAGGTGCCTTCTAGCTACTGGCCCCCACCTAGTGCAGAGGCCCAGGAGCCTGACTCTCCTGATCTTGCCCCAGCATCCCCTCCCCAGGGGGTCAGTATATCTTCTGCCGACTGGGTAGAATGGCTTCTTTGATGAAGGAGAAGACAACCAGGATTCCTAAGCATTTGCCCCACTTGCCTTTGGTGAAGTAATTGGAGACCACATCGTCTCCTGGCTGCATGGTGGAGGGCAGGACGTTCTCCCCAGCCGACAGTGACACAAAGAATGCAGATGGGATTATCCACAGGCAGAAAGTGAAATAAGCCAGGACCTCTGAGAAAAGATAATATTCCTCTGCAAAAAATTGAAACTCTAGGTAATGATTCACCACCACTAACCCATACAACAGGATGAAGTTAAGCGAGGTCAGCATGACTAAGGGGAAGGTCTGGAGGAGACCAAAGTAGATAAGGTTGGTGCAGAGACCCATGCCAATCATGCAGGTGGGGAAGCACTCAAAAATGTAGAGGCCAATCGATACAGCTGTGGAGAATCAGGTCATGTATTTTATGATCCTACGAGTGGCCACTGTGTATTCTTCTATCAATTCTGCCAGGTAGTAGAGTCCGGCTATAATGGCCAGCATGATGAAGGCCACCTGGATGAAGAGCAACAGCCAGCTCAGCAGGTACATGAGCCACATGATGCCCATGCCCTGCCTGCCCCCTGACCGCTGGGATAGGCCTGCACACTTGCTATTTGGATTTTTGACATGATGCTGTTAGCAAGTCCACACATCCTCTTCCCAAAAATCATTTATCAAAGCTGGAGAAAACTGTCAGAACTGTCAAACAACTATTTCAGTGCTTGGAAATTCACCAAGTGCACACATCAAACTGAGAAAATTTTATCAATGAAAACTACTGAAATTCAATTACAAACAGCAAGAGCATGGACGTTCTTTCTTGGGGAAGCTGCTGTCACCTCCCATCATCATAGTTCAATAAATGTGGAGGCAGGGGCTTCTCTGGTGGTGCAGTGGTTAAGAATCTGCCTGCCAGTGCAGGGGACACTGGTTTGAGCCCTGGTCCGGGAAGATCCCATATGCCGCGGAGCAACTAAGCCCATGGGCCACAACTACTGAAGCCCGTGCATCTAGAGCCCGTGCTCCACAACAAGAGAAGCCACTGCAATGAGAAGACTGCACACCACAACAAAGAGTAGCCCCTGCTCGAAACAACTAGAGAAAGCCCACGCACAACAACGAAGACCCAATGCAGCCAAAAATAAATAAATTTATTTTTTAAAATGTGGAGGCAGGGCAAGAAAACTATCACCTTTGATTCCACTGCTAGAGAGATCTCACTTGATCTGGAGTTATTTCAGTTAAAGTAGATCTCATTAGCAAGTGATCAGGGAAGACCTGAAGCTCTGCTAACAGTTCAGGACCGTTTTGAGCAAGCAATGGACCAGAAGGAAAGCTGAGAATTTACTAGGGAGCTCCAGGAGGTGAGACAGCAATGGGAACTTGATAACTCAACATATCCCAGAGTGTGTGCACATGTATGAGAAAGACTACAGCAGACTGAAGACATTTGCACATCTCCAGCCATCACAGTATGCCTTTTTATGGAGTGAAGATGCAAGAGATTTCAGTGGAATGTGAAAGCCAAGGTACACTTGAAAGTCACTTGAGCTTAGAAGGTGCTCCTCTGCCCACACACAGACCCATCAGCAGAAGGTGGAAACCTCATTAGCTCTGAGAACAATCTGATTAACCTTTACCTGAATGCTAAGCTATGCAGTCACCAGGACAAAACCTGGGAAAGAGGGCTTAAACACAAAAATAAGAACAAACAACTGAGCAGATACATCAGCAACCATACACTGTTGGGGAGACAGAGTACACAAACAAAACAACAACAATAATGCATGAGAGAAGGGAATTGGAATCCAGAGTTGCTACAATACATTATATTTTCAATAAAACATCATAAGACAGGCAAAGGCACAACGAAGTGTGGCCCATACTCAGAAAAAAGGGAGTCAATAGCTATTGGCTCTGGTTATCCCCAGATATTGGATATAGCAGACAAAGCCTTCAAAACAGCTATTGTAAATAAATTCAAATAGCTAAAGGAACCCATATTTAAATAACTAGAGCAATGCATTACAGCAATCACTCAACAACTAGAGACTCTCAATAAAGGTGTTGTTATACAAAAGAACCAAATGGAAATTCTTGAATGGAAAATTACAATAACTGAAATGAAACTTTTACTAAAGGGGCTCAGAAGCAGAATTAAGATGCCTAAAAGAGAAATAGCAAGCATAATAGATCAATAAAAATTGTCTAATCTGAAAACAAAGATAAAAAAAGATTGAAGAAAGTTAAAGACAGCCACAGGTATCTGTGAGACAACATCAGGTGTACCAACATAATTGTAATGGGAGTCTCAGAGGAGAGGAGAAAGGGAAAGGGACAGATAAATATTTGAAGATATAATGGGCCAAATTTCAAAAATTTGATGAAAAACTTTAACCTACAGATCCAAGAAGGATAAACACAAAGAGATCCACACCATGCACTTCATAGCCAAACAGCTGAAAGCCAAATACAAAATGAAAATCTTGAAAGCAAGAGGAAAATGACATACACTTGAATGAGAAAATGACTTCTCATCAAAAACAATGGAAAACATAAAAGTGTAGAATGACATATTTAAAGTGCCAAAGGAAAGATTGCCAAACAAGAATTCTATATCCAGCAAAACTGTCCTTTAAAAATGAGGATGGGAAAAGCTTTTTCCAGATAAATAAAGACCAAGAGGAGCTAGCATATTGGCCTAACAAGAAATACAGAAAAAGTCCTTCAGACTGAAAGAAAATGATACCAGATAGTAACTTGAAATACACAGGAAGAAAGGAAGGAATACATAAGTAAATATCAAAGGCTCTATATGTATTTTTTCTCATTTCTTCTCTTAATTAAAATGCATAACACTTTAAAGCTATATTATTGGATTTATAATATATATAAATGCAATAAATGTCACAATAATATTGTAAAGGCCAGGGAAAGAAATGATAAATTTGAGCAGATGTTCTCTATTTGGCCAAATTTCAGTTAGTATTATTCTAAAGTAAACTGTGATAAGGTAAGATGCATATTGTAATCCCTAGAGCAATCATTAATAAAATAACTAAAAAAATAGTTAAAATGTCAATAGAGGAATAAATAGTGCTCTCTAAAGTTTCATTTAGAACAAAAGAAGATAGTAAAGGAGGAATGGAAGAAGAAAAGAGATATGAGACATATAGAAAAAAGGTAGCAAAAAAAAGGTAGAAAAAGGTAGCATATCAATAATTACATTAAATATGAGTGTGTTAAACATCCAACTTAAAAGGCACAGATAGTGAGACTGGATGAAGAATCAAGATATAACTTTGTTTTCTACAATAGACACATCTTAGATTCAAACAAATTTGTGTGGAAAACATATAGTAGGCATATAATAACCACAAGTGAACCGGAAGGCCTATATTCTAGTTTGTCTTGAAATCAGACAAAGTAGACTTTGAGGAAACAAATAATACTAGAGACAAAGAGAGGCAATTCATTATCAATACACAAGGAACATATAAAAATTTAAAAATACACACACCTAATAACAGAGTCCCCATTTACATGAATCAAATCTCGACAGAACTGAAAGGAGAAATACACAATTCAAAAATAATAGTTGGAAATTTCAGTACTCTACTCTCAGCAATTGAAAGAACAACCAGGCAGCAAATCAGAAAGGATGAAGAAGACTTTAACAACACTATCAACCAACTTGACTTAAGTAGCATTTACAGAACATACACCAATGACTGCTGAATACATATTCTTTTCAAGAATTCATGGAACATTCTCCAGCATAGATCATATGTTGAGACACAAAACAAGCCTCACTAAGTTGAAAAAGATAAAGATTATGCAAAGTATGTTCTCTGAACACAATGGAATTAAAATGGAGACCAATAACTGAAAGAATCTGGGAAAACTTCAAGTATTTGTAAATTAAACTTCTAAATAATTCATGGCCCCCAAAAAGATAGCAGAAGATTAAAATTTAAAGATTTAACTCAATTAAAACAGAAACACAACAAATCAAAATATAGGGGATTCAGTGAAAGCAGTGCTTAAAGGGGAATTTACTGCCTTAAGTCAAAAAAGAAAGAAGGTATCTCAACCCAACAACTCAAGCATTCACCATAGGAAACTAGAAAAAATGAGCAAACAATTATAAAGCAAATAGAAGGAAAGAAATGATAAATATTAAAAGCAGAAATCAATGACACAGAAAAAAATTAATAGAGATAATCAAGGAAACCAAATTTGATGCTAGGAAAAGGCCAACAAAATTGACAAAACTTAGTTATATTAACCAAAAAAATAAGAGACAAGACACAAATTACCAAAACCAGAAATGAAAGAGTGGACTTCACAACTGACCTTACAGAAATCAAAACAATTATGAGAGAATATTCTGAACTAATTATAGCAACAAATAGACAACTTTGTTAAAATAGACAAGTTCCTAGAAAGATGCAAATAACCAAAATTGAGTCAAGAAGAAATAGAATATCTGAAAAACCTAAATGTCCATTGACAGAAGAATGGATAAAGAAAATGTGGTACATATATACAATGCAATACTACTCAGCTATTAAAAAAAATGAAATAATGCCATTTGCAGCAACATGGATGGAACTAGAGATTATCATACTAAGTGAAGTAAGTCACAAAGAGAGAGATAAATACCATATGATATCACTTATATGTGGAATCTAAAATATGACACAAATGAACCTACCTACGAAACAGAAACAGACCCACAGACATAGAGAACAGACCTGTGGTTGCCAACGGCAGTGGGGAGGGATGGAGTGGGAGGTTGGGGTTAGTAGATGCAAACCGTTATATATAGGATGGACAAACAACAAGGTCCTACTGTATAGCACAGGGAACTATATTCAATATCCTGTGATAAACCATAATGGAAAAGAATATGGAAAAGAATATACATGTATGTGTATATATATATATATATATATATATATATATATATATATATGACTGAATCACTTTGCTGTACAGCAGAAATTAACACAAGATTGTAATTCAACTGTACTTCAATTATTTATTTATTTGGCTGCATTGGGTCTTAGTTGTGGTGTGCCGGATCTTCCTTGCAGCATGCAGGATCTTTCATTGTGGCACACAGACCACTCTCTGTGGCGAGTGGGCTCTTTACTGTGGCGAGTGGGCTTCTCTCTAGTTGTGGCTCACAGGCTCCAGAGTGCATGGGCTCAGTAGTTGCAGCATGCAGGCTCTCTAGTTGTGGTGCATGGGTTTAGTTGCCCCATGGCATGTAGAATCTTAGTTCCTCGACCAGGTATTGAACCCACGTCCCCTGCATTGGAAGGCAGATTTTTAACCATTGGACCACCAGGGAAGTCCCCAATTCTTAAAAAAAGAAAAAAACCTATAGTCAAAACACCAATGCTAAAATAAAGGAGGTGAAAAATATTTTTAAAAAAAGAACAAATAGAATATCTGAATAGACCTATAACAAGGAAAGTAGGAATTATTTAATTAGGAATAAAAAAATTCCACAAAGAAAAGCATGGCCCAGATGGCATCACTGATGAATTTTATCAAATATTTAAAGAAGAAATAATAATAGTATATCACAAATTCTTCAGAGAGTTGAGGAGGAGGGAGACTCCCTACTTCTTCAATGAGGGCATTATTACCCTGATACCAAAGCCAGACAAAGACATCACAAGAAAAAAAATTTAGTACAATATCCAGTCTTATCACAGCCAGAATATTCCCAAGTCAAATTCAGCAATACATAAAAAGGGTTATACACCAGGACCAAGTGAGATTTATTCTAAAGTGATTTTAATATCTAAAAATCAATTCATGTAATACATAGTAATAGAATAATATATAATCATAAGTTCATCTCAATTCATGCAAAAAATAAAACATTTGAGAAAACCCAATACAGATTCATGATAAAAACTTTCAGCAATGTAGGAGTAAAAGGAACTTCTTCAACCTCATAAAAGTTATCTACAAAACCTACAGACAGGATCATACTTAAGGATGCATTTACAATAGCTCAAGATGAGGTGAAATATTTAGGTGTAAATATAAGAAAACATGCACAGAACTTCAATGCTCAAAACTACAAAATTCTGAAGAAAGAAATCAAACTACATCTAAATAAATGGAGATATAATATGTTCATGTTTGGAAGACTCAACATAGTAAAGATGTCAATTGCCTCTAAAGTGATATACAGATTTATGGCCATTTCTATCAAAATCCCAGCAAGATTTTGTCAATATAGATGATATTATTCTAAATGTATTTGGAAAGTCAAAGGAACTAGAATATCTAATAAAATTTTGAAAAAGGAGAATAAATTGGGAAGCAATCTTAAGATTTTTACATAGCTATGGTAACCAAGACCGTGTGGTACTGGTGCAAGAATAAACACATAGGTCAATGGAACAGAAGAGATTCTCCAGAAATAACCCCACAAGTATGGGTAGCTGATTCTTAATGCAGATTCAAAGGCAATTCAATGAAGGAAAAATAGTCTTTCCAACAAATGGTGTTAGAGCAATCAGATATCCATAGGAAAAAATTAACCTTGACTTAGAACTGCTGCTGAAAACTCGGCATCTGTGCACCAGTGCCGAATCAAATCTCAGAGGCAGAGTTTTGGGTGAAGTAGAAAAGAATGGCTTTATTGCTTTGCCAGGAAAAGGGGGACACAGTGGGTTCATGCCTCTCAAAACTGTGTGTCCCAACCCAGGAGGATTTGGTGAGGAGTTTTATAGTAACGGTTCAAGGGCAGGGTTGCTGATAAGGATTAGGGTGTGTGCAGGGCCTGCACTCTAATCTGGTCTCAGGTAGTCTCCTGATGAACTTCTCTGGTTCCTTTAATCTGGCCTCAGGTGGTCTTCTCTGGAATGAAGAATGCTAACATCTTTTACCTGTTGGGGGTTTTAGCTCTGTAAAGAGCTCAAAGGTGTTGTTATGTGTGTCCCTTGAGGCAGAACCAGGACCCTGCCCCAAGGCTGCACTATTGTTTCTTGGCTGCTCCTCCCTTGTCTCTGCATCCCCTCCCTTCCCAGATTAGCAACTGTTCGAATCTGCCCTTTGGAACTCAGGTAAGGTCATGGAGGCTGGAGTCTATTCCCTACAAGAAATGGGGGACATAGAAAGTCTTTTGTGCCCAGGAGTCCCACAGGGTCCTGCTTGGTTTCATAAGTATTTGGTTTTTTTCTAGATATCTTTCTAATATTTATTTCTAAGGTAATTCTATTGTGATCAGAGAACATACTTTGTATGATTTAAATTATTTTAAGTTTATCAAGACTTGTTTTATAGCCCAGATGTAGCCTGTCTCAGTAAACATCCCATGTGCACTTGGAAAAATACGTATTCTGCTGTTGTTGGGTGGAGTATTTTATAAATGTCAACTAGGTCAAGCTGAGTGATAATATTGTTCAAGTCTTGTTCAAGTCTTCTATGCCTTTCCTGATTTTCTGCCTACTCATTCTTTCAGTTGTTCAGAGAGGGGTGTTGGAATCTCTTGTTACAATTGTGATTTGTCTATTTCTCCTCACAGATTTCAACCTGGTATGATTTTCTTCTTCCTGAAGAACTTTAAAAATTATGTCCTATACTACAAATCTGCTGGAGATGAATTCTTTCAGTTTCACTATATCATAAAAAGTCTTTGTTTTGCCTAAGTTTTCTAAATATTTTTGCTGATTATAGAAATGTAGGTTTACAGCCCCACATTTAGACCCCAGTCCTTTAAAGATGTTGCTGCACTATCTTCTGGCTTTCATTGCTTGTGAAGAGAAGTTCATTATCATTCTTATCTTTGATTTTGTGACATAATATGCCTTTTTGTTCTGGCTACTTTTAAGATTTCTCTTTATCACAGATTAAGGCAATCCAATTATGACATGCCTTCATGTTGTTCTCTTCTCTCTCTTTCCCCCACTCTCTCTCTGTGCTTGGGGCTGATTGGGCTTCTTGGACCTGCGGATTTAGAGCTGAGTTTCTCAGTCTCAGCACTATGGGGCCTGGTGGAGGCTGTCTGTGCATTATAGGATGTTTAGCATTCCTGGCTTCTACCCACTAGATTCCAGTATTATTCTCCTCTGTGACAACCAAAAATGACTCCAGACATTGCCAATTTCCTCAAGGGCAAAGTCACCCCCAGTTGAGCACCACTGGTTTAGAGTTTTTATCAGATTCGGAAATTTGGGGGATGTTATTGTTTCCAATAATGTTCCCCTTACCTCTTTTTTCCTACAGGGACTCCTGAAACTGTGCACCTCAGATTGGGACTTGAACCCACGAGGCCAGGACTCTAACCCGGCCAGAACCCTGATTGGGACTCAAACCCATGTGGCCAGGACGCAAACCTGGCCAAAACCCTGACTGGGGCTCGAACCCGGCCAAAACCCACAGTCTGCCAACCGAAATCACACACCTGGTTTCAGGAGTTAATGAAGCTCAGGTTCTTGATGTCTCATCTCAGAAAGTATTCAGTGAGAGACAAAGTGATAGGTAAGAAGTGGATTTATTTAGAGAGAAACACACTCCACAGACAGAATGTGGGCCATCTCAGAAGGTGAGAAAGGCACTAGGGTATGGGGTTTTCAGTTTTTATAGGGGTGGGTAATTTCATTGGCTAATAAATGGGAGGAGTATTCCAGCCATTTTGGGAAGGGGTGGGGATTTCCAGCAAATGGGGCACTGCCCACTTTTTTATCCTTATGGTCGGCCTTGGAACTGTCATGGTGCCTGTGGGTGTGTCATTTAGCTTGCTGATGTGTTACAGTGCGCATATACTGAGGCTCAGGTCTAATGGAAGTCAACTTGTCGGCCATCTTGGACCCATTTTGTTCTAATCAGTTTATGTCATGTCCTTGGGCTATGTCATTCCTTTAAAGTTTGTGCCCTGCCCCCTTCCCTCCTGTTTCATTCCGATTATATGTGTATTAAACTGACTGAATGTGCCCCACAGCTCACTGATGCTCCATTTATTTTTTTCAATCTTTTTTCTTTGTGTTTCACTTTGGATAGTTTCTGCTCCTATTTCTTCATGTTCACTCATTTTTTCTTCTTTATTGTCTAATCTGCTGTTAGTCCCATCCAGTATTTTTCATCTCAGAGATTGTATTTTCATTTTAGGTAACTTGATTTTGGTATTTTTCATATTTTTCCTATCCCTAATAACCTGTGCAATCTTTCTTGAACATTGAACATGGAATACAGCTACGATAATTATTTCAATGTCCTTATCTGCTAATCCTAATAACTGTATCATCTCTGGGCTTATTTTTATTAATTGGGTTTTTTCTTCTCATTATGGGCCATATTTTCCTAACTCTTTGCATGCCAGACACTGTGAGTTTTACCTTGCTGAATGCTGGCTAATTTTGGGTTCCTGTGAACATGAGTAAACATTGTTTAGAGATGCAGCTAAGTCACTTGGTAACAGTTTGATCTTTCAAGGTTTGCTCTTGAGAGATGTTATGTAAGACCATGAAATGGAGCAAGACCCTGTGGGACCTTCCCTGGTACAAATCCCTTCTGTGTCCCCCGTTTCTTATTTGCAGGCAAAAGGCTTCAGCCTCCTTGACTTTCCCTGAGTTCCAAAGGGAAGATTCAAATTGTTGCTAATTAGGGAAGGGAGGGAATGCAGAAAGAAAAGAGGAGCAGTCAAGAAACAATAGTGTAACCTTGGGGAAGTGTCCTGGTTCCTCCTCAAGGAATATACATAACAATATCATTGAGTTCTTCTGTAGGAACTAAGGCCCTCACCCAGGTAGAGGATGGTAACTTCAGGCTAAACATAAGATTCCTGGAACACTGCCCTGTTACCTCACCACCAGCCAGTCAGAAGAAAGTCACACACCCTGCAGCCCTCACTCCAAATTTTGCCTATAAAAACTTCTCCCTAAAAACCATCAGAGAGTTCAGGGATTTTGAGCATGAGCCACACATTCTTCTTGCTTGGCCTTGCAATAAACTTTTCTCTGCTCTAAATGCTGATGTATTGGTATATTTGGCCTCACTGTGAGTCAGGCACATGAATTGCATTCGGTAACAACCGGAGCAACCTTTGTTCTAGGGCTGATTCCACTATACCACCAAGGAAGTACCCTCCTGAGTACCCTATCTAATAGCCTGAGAATTGCAATGTTTTCTCTTCTGACTGGTGGAGCAGGAACTATTCCCAGGCTTGCAAATCTCTGGTGATTGTTCTCTCACTCCTCACTCGTGCTTCTTTCCCTAGCCTTGGCTGGCATCCCCACATTCACACACTGCTCAGTTCTCAGTATTCTAAGGGAACCTTCTGGAATTCTTCAGAGCTCTTTCTCCATGTAGTTCTCTCCTCTTGTGCACTGTGCTCTGTAAACTCTAGTGGCTTTGTTCTCCCCAGACTCTCAGTTCCTTCTCCTCAACTCAGGTGGACCACCTGTGCCCCCTGGAGTCACCTCCTCCTGCTGCACCCTGGATGGTCTCTCCAGGCAGTGAACTGTGGGCAGTCATAAGTCTCTCCTTATTTGCCTCCCCTCTCTCAGGGTCATTTTCCTTCACCTTTGAGAGCCAATGTCAGAAAAATAATTGTTTCATATACTTCATCTGTTTTTGTGTTACTCCATTTTAGAAGCAGAAATAATTCTTTAAACAGCTAATTTTAATTTCTATATCACTTTTCAAAAATGTCCTATTTCTATTTTGAAAGGTGTTTTCAGAGATCTAGCTGCTAAGCACAGTTTAAAAATTATGTTCCATTTTAAAAAAATCTTGACAGTTTTAGTATTTTTGTATAAATGCCTAAAAACAGCAAAAGGGGAGCATCTAATTAGGATTTGGCATTCCTTAGTATAGGAAATAAATTGTGACTATTCATAGATTGGACAATTATCTTTCTACAGATTAATATATCCCATTTTCAATGTCTAACTGTAACAGGGATGAGCCAATTTCGACCCCATGTTGGATCTGTTTCTTTGACTTTAACCTTTGCTTTTCATTCCTTTTGTTATTATAATCATACATAATGGTCTGCCTCAGGGAACCCTGCCCCTCTGCCTGAGTATGAAACTAAAGTGCCTTTGTTCAGCTCATAGGGAGACAATCTGACCCTGCCCACCTGTGAATGGCTGCGGAAAGGAAGAAATTAACACATCCCCTCCCCAAGGCTGGCTATTCCAGGAGATGTTTTGCAAGACTGATGGCCCTTTTTACTTAACTTATTCACCGCCTCTCTCTCTCTGATTCTATAAAAGAAACTGGCATCCAGAACCCGTAAGATTTTTTTGTGGGGGACCCTAGTCTGCCATCTTCTCGGTCTGCTGGCTTTCCAAATAAAGTCCTATTCCTTGCCTCAACACCTCATCTCCCGATTTATCGGCCTGTCATGCAGCGTGCAGTGTGAGCTTGGACTCAGTGACATAACTTCCATAAAAGAATCATAAATGAATTCTGTGGGAATGTGCACCTTCTTTCTGAGATGCACAGTTTTAATTTACTTATATTTCTCTAACATTCCCATAATTAAACTTGTGTCATATGATGTGCAAATGGCTGACCTCACACCAGAGCTGACACATCATAAATAGCTTTGAAGTGGATCTTGAAGGGAGAAAGTATGACTTGGTTCTATATTACTTTAAAACTCCAAATCACATGTCTACTTTCAAGCTGAAATAAAATGTAGTGTTTTTGTGGGGGTTTTAATGTGTGCAGCTGAATTATGACTCATTTTTGAAGACCACAGAAATGGTAAGGAAACAAAAATAAATCTAAGGAAAGTCCTCGTCAGATCATTTTAGGGTGTTAGGTAGTGTTCTCTCTTCTTTTCTCCTTCTCTTCCTCCTCCCCCTTCTTTCCCTTTTCCCTTCCTCTCTCTCTCTCTCTTCCAATTACTTAGTTTTTACATTTTACAAGTTATCTTTTCTGCCTGTATTTGAGAAGTAGAGAGAAGAGCAAAGCTTCTAACTGGGAAGGAGCTCTCAAGATGTTCCTCTTGCTGAATATGGATAACATCAGGGCTTCTGTCTTCCACAATTCAGATGTAAGAACTTTAGGAGCTTAGGCTTTTCCTGGCACAAAACGAAGATTTTTTCTTCATACACGGCTGAGAGTTAAAATCATTATGGAATTTACGTTTTAGACTGTGCTTTTTTTACCCCCTTGGTTCCAACCAGTAGATTTGCTATTATGGAGTCAACAAAACCCTAGGTTGAATGATTATAAAGTAAATCAGGTTACTAGAGTTCTTTCTCAGATTCACTAAGAAAATAGGTTCTGTTTTATAAATACAGCATTTTAGACAGTAAATCTATTGAAGGAAGAGCAATATCTCATTTAATTTGTACATTGTGTGTAGTTCACATTCAGTGAATGTGTGTTGAGAGCAAGTAAGCTTTATGCAAATACTCTGCTTTCCATGTGAGTGATCCCTCTCCATCTGTCTATGTGATATCAGTGTTCTCTCTTTGTCTTTGACCTCTGTCCTATCCCTTATCACTTGTTAATTTATTTTCCAGCTTTTAAACCTAAATTCTTTAGTTTAATGTGGGATATAACTTAAGATTACCTTGTTCAATTTGAAAACTTAAGGGAAAAAAGTAATAAACCTGGTATATGTTTTATTTATTCGTATCAGGTCCAGTAAAATTGGATTCTTAATTATGTAATGTTCAATTCAACCTTCATCTCTGTCAGTTATTTTCTTATGGAAGTCTAAAATTTGTTATAGTGTGACTTTAATCTTTTTCTTAGTAACAAAAAACAAAAACTCTAATCTGTTTTTCTTTTCTCCTCTACTGTGAGATATTAGACTACAATTTTAACTTTTCACTTAGTAATTTAACTTTAATATTCTTTTCACACACATGCATTCGTGTTGGTGATTTCCCCCTTATTCTTCTCCATGTGCCATCATTGGTCACGACTATCTACCTCCATATTGTCTGCTCTACCTTCCTTCTCACACTTAACTGCAAGGTGTTGACAGGAAGTCTTCCTTGCAGGATGCCTTCTGACCCCTACAGTGATGGCCCTTTCTTGAGGGTCTTTTCCCTCTGCCTCTGTGCTGTGATAATATCCAGATTCTCTGGTCTCTGCTTCTTCTCTTTCCTCCTATGGATTTCCCCTCTAACCTTCTAATAGAAACCAGGGCTTATTCTGTGGCTTTCCTTGCTTCAAGTTCTTGCCCTGGAGACTGCATTTGTTTCTTAATTGATGGCTGCCTAGAATTTTATCTAGACTCTTTGTCCTGACTTCTAGTTCATGTCTGCTTAAAGGATATTTTTAATTGTCTCACTGTTACCTCACCTCCATTGTACCTAAACCAGTTTTATTTCTTCTCTCTGTGGCGAATCCTTTTTCCCCAGTTCAAACTTGGCTAGAAACTAGAGTCAATTTTGACTCAATTCTTTCTCTTTTCCTTTAAGCAGTCAGTTACCAATTCTTTTTTTTTTTAACCTTTTAAAAATTTTTTTCCACAACTCATACACACACACTGTATTTTATTTTTTGCAAGAGATAAATAAACTGACACCAAACATTGTAAATGGATGACCACAACAAAAG
The DNA here is from genome assembly GCF_949987515.2 of Delphinus delphis. Classification (NCBI taxonomy): domain Eukaryota; kingdom Metazoa; phylum Chordata; class Mammalia; order Artiodactyla; family Delphinidae; genus Delphinus; species Delphinus delphis. The sequence goes on along the minus strand of NC_082688.1, from coordinate 89,662,308 downwards.
CAACAATGATTGCAATTACCAAACACGAAACACACTCATACTATGTCATAATATTGACATTCAGTCCAGTAACCCTCCACTGTAACAGCGCCTTTACTTTGCAGTGAAAATTGATTTGTATAGTTTTTGCCTCTGAGTCCTTCTGGGATTTTTTTTTTTTTATTCAAACAGAAAGTCACAAAAATTATAATCATCCTCATCAGTTCACTCAGTCCCATGTAATTAATTTTTTTCATCTTGATCTTTTGTTAGCACTTTTATGAATTCATCAGTTTTCCATTAGAGTTCTGAAAATGCTTATTCATTCAGTTCAGCAGTATAGTCAGTTACCAGAAACCTGTACTTGTCAGAGTCTTTTCCATGAATTCCTTGAAGATGAACCAATTCTTATTGCTTCCACTTTTGGATACATCTTTCATCTGCCCCTTTAGGATCTCACATCTTGCTGGAATGACATAGTGGCCTCCTGAGACCTTCTGTGGCTTGGCTTCCACATTAAGCCCATGGTTCAGATTGCAAATGGTACCACAACAACACCTTCTTCTGCCCCTTCCTGAAAAGACATGGCCCACTCACCCCATCTACTCTCATTCCCTCCTCCACAAGGCCTATCTTTTTTTTTTTCTTTCTTTCTTTCTTTTTTGCCATGCCCTGTGGCATGTGGGATCTTAGTTCTCTGACCAGGGATTGAACCTGTGCCCCCTGCTTTGGAAGCATGGAGTCTTAACCACTGGACTGCCAGGGAAGTCCCCACAGGGTCTTTCTTACAGAGTGAGCTCTTGGTGTGTGTGGATACTGACCTCATTCCTATCTCCATGCCTTAGTGCATGCTGTCCTCTGTACCACTGTGTTCTTTCCTTATGTTCATCTCTGGTCGTTACTAAGTGAGAAGGAAAGATTTGCCTTCTCCCAGGGTTTTAGAGCGGCATTGACAAACTTTCTGTAAAGAGCCAGGGAGTAAATATTTAGGCCTTGTGGACCACAAACTATTCAACTTGTCCTTTTAGCACGAAGCGGCATAGGCAGTACGTCCATGAATGGGTGTGACTGTGTTCCAATAAAACTGTTTAAAGGCACTGAAATTTAAATTTCATATAATTTCCACCTCATGAAATATTCTTCTTTTAATTTTTTCCAACAATTTTAAAATGTAAAAATCATTTTATATCACAGGTAGAACCAAAACAAGTGGCAGGCTGGCTCTGGCCCTGGGCTGTGCTTTGCCAACCCCTATTTTGGAGGAAGAAGCATCTGAGGGGGGACTGAAGACAGGAGTATATAACTACCTGCCCAACTTAGAAAGTCTACCCAGAGAGAAGTGCTTGACAGCTCTGACCTTACTGCGATGCACTCAGAGTATTTGTGGTGCCCACAGTGTGCTGACTACAGGATTCCTTCCCCTTCTCTAATCTCCACTGCCACCTCTTCAGCCAGCTCACCATCAAGATCTCCTGAGCTGACTCTCCATGCTTTCCCCACCAGGAGTTACCGTGATCCACAAAAAATAAGGCAGGTGGAAGGCCTGAAGCTTACATCCCTCAGTGCCCTCACTGCTCTGAGAAGGAGCTCGAGGGTCCTATCCTTATTCAGAGGTCCTGCCTGGCCTGGACGGACCCCTCTCCTCCTGCATGCTCCACTTCACCAGCTGCCACTCACTTAGGGATATGGGTGCTGTGTTCCTCCAGCAGGATGCTCATCTCAACCTTTCTGATGGCTCCTCCTCTCTGCCTTCCTGTCCGAGCTTCATGGGACCTCTTGCTGCTGCCTTGTCCTCCCGACACCCTGCATGGTTTGGGGAGCAGTGGTACTGCACTTACCATGCTTTTTTGTTTATCTATTTTCTCTCTCTTCTCCTTTCCATCGACCTCCAGCTTGTCCTTATAGAACACAAATCCCATGAGAGCAGGGCCTTGGTCATGCTGCTGACAGCTGCATGCCCATACCTAGCACAGTGCCTGGCACATGAAGGGAAGGACAGGGCCAGGCCCTCAGAGAAGCCCAGTGAGAGACGCATCTCTTGCCCAACAGAACAAGTCTGGTGTAGTCGTGCATGGAGAGGGCTTGGGTGTACAGCCAAAGGAGCCAAGTGGAGAAGTATGAGGTAAGCCTGTGAAGGCTACAGCTGGGTGAACTGGGCTTTGGGGGGAACTGCCTGAGAGCTACTTCAAGCAGAACTTTCTTTAAATACAGAACTTGCTTCAAACACAGAAAGAAGACAGTGGCTTCAAGGGAACATCAATGACCTATCATTATTCTTTCTTATCTGTGTTTCTTCCCGCACGTTGGCCAACCACTTAGCTGAAAATGATGCCATGGAAGGAAAGGGGAAGACAGGGCTGCTCACGGATGCTTTTCTTTTAGTTTTCCCTCACTCACTAGAAAGATGAAAGAGTTGGCAGAATGTGAGTGTATCAAGAAGTGAAATAGAAACAGTTGACCTAAGTTTGTGTAGCATTTCCTCTGCCCAGGTAAGAATGGAATCTGTACGCACGTATGAGCAATGGATTGTGTAATTTCAGTGATCCTGCATATGAGCTGAATGTTCTTATATTTGCATTTAAAACTGGCATCACATAATATAAAGACAAATGGTAAAATTCATACTATAATTTTAAAATTTATTTTTTCTTTACTTAGAATGACGTTAGGTAGCAAATAAAAACAAGCAAGAGAAAGCAGAAGAAAGAAAAGCACTTTCTGTATTGGTACCTTTCACAGCACTTTTTTGCTGCTTGCTGAATACGAGGTCATGAATTTTCATTTGTACTGGGCCACAGTTATGTTGCAGGTCCTGTATGTGTGGGAGGAAAAATAAAGTCAGGAAAGCTACATCACGGAGGTAACATTTGACCTGGGTCTTGAAAATGAATAGGGACCTCTAGGCAGAAATAAACAGGAGGAACAGCAAACACTCCTTCTGGGGGATATAAACGTGTTTCTTGGTCAGCTTCAGCTGTGCAATATTGTGATTTATAAGAAAAACCCAATGGCCAACAATTTAATCAATCATGCCTATATAATGAAGGCTCCACATAAACCCAAAAAGAGGGGCTTTGGAGAACTGGGTTGGAGAACCAGAATGGTTCCACATGCCACCATGCTGGATCCCAAACTCCACGGGGACAGAAGCTTCCTTGTTCAGGACCTCACATTATGTATCTCTTCATTTGGCTGTTGATTTATATCCTTTGTAATAGACTGGTAATCCAGTGAATAAGCAGGTTTTTGGAGCTCTATGAGCCACTCTAGCAAGTTAATCAAATCTTAGGAGGGAGTCATGGGAACCTCCATTCTGTAGCCAGACGGTTAGAAGTGCAGGTGACAACACGGGCTTGCAATTGACAGCTGAACTAGAGGGCGGTCATGTGGGACTGAGCTCTTACCCTGTGGAATCTGATGCTATCTCCAAGTAAATAGTGTCAGAATTGGGTTAAACTGTAGGACTTTCAGCTGGTGTCCAAGATTTGCTTGTTGGTGGTGAAACCACTCTTCTCCCTCCACACACACACACATTGAAATTGGTAGAAAATTGTTAGGCTGTCATAAAAAAATACCATAGACTAGGTGACTTAAACGGCAGAAATTTATTTCTTCACAGTTCTGAAGGCTAGAAGCCCAAGATCAAAGTATTAGCATGGTTACTCTCTGGTGAAGTCTTTGTTCCTGGCTTATAGATGGCTGTCTTCACTGTGTCCTCACATGGAAGAGAGAGAGAGAGAATGCTCTGGTGTCTCTTCTTGTAAAAACACTAATCCCATTGTGAGGGTCACACTTATGATCTCATCTAAATTTAATTATCTCCCAAAGGCTCCATCTCCAAAACCATCACTTTGGAGGTTAGGGTTTCAATATATGAATATAGGGGAGGGCACAATCCAGTCCATAGCAACATGCATGAAATGTTTGGGGAATATCGAGTAGGTTTGTATGATAAGAGTAGGTACTGGATAGGACAAAGCTAGTGTCAGGTTGTAAAGTTCTGTACTGTGCTAAGATTTAAATTTTACATAAGAAATAGAGAATTCAGAGCATAATCAGACTTGTGTTTTAGAATGATGCTCTGGCAATACATGTAGGATACAGCATAAAGGAGTATTATTTAGATGTAAAGGCCCAGAGAAATAGAGGCCGGCTAAGGCTATGATTTGATTTCCTAGAAAGGGGGTGAGCCAAGACATTGGAGAAGGAGACAAGGATGCAGATGGCATGGTCAAATCATCTGTGTATTTAAAATGTTCTTCTGTAGGTTTAGATTTTATTATTTTCAAGGTAACCTTTCTAGAGCCTTATTTTTATCCATCTAACATTAAATATACAGACTCTGGTTGAACCTGAAAGCAGCAAAAATGTTATTCACACAGGAGCTAAAGGTAGTGAAAACTCATGAACTGTGTTGGTCTTAATGCCTTCCTGTACTTTTAAAGAATGAAAGTGATATCTGGCATTCTAGAAATTAATAGAATATCAATGATTATAAAATAATCTTATGATAAGAATTTGTAACATAAATATCAGGAACTATACTTTCTTGATTTTTTACTTTAGCCTATGGCAGCAATCAGAAAACTTGTACTATAAGTGTTTGGAAGTGACAGAATTGTGTACCTGGGAAACCCATGAAAACCAGATTTAACAACTAGTAAGGGAATTCAGAAAGTAGTGTGGTATATTAATATATATGCACAAATAGCTTTAATAATATAAGTAATAGAGTTAGCAAATAAAAATATATAATACCTAGTAGGAAGCTAACCACAAGTATTCAGGACTGTGTAGTAAGGGGTTAACTCAGAAATCTTGGGATGCTTAAACTTGGCACATTCCAAGGAAATGAGTAGCCCTTGACTGGATCTTGGCAGATAACTTCTAAGCCCTTGGACTATCCTGTCTGATAAGAATGTCTTTGTTTACCCAGGATCTTGGGCCATGCTAGATAATTTATGCTAACAGTGTGGTTTATAGTGAATGCCTATTTTTGTTTGCCTGGGGCTCTGGGATATGCTATGTCAGTCTGATATCCGGATGGGCTGAAGACTAAGGTGCTCCCTGCCTACATGACAGACATTCAATAAAATTCCTGGACACCAAGGCTCTGGTGAACTTCCCTGATTAGTAACACTTCACACATGTTGTCACTCATTATTGCAGGAATAGTTAAGTGCTGTCTGTGCAGCTCCTCTGAGAGAGGACAACTGGAAGCTTGCACCTGGTTTCTCCTGGACTCTACCTATGTACCTATTTCCTTTGCTGATTTTAATCTGTATCTATTTGCTATAATAATTTATAACTGTGAGTATAGCAACTTTTCTATGTCCTGTAAGATCATCTAGCAAATCATCAAACCTGAGGGTGGCCTTGGGAAATCCCTGACACACTTGGTATCAGAAGTGGGGTTTGGGCTGTAGTGATCCTGACTTACTGAAACACCATGAAAGCATCCTTTTGGAAGAGGAAGGCTGAAGGAGTGGTGTTGATGAAACTTTGATACCCATGGTATGAAGCAATAGCTGTGCTGTGATCAATTACTAGAGGTAAAAGTTACCAATGGAATTTAGAACTGATAGACCCAATGCCTGAGAAGTTGGCTTACTAAATATATAAGAAAATGCAAAATAATGAGAAAAACAAGTTAATTATACAATTGTCTGAATAGCTAAAATGAAATTAAAGGAAAGTTTTGAATGGGGAACCTGATGCTGTTTGTCAAGCTTGTATTTCAGCTGATCTGAGCTATGGCTACTAGCCTCAGGGACATGACCAAAGGGAAAAATTATTTTGGAACAAAAAATAACAAGCACTTCTAAGAATCCTGATAACCAAGAAGGTAGTCCAGGTGGCAGGGAGACAACACAGAGAAATTATTGAAACCAGTAATTTGGGGATAGTCAAGGGATTTTTCCCAGAAGCATGGAAATCTTTAAACAGTTAAGAAATAGAATGAATAAAATGAACATTGATGGAGTTGAAACAAAAGTCTTAATGCAACACTAATGGAGGTTGGATGGACCAACAGGAACCCCTGCTACTCCCCCAACATTGAAGAGACCTAAACAAATATGCTCTATTTACTCTACTTTGGAGGAATTAAAAACCAGAAGACAAAGATGACTATGAGAAATCTAATCTTGAGTCACTGGAGGTGATGGTCCAGCAAATTATTCTGGATCAGTATTGATCAGTGTCTTCTGACCCAGTCCCCACTTAGGGTCTCAAGGCCATGCAGATATATGGGGGAAAATTGGCCGGGCATTGGAGAAGAAACTTTTCTGGGACATCCTGACATTGGGACCCCTGTGCACTGTGATTCAAAACTTGGTGGTGAGGTCCTGATGGGGGCTACAGTTAGATTGGGAGGATAGAGGAAGAAATGACTGATAGTTTGATAGATGAAAATTTGGAGGAAAATTGGAACGTTTGAATGGAATTTATGTGAAGTGGTTGCATCTCTTTTACCTAAATGCATTTATCAATGGATAGTATGTCTGACTGGAAGTCATTTCCCCTACCTAGTATTGTAAAACAGAAGACATAAAACTGTATTAATGGGAAATGCGGAATTGTCTGAGCCCATACAGGTTGTTAATTTGAAACAGTATTGGATGTCTGGTGGACAAAGAGATGACCACTTTAGTGACGTATTAGAAGTTGGAGTCCTGGTACCTAAAAATTCTCTGTACAATAGCCCTGTGTGGCCCATGGAGAAGGAGGATGGCTTGCTTGCTCATGGAGCATTAACACAGACTGGAGCTCATGGCAAAAGCCCATGAGTGCCACCCAGTGGCAACCACTGGGATTTTGGACTGGAAAATTTCCAGGCATGGTGGTACCATGTATTCTGTTTGAGACACAATTACTAGCTTGTGATTTGTTATTAATTGACGCTACCCCTATGAGTGAAGGTATAAAATAATTTTGAAACCTGAAATACCCATAATATGTTGGGTGATATTAGAGACACACTCTAATACAAGAAAGGCAGTGCCCAGAAGAGTTCCAAAATAATACGGAAATGGTTTATACAGGAACGTGCTGTGGGGGAAGGGAAGGAAGTACTCATCATATTCATGGGCAGGTGGCCTTCTTTCCTTTAAGGCAGCTTTGGAACCACCTGAGCACCTGCTGGGTCCACAGCTCTCTATTGACTAATAAAGAGCCATTTAGTTTACAAATGGCAGTGCCAAGGTAGACAGACAGCATAGTGGCTGGAAGGTCAATGCACTACGATTGACTGATGGAAAAACTCTAGTTGGAGAACAAATCAGCTCAATGGGCTGAACCGCATGCTGTTCTCTTGTTGTAATGAAATAATTGAAACACAAATGATAAAAGCCCTTCAGCGTGGGTTTTTACTGACTCATGGGCAGTGGACAATAAACTTGACATATAACTAGGCAGAAGGGCCATGGAAAATTGGACTATTAAATGTATGTTAATGTAGGGCATGGCCCTATGAAACCACTCTAGGAACTAAAGGGGCACATTAAAGTAGAACATGTTGATGCCCATTTGGAGATCCCACATGCAGCTGTAAGTGGACTATATGAGATCACTGCCAGTATTCTCAGGGGGTATAAATGGGTCCAGGCAGGAATAGACACTGACTCTGGACTGGGCTTTGCTTACTTTTTGGTAGATGCAAATGCTCAAAATACCATAAAGGAACCAAACAGAAGATACTGTATCCATTTTGACTGCCAAGTCACATTTTTCAGACCAAGGAACTCACTTTACGACACACATAAGCAAAGAGACACCTCAATAAGTGGACATGTAATGTTGCATACAATCCTCAGAACAGTGGTTTAATAGTGAATTGATAGTTCTTTGTTCCTGTAGGAGGGAAAAGCCCTGGTATGTAAAAACACACAAGAGGGATTGGCCAAGATGGCAGAATAGAAAGACGTTGAGCTTACCTCCTCTCATGGGCACACCAAAATTACAACTATTTATAGAACAACAATTGATGAAAAAGACCACCACCTATCAGATAATATATAAAGAAGATATAAGATATAAAGAAGGAACCACAACAAGACAAGTAGGAGGGGCAGAGTTGCTATGTAGTCAGGTCCCATACCCCTGGGTGGGTGACTCACAAACAGGAGAATGATTACAATTGCAAACGTCCTCCCAAAAGAGTGAGAGGGGCCAGCCTGGGGGTCCTGCACTGGGAAGATGAGCCCCCAGAATGTTTGGCTTTGAAGACCAGTGGAGATTACTTTCAAGAGTCCCAGAGAGTTGGGGGAAATAGAGACTCCACACTTAAAGGGTGCACACGAAATCTCATATGCCCCAGGACACAGGGCAGATGCAGTAATTTGAAAGGAGCCTGGGCCAGACCTACCTGCTGATCTGGAGAGTCTCTTAGAGAGGCAGGAGGCAACTGCCGCTCACCCTGAGGACATAGGCACCAGTGGAAGCCCCTTTTTGGAGCTTATTCTGTTGGGACACTGCTGCTGCCAAGTGCCATTTTGGATCTTCCCTCTGGCTTAGCAGCCTCAGACCAAGCCCCACCCTTGCCCTACAGCCTGTAGGCACCAGTACCAGGATGCCTCAGGACAAGCAACTAACTGGTTGGTGACACAGCTCCACCAACCAGCAAACAGGCTGCCTGAAGACTCTCTGAGCCCACAGCTGTCCTTGGACACAGCCTTGGCTACCAGAGGGCCCGGGATCTGGCCCCACCAGTGCACCAGTGCACAGGCATTAGAACTGGGACCTTCAGGGACCTGCAGCCAGAGAACTTAGGACCCAGCTCTACCCACCAGTGGGCAGGTACCAGCTCCAGATCCCTGCCCCCACCAATAAGCCTCTTCTAGCCTCTGAACCAGCCTCATTTAACAGTGGGCAGACACTCACTGCAGGACAAACACGGTCCCGTAACCTGTGGACCAAGCCCACCCACCAGCAGGCCAAATCCTGCTCTGGGACTGTTCTGGGACCAGCTGGGCACAGACTCCACCCAATAAGCAAACCTGTTCTAGTCTCAGGGCCAGCCTCACCCAGCATCAGGCAGACACCAGCCACAGGACAAACATGTTCCCACAACCTATGGACCCAGCGTACTCACCAGCAGGCCAGCACCAGCCCTGGGACTGGCTGAGCCCTGACCCTGCCCACTAGCAGGCCAACACAAGCTTCAGGACACACTGGACCCCACAACCAGCTGTGTCAGAAACCAGCCACACCCACAGCAGTGTGACACCAGCTCTGGGACCCCTGAGCCTTGCAGCCAGATCCCAGGACTTGGCTCTGCCTGCCAGTGGGCAGGCACTAGCTCCAGGCTTCATCCACCAGTGGGTGGGAACCAGCACCAGGATCTCCTGGATCCCAACTCCACCCACCAGTGAGCCAGCACTAGCCCCAGACTCCCCTGGGGTTCTGTAGTCAGCTGCCTTGTGACCTGCCCCTGCCAAACAGCAGCTGGCAGCCTCCACATAAGGCAAGGCCTGGCAACCAACTAGACCAAGGGCCAACAAAGCCTACCAGACTGCCCACAGTAGTCAGCTCACCACAACAAAAGGACCCATGCAGCCCACATAAGGGGCACCTCTAGAACATATGGCTCTGGTGATGAGAGGGGAGTGTGCTGCTGCGATGCATAAGATGTCCCCTACAAGAGGCTACTTCTCCAAGGTCAGGAAACATAACCGACCCTTCCAGATATATAGAAATAAAAACAGCAAGTTAGGCAAAATGTGGTGACAGAGGAACATGCTCTAAACAAAGGAGCAAGATAAAATCACAGAAGAAGAAGTGAAGTGGAGATAGGCAATCTACCCAAGAAAGAGTTCAGGGTAATAATCACAAAGATGATCAAAGAACTCAGGGGAAGAATGGATACACGGAACAAGAAGTTAGAAGTTTTAAACAAAGAGTTAGAAAATATAAAGAACAATCAAACAGAGATGAAGAATACAATAACTGAAATAAAAAATACAGTAGAAGGAGTTAACAGTAGATTAAATGATACAGAGGAACAGACCACTGAGCTGGAAGACAGAGTAGTAGAAATCACTGACACTGAACAGAAAAAGAAAAAAAGAAATGAGGACAGTTTAAGAGACTTCTGGGACAAGATCAAGCACACTACTATTCACATTATGGAGGTCCCAGAAGGAAAAGAGAGAGGGCAAGGTGCTGAGAACCTACCTGAAGACATAATAGCTGAAAACTTCCCTAACCAGGGACAGGAAACAGACATCCAAGTCCAGGAAGGACAGAGAGTCCCATATAGGATTAACCCAAAGAGGAACATACCAAGACACATTGTAATTAAAATGGCAAAAATTAAAGCTAAAGAGACAATATTAAAAGCAGCAAGGGAAAAGCAATAAGTTACATACAATGGAACTCCCATAAGTCTCTCAGCTGACTTTTCAGCAGAAATTCAACAGGCCAGAAGGGAGTGGGATGATATATTTAAAGTGATGAAAGGGAAGAACCTACCATCAAGAATACTCTACTTGGCAAGGCTCTTGTTTAGGTCTGATGGAGAGATCAAAAGTTTTATAGGCAAGCAAAAGTTAAAAGAATTCAGCATCACTAAATCAGCTTTGCAAGAAAGTTAAAGGGAATTCTCTAAGTGAAAAAGGAGAGGCCACAACTAGAAACGTGAAAACTATGAAAGGGAAAAAACTCATTGGTAAAGGCAAATATACAGTAAAAGGTAGAAAACCATCTATGCACAAAGATAGTAGGAAGAGTAAAAGAAAAAGTAGTAAAACCGTCTTCATCCACAATAAGCACAGATATAGAGAACAAAGTAGCGGTCACCAGTGGGGAGAAGGAAGGGGGAGGGGCAAGATAGATGTAGGGAATTAAGAGCTACAAACGACTATGTGTAAAATAAATATGCTACAAGGATATATTGTACAGCCCAGGGAATATAACCAATATTTTACAAAAACTTAAATAGGGTATAACCTTTAAAAATTGTGAATCACTTTGTTGTACACCTGAAACTTATATAATATTGTAAATCAGGTATACCTCAGTAAGAAGAAAAAGATCACACTAGTCTCAAAAGAAGAAAAGAAGTAATAAAAGCACGCAATGGAAACCAGTCTCAGTCTAGTCTGTCAACGGAGGCAGAGTGACCCACAACATCCTCGTTGATTTGGGACCCAGAAATAATTGAGTCATGGCCAGTTGTAATGACGCCTGTCCATAATGTTATCTGGTATGCGGGCATGGGCCTATTTTGTTGAGAAGGCTTAGTAAATGCCACTGAAATTCTTACTCTGTTTGTTCTTTAGTGAAACTGAATGGTACTACATCCACACTGCAATAAGGTGTCACACTGGCATTGTTGGTAAGATTCAACAACTGTACTCAGATAAATCATGTGATAATCCTCATATTGATGATCAAAAGTATTGGGAAATTGAGTTAAAACCTCCTCAAGATGTAATACCAATGAAAAATGATGGGCTTGAGGAAGAACTGGATTTAGTTAGCTATAAGCTAATTTCTATGCTAAATGTCTATTTCAGATGATCTTAAGGTGCAAATACTGGTGGATCAACGGGAGAAATGTCAGTAAATTAGTACAGAAATTTGAAAATGTATGTAATGGCTTTCTAGAATAAGTTGGTTGTTCTTTCAATCTATCCCTACCCCACACTGACTCCCCCAAATGTTTGGCATATTTGTATTGAGACTTCTGCTATCTGGTTCATAAATGCTATACTAGATACAGATGCTCAGACAAATATGATCATTTTGTTGTAAGAGAATCTAGGCTAAATGTCAGGGGATGGCCTGTGCAGTAAAGGATTAACTCTGAGTATCCCAGAGTTTGGATCAGCCCTGATTCACTCCTGGTTTTGATTCCTAAAACTTTTCTGCATTTATTTATTTAATCTTTGTGGTTTTCTACATATAAGATCATATCATCAACACAGATCATTTTACTTCTTCCTTTCCAATTTGGGTGGCTTTTATTTATTTATTTTTTTTTTGGCTTTATTTTTATTTTTTTTTCACACATACACACACACACTGTATTTTATTTTTACAAGAGATAAATAAACAGACACCAAGCATTGTAAATGGATGACCACAACAAAAGCAACAATGATTGCAATTATCAAACACGAAACACACTCATACTATGTCATAATATTGACATTCAGTCCAGTAATCCTCCAATGTAACAGCTTTTCTTCTTCTTTTATTTTTTTCATTTTAACATCTTTATTGGAGTATAATTGCTTTACAATGGTATGTTAGTTTCAGCTTCACAACAAATTGAATCAGTTATATATATACATATGTTCCAATATCTCTTCCCGCTTGTGTCTCCCTCCCTCCCACCCTCCCTATCCCACCCCTCCAGGTGGTCACAAAGCACCGAGCTGATCTCCCTGTGCTATGCGGCTGCTTCCCACTAGCTATCTACCTTACGTTTGGTAGTGTATATATGTCCATGCCTCTCTCTCACTTTGTCACAGCTCACCCTTCCCCCTCCCCATATCCTCAAGTCCATTCTCTAGTAAGTCTGTGTCTTTATTCCTGTTTCACCCCTAGGTTCTTCATGACATTTTTTTTCTTAAATTCCATATATATGTGTTAGCATACGGTATTTGTCTCTCTCTTTCTGACTTACTTCACTCTGTATGACAGACTCTAGGTCTATCCACCTCATTACAAATAGCTCAATTTTGTTTCTTTTTATGGCTGAGTAATATTCCATTGTATATATGTGCCACATCTTCTTTATCCATTCATCCGATGATGGACACTCAGGTTGTTTCCATCTCCGGGCTATTGTAAATAGAGCTGCAATGAACATTTTGGTACATGACTCTTTTTGAATTATGGTTTTCTCAGGGTATATGCCCAGTAGTGGGATTGCTGGGTCATATGGTAGTTCTATTTGTAGTTTTTTAAGGAACCCCCATACTGTTCTCCACAGTGGCTGTATCAATTTACATTCCCACCAACAGTGTAAGAGTGTTCCCTTTTCTCCACACCCTCTCCAGCATTTATTGTTTCTAGATTTTTTGATGATGGCCATTCTGACCGGTGTGAGGTGAAATCTCATTGTAGTTTTGATTTGCATTTCTCTAATGATTAGTGATGTTGAGCATTCTTTCATGTGTTTGTTGGCAGTCTGTATATCTTCTTTGGAGAAATGTCTATTTAGGTCTTCTGCCCATTTTTGGATTGGGTTGTTTGTTTTTTTGTTATTAAGCTGCATGAGCTGCTTATAAATTTTGGAGATTAATCCTTTGTCAGTTGCTTCATTTGCAAATATTTTCTCCCATTCTGAGGGTTGTCTTTTGGTCTTCTTTATGGTTTCCTTTGTTGTACAAAAGCTTTTAAGTTTCATTAGGTCCCATTTGTTTACTTTTGCTTTTATTTCCATTTCTCTAGGAGGTGGGTCAAAAAGGACCTTGCTGTGATTTATGTCATAGAGTGTCCTGCCTATGTTTTCCTCTAAGAGTTTTATAGTTTCTGGCCTTATATTTAGATCTTTAATCCACCTTGAGCTTATCTTTGTGCATGGTGTTAGGGAGTGATCCAATCTCATACTTTTACATGTAGCTGTCCAGTTTTCCCAGCACCACTTATTGAAGAGGCTGTCCTTTCTCCACTGTACATTCCTGCCTCCTTTATCAAAGATAAGGTAACCATATGTGTGTGGGTTTATCTCTGGGCTTTCTATCCTGTTCCATTGATCTATATTTCTGTTTTTGTTCCAGTACCATACTGTCTTGATTACTGTAGCTTTGTAGTATAGTCTGAAATCAGGAAGCCTGATTCCTCCAGCTCCGTTTTTCGTTCTCAAGATTGCTTTGGCTATTCGGGGTCTTTGTGTTTCCATACAACTTGTGAAATTTTTTGTTCTAGTTCTGTGAAAAATGCCAGTGGTAGTTTGATAGGGATTGCATTGAATCTGTAGATTGCTTTGGGTAGTAGAGTCATTTTCACAATGTTGATTCTTCCAATCCAAGAACATGGTATGTCTCTCCATCTATTTGTATTATCTTTAATTTCTTTCATCAGTGTCTTATAATTTTCTGCATACAGGTCTTTTGTCTCCTTAGGTAGGTTTATTCCTAGATATTTTATTCTTTTTGTTGCAATGGTAAATGGGAATGTTTTCTTGATTTCACTTTCAGATTTTTCATCCTTAGTCTATAGGAATGCCAGAGATTTCTGTGCATTAATTTTGTATCCTGCTACTTTACCAAATTCATTGATTAGCTCTAGTAGTTTTCTGGTAGCATCTTTAGGATTCTCTATGTATAGTATCATGTCATCTGCAAATAGTGACAGCTTTACATCTTCTTTTCCGATTTGGATTCCTTTTATTTCCTTTTCTTCTCTGATTGCTGTGGCTAAAACTTCCAAAACTATGTTGAATAAGAGTGGTGAGAGTGGGCAACCTTGTCTTGTTCCTGATCTTACTGGAAATGTTTTCAGTTTTTCACCATTGAGGATGATGTTGGCTGTGGGTTTGTCATATATGGCCTTTATTATGTTGAGGAAAGTTCTCTCTATGCCTACTTTCTGCAGGGTTTTTATCATAAATGGGTGTTGAATTTTGTCAAAAGCTTTCTCTGCATCTATTGAGATGATCATATGGTTTTTCTCCTTCAGTTTGTTAATATGGTGTATCACGTTGATTGATTTGCATATATTGAAGAATCCTTGCATTCCTGGAATAAACCCCACTTGATCATGGTGTATGATCCGTTTAATGTGCTGTTGGATTCTGTTTGCTAGTATTTTGTTGAAGATTTTTGCATCTATGTTCATCAGTGATATTGGCCTGTACTTTTCTTTCTTTGTGACATCCTTGTCTGGTTTTGGTATCAGGGTGATGGTGGCCTCGTAGAATGAGTTTGGGAGTGTTCCTCCCTCTGCTATATTTTGGAAGAGTTTGAGAAGGATAGGTGACAGCTCTTCTCTAAATGTTTGATAGAATTCGCCTGTGAAGCCATCTGGTCCTGGGCTTTTGTTTGTTGGAAGATTTTTAATCACAGTTTCAATTTCAGTGCTTGTGATTGGTCTGTTCATATTTTCTATTTCTTCCTGATTCAGTCTTGGCAGGTTGTGCCTTTCTAAGAATTTGTCCATTTCTTCCAGGTTGTCCATTTTATTGGCATAGAGTTGCTTGTAGTAATCTCTCATGATCTTTTTTATTTCTGCAGTGTCAGTTGTTACTTCTCCTTTTTCATTTGTAATTCTATTGATTTGAGTCCTCTCCCTCTTTTTCTTGATGAGTCTGGCTAATGGGTTATCAATTTTGTTTATCTTCTCAAAGAACCAGCTTTTAGCTTTATTGATCTTTGCTATTGTTTTCTTTGTTTCTATTTCATTTATTTCTGCTCTGATCCTTATGATTTCTTTCCTTCTGCTAACTTTGGGTTTTGTTTGTTCTTCTTTTTCTAGCTCCTTTAGGTGTAAAGTTAGATTGTTTATTTGAGATTTTTCTTGTTTCTTGAGGTAGGCTTGTATAACTATAAACTTCCCTCTTAGAACTGCTTTTGCTACATCCCATAGGTTTTGGATCGTCATGTTTTCATTATCATTAGTCTCTAGGTATTGTTTGATTTCCTCTTTGATTTCTTCAGTGATCACTTGGTTATTTAGTAATGTATTGTTTAGCCTCCATGTGTTTGTGTTTACATTATTTTCCCTGTAATTCATTTCTAATCTCATAGCGTTGTGTTCAGAAAAGATGCTTGCCATGATTTTAATTTTCTTAAATTTACTGAGGTTTGATTTGTGACCCAAGATGTGATCTATCCTGGAGAATGTTCCATGCGCACTTGAGAAGAATGTGTAATCTGCTGTTTTGGGATGGAATGTCCTATAAATATCAATTTAATCTATCTGGTTTATTGTGTCATTTAAAGGTTCTGTTTCCTTATTTATCTTCATTTTGGATGATCTGTCCATTGGTGTAAGTGAGGTGTTAAAGTCCCCCACTATTATTGTGCTACTGTTGATTTCCTCTTTTATAGCTGTGAGCAGTTGTGTTATGTATTGAGGTGCTCCCATGTTGGGTGCATATATGTTTATAATTGTTATATCCTCTTCTTGGATTGATCCCTTGATCATTATGTAGTGTCCTTCCTTGTCTCTTGTAACATTCTTTATTTTAAAGTCTATTTTGTCTGATATGAGTGTTGCTATTCCAGCTCTCTTTTGATTTCCATTTGCATGGAATATCTTTTTCCATCCCCTACTTTCAGTCTGTATGTGTCCCTATGTCTGAAGTGGGTCTCTTGTAGACAGCATATATATGGATCTTGTTTTTATATCTGTTCAGCAAGCCTGTGTCTTTTGGTTGGAGCATTTAATCCATTCACGTTGAAGGTAATTATTGATATGTATGTTCCTATGACCATTTTCTTAATTGTTTTGGCTTTGTTTTTGTAGATCATTTTCTTCTCTTGTGTTTCCCACTTAGAGAAGTTCCTTTAGCATTTGTGGTAGAGCTGGCTTGGTAGTGCTGAATTCTCTTAGCCTTTGCTTGTCTGTAAAGCTTTGGATTTCTCCATCAAATCTGATTGAGATCCTTGCTGGGTAGAGTAAACTTGGTTGTAGGTTCTTCCCTTTCATCACTTTAAGTATATCATGCCACTCCCTTCTGGCTTGTAGAGTTTCTGCCGAGAAATCAGCTGTTAACCTTATGGGAGTTCCCTTGTATGTTATTTTTCATTTTCCCCTTGCTGCTTTCAATAATTTTTCTTTGTCTTTAATTTTTGCCTACTTGATTACTATGTGTCTTGGGTTTATTCTGTATGGGACTCCCTGTGCTTCCTTGACTTGGGTGGCTATTTCCTTTCTCATGTTAGGGAAGTCTTCGACTATAATGTCTTCAAATATTTTCTCTGGTCCTTTCTCTCTCTCTTCTCCTTCTGGGACCCCTATAATGCGAATGTTGTTGCGTTTAATGTTGTCCCAGAGGTCTCTTAAGCTGTCTTCATTTCTTTTCATTCTTTTTTCTTTAATCTGTTCTGCAGCAGTGAATTCTACCATTCTGTCTTTCAGGTCACTTATCCATTCTTCTGCCTCAGTTATTCTGCTATTGATTCCTTCTAATGTAGTTTTCATTTCAGTTATTGTATTGTTCATCTCTGTTTGTTTGTTCTTTAATTCTTCTAGGTCTTTGTTAAATGTTTCTTGCATCTTCTTGATCTTTGCCTCCATTGTTTTTCCAAGGTCCTGGATCATCTTCACTATCATTATTCTAAATTCTTTTTCTGGAAGATTGCCTATCTCCACTTCATTTAGTTGTTTTTCTGGGGTTTTATCTTGTTCCTTCATCTGGTACATAGCCCTCTGCCTTTACATGTTGTCTATCTTTCTGTGAATGTGGTTTTTGTTCCACAGGCTGCAGGATTGTAGTTCTTCTTGCTTCTGCTCTCTGCCATCTGGTGGATGAGGCTATCTAAGGGCCTTGATATGAGGGACTGGTGGTAGATAGAGCTGACTGTTGCTCTGGTAGGCAGAGCTCAGTAAAACTTTAATCCACTTGACTCTTGATGGGTGGGATTGGTTTCCCTCCCTGTTGGTTGTTTGGCCTGAGGCAACTCAACACTGGAGCCTACCTGGGCTCATTGGTGGGGCTGATGACAGACTCTGGGAGGGCTCATGCCAAGGAGTACTTCCCAGAACTTCTGCTGTCAGTGTCCTTGTCCCCACTGAGAGCTACAGCCCTCCCCCCCGCCCCTGCAGGAGACCCTCCAACACTAGCAGGTAGGTCTGGTTCAGTCTCCCCTGGGGTCACTGCTCCTTCCCCTGGGTCCCGATGTGCACACTACTTTTTGTGTGCCCTCCAAGAGTGAAGTCTGTTTCCCTCAGTCCTGTCGAAGTCCTGCAATCAATTCCCATTAGGCTTCAAAGTCTGATTCTCTAGGAATTCCTCCTCCCATTGCCAGACCCCCAAGTTGGGAAGTCTGAGGTGGGGCTCAGAACCTTCACCCCAGTGGGTGGACTTCTGTGGTATCAGTGTTCTTCAGTCTGTGAGTCACCAACCCAGCAGTTATGGGATTTGATTTTACTGTGATTGTGCCCCTCCTACCATCTCACTGTGGCTTCTCCTTTGTCTTTGGATGTGGGGTATCTTTTTTGGTGAGTTCCAGTGTCTTCCTATCGATGACTGTCCAGCAGCTAGTTGTGATTCTGGTGTTCTCGCAAGAGGGAGTCTCTTATTTCTTTATATTGCCTAATTGCTCTGGCTGGAAGTTCCAGTACTATGTTGAATAGAACTGGTGAGAATAAGAATCTGTGTCTTGTTCCTGATCTTAGAGGAAAAGCTTTCAGTCTTTCACCATTGTGTATAATGTAGGTTTTTCATGTATGTTGAGGATGTTTCTTTCTAGTTTGTTGAGGGTTTTTTTTTTTAAATCATGAAAGGGTGTTGGATTTTTTTCTATGCTTTTTCTGCATCAATGGAGATGATAAAGTGTTTTTTCCTCCCTTCATTCTATTAAAGTGGTGTATTACATTGATTGGGTTTCATGTTTTGATCCACCCTTGCATTCTGGGGATAAACTGCACTTGACATGGTATATAATCCTTTTAAAATGTGAATTAATTTAGGTTTTTTTAATTTTTAATTTTATTTTTGGCTGCATTGGGTTTTGTTGTTGCACACGGGCTTTTCTCTAGTTGCAGCGAGTGGGGTCTACTCTCCCTTGTGGTGTGTGGACTTCTCATTGCAGTGGCTTCTTCTGTTGTGGAGCACAGGCACGAAGCACATGGGCTTCAGTAGTTGTTGCATGCGGGCTCAGTAGTTGTGGCACGTGGGTCTAGAGCACGCAGGATTCAGTAGTTGCAGTGCATGGGCTCAGTAGTTGTGGCTTGCGGGCTCTAGAGCACAGGCTCAGTAGTTGTGGTGCATGGGCGTAGTTGTTCCTTGGCATGTGGGATATTCCTGGACCAGGGATTGAACCCACGTCCCCTGCATTGACAGGCAGATTCTTAACCACTGCGCTACGAGGGAAGTCCGGCTTAATTTAACGTGATAGTATTTTATTGAGGATCTTTGCATCTATATATATTTTTTTCATGAATTATTTTATTTTATTTTATTTTTAACATCTTTATTGGGGTATAATTGCTTTACAATGGTGTGTTAATTTCTGCTTTATAACAAAGTGAATCAGTTATACATATACATATATTCCCATATCTCTTCCCTTGCATTTACATTTATAAAGGATATTGGCCTGTAATTTTCTTGTAGTGTTTTTTCTGGCTTTAATATCAGTGTAATGCTAGACTCATAGAATGAGTTAAGAAGTGTGTCCTCCTTTTTTATTTTTAAGAGTTTGAAAGGGATTGGTATTGGTTCTTCTTTAAGTGTTTGATAGAATTCACCAGTGATACCATTATGTCCAGGGCTTTTCTTTCTGGGAAGTTTTCGATAACTGATTCAATCTCCTTACTAGTTATAGGTCTATTTAGATTTTCTATTTTTTCTTGAGTCAGTTTTCATAGTTCTTTCTAGGAATTTATCCATTTCATCTGGGTTATTCACTTTGTTGTTTGTAAAATTGTTCATAATATTCTCTTATAATACTTTTTATTTCTGTAAGGTCAGTAGTAATGTCCTCACTTTCATTTCTGATTTTAGTAATTTGTCTTCTCTCTTTTTTCTTTGTCAGTCTAGCTAAACATTTGTTGATTCTGTCAATTTGTCAATTCTGTTGATCTTTTAAAGAACCAAATTTCAACTTTGTTGATTTTGTCAGTGGTTTATTCTTTTAGGGCTAACCATATCCTTTCATTTTTAATTTTTTAAATAGTTATTTATTTATTTATTGGCTGCACTGTATCTTAGTTGCTGCATTGGGGATCTTTTGTTGTGGTTCATGGGCTCTTCGTTGTGGCAGGCGGGCTTCTCTCTAGTTGTGGTGCATGGGCTCCAGAGTTCATGGGGTCTGTAGTTGCAGAACTCAGGCTCTGTAGTTGTGGCATGCGGGCTTAGTTGCACTGCAGAATATGGGATCTTAGCTCTCCGATCAGGGATTGAAGCAGTGTTCCTTGTATTGCAAAATGGATTCTTAACCACTGGGTCACCAGGGAAGCCCCCTTTTGTTTTTTAAATTGAAGTGTAGTTGATTTACAATGTTGTGTTAGTTTCAGGTGTACAAAAAAGTGATTCATATATATATGTATATATATATATATTTTTTTTTTCCAGATTCTTTTCTCTTCTAGGTTATTGCAAAATATTGAGTATAGGGCTTTCCTGGTGGCGCAGTGGTTGAGAGTCCGCCTGCCGATGCAGGGGATGCAGGTTTGTGCCCCAGTCCAGGAAGATCTCACACAGTGTGGAACGACTGGACCCGTGAGCCATGACCACTGAGCCTGCACGTCCGAAGCCTGTGCTCCACAACGGGAGAGGCCACAACAGTGAGAGGCCCGTGTACTGCAAAAAAAAAAAAAAAAAAAAAAAAAAATATATATATATATATATATATATATATAGAGAGAGAGAGAGAGAGAGAGAGAGAGAGAGAGAGAGAGAGAGAGTATAGTTCCCTGTGCTATACAGTAGGTCCTTGTTTGTTATTTTATATATAGTAGTGTGTATGTTAATCCCAAACTCCTAATTTGTCCTTCCCCCTCACTCCCCTTTGGTAACCATATGTTTGTTTTCTATGTCTATGGTTCTATTTCTGTTTTGTATATAAGTTCATTTGTATCATTTTTTTTAGATTCCACATATAAGCAATATCATATGATATCCTATCATACTCTCTGTTTTGTTTCGCTCCATTCTATTCTTTATTATATCCTTCCTTCTCCTAGCTTTGTGTTTATTCTTTTTCTTTAAAATATACTGTTAGTTTATTGATTTTTTTTAGATTATTCTTTTTTAATGTACACATTTAGAGCCATATATTTCCTTTAACACTGCTTTCACTGCATCCCATATGTTTTGTTACGCTGCGTTTTTTGGGTTTTTCACTTGTCTCAAGGTATTTTCTGATTTCCCTTGTGATTTCTTCTTTGATTCACTGTTTATTTACAGGTGTGTTTTATAATTTTCACATGGTTTTGAAAATTTCAGTTTTCTTTATGCTTATTAATTTTTAGTTTTATTTCATTTTGAACAGAAATTATATCTGTATGATTTTAGTCTTTTAAAATTTATTAAGACTTATTTTGTGCTCCTTTGCTGATTTTAATCTGTATCTTCTTGCTGTAATAAACAGTAACCATGAGTATAACAGCTTTCCTGGGTCCTGTGAGTCATTCTAGTGAATCATTAAGCTGATCGTGGTCGTGGGGACCCCCCCAACACAAAGACCTATAAAGAAAACTGTTAAGCAGACTTGAAAAAAAGAACAAATACTTGTACAATTGGAAAGTTACTAAGCTCTTGAATAGGGAGATTCAAAATAATAAAAATACTAAACTTCTCTGGTAATTTCCTAGATTAAACTCAACTCAAATAAAAATGTCATTAGGAATATTTGTAGTAGTTGTTGTTTTTAACTATTTAAGGTGATTTTAAAATTTGTATTGTGGGTGGGAGAAATTAATCTGCTAGTTGATAAACTTATTTGTCAGTAAATTATCAGCAAAGCCAATGAGAATATTTTTCAATTTATATCCTTTTGAAAATTAAAAAAAATGATGTTTGAAGTGTGTGGTATATTTATGATGTAAAAACAAGTAAATATATAACTAAAAAATAAGAAGTTAGGATCTAATTTAGTTCAAAGTCCAGGGTCCCCTACATTTAAGAGGTTTCTAAAAAGAAGGATTTGAACTGAGGCGTTAAAGGAGATCTTCTAGGAGACATGAAGTTTCTGGTGTCATTCTCTTCTCAGTCACATTTTCCTTTTTTCTGTCTGTCTTTTCTATTGGCTTATTACCTTTCTCCTCCACTTAATAGGTGGGAAGAATAACAGACACTGATATGAAGGGGGGCTCAGTCGTGAGCCATGCAGAGAATTTAGAAGTGGGCATTTTTAATTTTTCGCATAATTTACTGATAAATAAGTTCATCAACTAATAGATTAATTTTGAGAACTCTACTTACAAATAACTCTAGTTTTAATAAATATCTGTTCAATAAATTCTGGTATGCAACTCAAAATAATACTATAATGTGAATCAAATCTTATTTATTTGGGGGAAATGATCAAGAAATTCAGGGATAAATAATTTGTGTAAGTCTGTTTCATTTCCACTTACCTATTTTGTTTGTTTGTTTTTGCAGTACATGGGCCTCTCACTGTTGTGGCCTCTCCCGTTGCGGAGCACAGGCTCCGGACGTGCAGGCTCAGTGGCCATGGCTCACGGGCCTAGCCGCTCTGTGGCATGTGGGATCCACCCAGACCGGGGCTCGAACTTGTGTCCCCTGCATCAACAGGCAGACTCTCAACAACTGCACCACCAGGGAAGCCCTCTACTTACCTTTTAATGTGTGAAATTTTCATTGGATTGAAATTATAATATTCAGGAAGGCTCAATAAGTGTACTGATTTCTCTATATTGTAGAAAAATTTTGTGATTTTTGAGCATGTATTATTTCTAATACATGTGTCTCAGCTACTGAATTTATTTTTTATTTAAAAAAATTAGTTAGGTTTTTAATC
This sequence comes from Delphinus delphis, assembly GCF_949987515.2. Taxonomy (NCBI): domain Eukaryota; kingdom Metazoa; phylum Chordata; class Mammalia; order Artiodactyla; family Delphinidae; genus Delphinus; species Delphinus delphis. The sequence goes on along the minus strand of NC_082688.1, from coordinate 89,639,725 downwards.
TAGGAGAGATTACCTAGAGAGAATTGATTACTAAAACTGTGGCTAATGTTAAGTGGCTTTATAAGCTATCAAAATAGCAAATTAACACAGATTCTCCACAATTCTTTGAAAAGAATTCCCTTAAACGTGAATGGATTAAATGCTCCAACCAAAAGACACAGGCTTTCTGAATGGATACAAAAACAAGACCCATATATATGTTGTCTAAAAGAGACCCACTTCAGACATAGGGACACATACAGACTGAAAGTGAGGGGATGGAAAAAGATATTCTATGCAAATGGAAATCAAAAGAGGGCTGGAGTAGCAATACTCATATCAGATAAAATAGACTTTAAATAAAGAATGTTACAAGAGAAAAAGAAGGACACTACATAATGGTTGAGGGATCAATCCAAGAAGAAGATATAACAATTATAAATATATATGCACCCAATATGGGAGCACCTCAATACATAAGGCAACTGCTCACAGCTATAAAAGAGGAAATCAACAGTAGCACAATAATAGTGGGGGACTTTAACACCTCACTTACACCAATGGACAGATCATCCAAACAGAAAACTAAAAAGGAAACACAAGCTTTAAATGACACAATAGACCAGAGAGATTTAATTGATATTTATAGGACATTCCAAACCAAAACAGCAGGATACACATTCTTCTCAAGTGCACATGGAACATTCTCCAGGATAGATCACATCTTGGGTCACAAATCAAACCTCAGTAAATTTAAGAAAATTAAAATCATATCAAGCATCTTTTCTGAACACAACGCTATGAGATTAGAAATGAATTACAGGGAAAATAACGAAAAAAACACAAACACATGGAGGCTAAACAATACATTACTAAATAAACAAGAGATCACTGAAGAAATCAAAGAAGAAATCAAACAATACCTAGAGACTAATGATAATGAAAACATGACGATCCAAAACCTATGGGATGTAGCAAAAGCAGTTCTAAGAGGGAAGTTTATAGCTATACAAGCCTACCTCAAGAAACAAGAAAAATCTCAAATAAACAACCTAAACTTACACCTAAAGCAATTAGAAAAAGAAGAACAAAAAAACCCCAAAATTAGCAGAAGGAAAGAAATCATAAGGATCAGAGCAGAAATAAATGAAATAGAAACAAAGAAAACAATAGCAAAGATCAATAAAGCTAAAAGCTGGTTCTTTGAGAAGATAAACAAAATTGATAAACCATTAGCCAGACTCATCAAGAAAAAGAGGGAGAGGACTCAAATCAATAAAATTAGAAATGAAAAAGGAGAAGTTACAACAGACACGCAGAAATACAAAGAATCCTAAGAGACTACTACAAGTAACTCTGTGCCAATAAAATGGACAACCTGGAAGAAATGGACAAATTCTTAGACATGTATAACCTTCCCAGACTGAACCAGGAAGAAATAGAAAATGTGAACAGACCACTCACAAGTAATGAAATTGAAACTGTGATTAAAAATCTTCCAACAAACAAAAGTCCAGGATCAGATGGCTTCACAGGCGAATTCTATCAAACATTTAGAGAAGACCTAACACCAACCCTTCTCAAACTCTTCCAAAAAACTGCAGAGGAAGGAACACAGCCAAATTCATTCTATGAGGCCACCATCACCCTGACACCAAAACCAGACAAAGATACTACAAAAAAAAGAAAACTACAGACCAATGTCACTGATGAATATGGATGCCAAAATCCTCAACAAGATACTAGCAAACAGAATCCAACAACACATTAAAAGGATCATACACCATGATCAAGTGGGATTTATCCCAGGGATGCCAGGATTCTTCAATATACACAAATCAATCAATGTGATACACCATATTAACAAAGCGAAGAATAAAAACCATATGATCATCTGAATACATGCAGAAAAAGATTTGACAAAATTCAACACCCTTTTATGATAAAAACTCTCCAGGAAGTGGGCACAGAGGGAACCTACCTCAACATAATAAAGGCCATATATGACAAACCCACAGCGAACATCATCCTTAATGATGAAAAATTGAAAGCATTTCCTCTAAGATCAGGAACAAGACAAGGATGTCCACTCTTGCCACTATTATTCAACATAGTTTTGGAAGTCCTAGCCACGGCTATCACAGAAGAAAAAGAAAAAAAAAAGGAATCCAAATTGGAAAAGAAGAAGTAAAGCTCTCACTGTTTGCAGATGGCATGATACTATACATAGAGAATCCTAAACATGCCACCAGAAAACTACTAGAACTAATCAATGAATTTGGTAAAGTTGCAGTTTACAAAATTAATACACAGAAATCTCTTGCATTCCTATACAATAATGATGGAAAATCTGAAAGAGGAATTAAGGAAACACTCCCATTTACCACTGCAACAAAAAGAATAAAATACCTAGGAATAAACCTACCTAGGGAGACAAAAGAGGTATATGAAGAAAACGATAAGACACTGTTGAAAGAAATTAAAGATGATACCAAAAGATGGAGAGATATATCATGTTCTTGGATTGGAAGAATCAATATTGTGAAAATGACTATACCACCCAAAGCAATCTACAGATTCATTGCAATCCCTATCAAATAACCAATGGCATTTTTTATGGAACTAGAACAAATCATCTCAAAATTTGTATGGAGACAAAAAAGACCCCGAATAGCCAAATCAGTCTTGAGGGAAAAAAATGGAGGTGGAGGAATCAGACTCCCTGATTTCAGACTACACTACAAAGCTACAGCAATCAAGACAATATGGTACTGGTACAAAAAAAGAAATATAGATCAATGGAACATGATAGAAAGCCCAGAGATAAACCCATGCACCTATGGTCACCTAATCTATGACAAAGGAGGCAAGAATATACAATGGAGAAAAGACAGCCTCTTCAATAAGTGTTGCTGGGAAAACTGGACAGCTACATGTAAAAGAATGAAATTAGAACACTCCCTAACACCATACACAAAAATAAACTCAAAATGGATTTGAGACCTAAATGTAAAGCCAGACACTATGAAACTCTTAGAGGAAAACATAGAAAGAACACTCTTTGACATAAATCACAGCAAGATCTTTTTTGATCCACCTCCTAGAGTAATGGAAATAAAAACAAAAATAAACAAATGGGACCTAATGGAACAATAGCTTTTGAAAAGCAAAGGAAACTATAAACAAGATGACAAGACAACCCTCAGAATGGGAAAAATTATTTTCAAACGAATCAACGGACAAAGGATTAGCCTCGAAAATATATTAACAGGTCTTGCAGCTCAATATTAAGAAAACAAACAACCCAATCCAAAAATGAGCAGATGACCTAAGTAGACATTTCTCCAAAGAGGACATTCAGATGGCTAAGAAGCATATGAAATCTGCTAAACATCAGTAATTATTAGAGAAATGAAAATCAAAACTACAGTGAGGTATCACCTCACACCAGTTAGAATGGGCATCATCAGAAAATCTACAAACAACAAATGCTGGAGAGGATGTGGAGAAAAGGGAACCCTCTTGCACTGGTGGTGGGAATGTAAATTGATACAGCCACTATGGAGAACAGTATGAAGGTTCCTTAAAAAACTAAAAATATAATTACCATATGACCCAGCAATCGCACTGCTGGGCATATACCCAGAGAAAACTGTTCAAAAAGACACATGCACCCCAATGTTCATTGCAGCACTATTTACAATAGCCTGGTTATGGAAGCAACCTAAATGCCCATTGACAGACGAATGGATAAAGAAGTTGTGGTACATATATACAATGAAATATTACTCAGCCATAAAAAGGAATGAAATTGGGTCATTTGTAGAGATGTGGATGAATCTAGAGACTGTCATACAGAGTGAAGTAAGTCAGAAAGGGAAAAACAAATATCGTATATTAATGCATATATGTGGAACCTAGAAAAATGGTACAGATGTACCGGTTTGCAGGGCAGAAATTGAGACCCAGATGTAGACAACAAACGTATGGACACAAAGGGGGGAAAGCAGCAGCCGGTGGGGGTGGGGGTGTGATGAATTGGGAGCTTGGTATTGACATATATACACTAATATGCATAAAATGAATAACTGATAAGAACATGCTGTATAAAAAAATAAATAAAATAAAATTCAAAAAGAAATTTTGTTAGGTTTTTGATCTAGGATAGATTACCTAGAGAGATTGATTACTTAAACTGTGGATAATGTCAAGTGGCTTTATAAGCTATCAAGATAGCAAATTAACACAGATTCTCCAGAATTCTTTGGAAAGACATTTAAAATCACTTATTTTCACTATTGCTCCAGTGTCTTTTAATGAAATGCTAAAGACTCAGCAAGTATGTTTGATTTTTATTCCAACTTAATGGGGAGACAAAGAAAGAAGCCCTACTATTAAATATTACTTTCCTTTTAATTGACTTAAATATCTGTTAGGTAAAATTGACATATTGATAATATTATTTAATTCAATTTTCCACAGACTTCAATTATTTCCTTACACCAACTTTTCTTCAAGTACCTTTATAATTTTGCCATATCCAAGTACTATTTGTACGGAAATGGGATGATTTTTTTAAATGTTTCTCTGTTTTTTACTTCAACATATTTTAAAAAGAAAGTAGGGACTTCCCTGGTGGTGCAGTGGTTAAGAATCTGCCTGCCTAAAGAAGATGTGGCACATATATACAATGGAATATTATTCATCCATAAAAAGAAACGAAACTGAGTTATTTGTATTGAGGTGGATGGACCTAGAGTCTGTCACACAGAGTGAAGTAAGTCAGAAAGAGAAAAACTATTACCATATGCTAACACATATATATGAAATCTAAAAAAACAAAAAAAGAAAACAAAATGTTCTGAAGAAACTAGGGACAGGACAGGAATAAAGATGCAGATGTAGAGAATGGACTTGCTGACATGGGGAGTGGGAACAGTAAGCTGGGACAAAGTGACAAAGAGAGTGACATGGACTTATATATACTACCAAATGTTGAATAAATAGCTAGTGGGAAGCAGCCACATAGCACGGGGAGATCAGCTTTGTGCTTTGTGACCACCTAAAGGGGTGGGATAGGGAGGGTGGGAGGGAGACACAAGAGGAAGGGTATATGGGGATATATGTATATGAATAGCTGATTCCCTTTGTTATACAGCAGAAGCTAACACACCATTGTAAAGGAATTATACTCCAGTAAAGATGTTAAAAAAAAAAAAAGAATCCACCTGCCTATGCAGGGGACATATGTTAGATCCCTGGTCTGGGAAGATCCCACATGCAGCAGAGCAACTAAGCCCATGTGCCTCAACTATGGAGCCTGTGCTCTAGAGCTTGTGAGTCACAACTACTGAAGCCTGCAGGCTCTATGGCCTGTGTGCGACAACTACTGAGCCCACATGCTGCAACTACTGAAGCCCCTGCACCTACAGCCCATGCTCTGCAACCAGAGAAGCCACCACAGGGAGAAGCCCATGCACCACAACAACTAGAGTGCTCTAGTTGCAGCCCACTCACTGCAACTAGAGAAAGCCTGTGCATAACAACGAAGGTCCAACATATCCAAAAAAAAAAAAAAAAAAAAAAAAAAAAAAAAAGAAAAAAAAAAGAAAGAAAGAAAGAAAAAGAAGCTATATCCCAACAGTGAAATGAAAAACTAATATCACTTCCACAAATAGAAGTGAGAGAAAGAATATATAAATGAAGCAAAGTAATGGTTTTATTCTTGCTAACTAGTACTGTCTGCTGAAGGTTGTGGGTCTCAAGCTTGATGTTAATTAAAACAAGAAGGGGTGATTGACAAGTGTTAGGTGTTAAAAGTTCACACTAACATGAGGGTTTTCCCCTTAATTAGAAGGATAAATGAGAAATGATTTGATGTTACTGAAGTGCCACCTCCCTCTACTCAACTAAAATCACTTTTGGTCCCCAATATCTGAGAAACATTGTTTTAAACAGTTTCTGTTGGAGATACAGGTATACAGAAAAGAACAATAAAAGCCATTTTGGAACCTAAGACTTGTTTGCTCACAGCAGTGCCTTGTATTGGTAGTTAAGTTGCTAAAAAGTAGGATAGATAAAACATATTTTGGGGGGTCAGAATGAAATGAAATGCTGTTGTATTGAAGAATGAAATGCTGTTGTATTGAAGGAAAACTTTAGAGGACAGACAGCTTTTCCTCCTGAATTTGTGGGGTGGATAGGAGTTCATTAGTCCTTTGAGGTTCTCTATTGCTGTCTGTCTTTAAGATAATATTTTTCTGATCAGAAAGAGAAATTAAGGAAACAATCTCATTCACCTTTGCAACAAAAAGAATAAAATACTAGGAATAAATCTACCTAAGGAGGTAAAAGACCTGTATGCAGAAAACTATAAGACACTGATGAAAGAAATCAAAAATGACACAAACAGCTGGAGTGATATACCATGTTCTTGGATTGGAAGAATCAATATTGTGAAAATGACTATACTACCCAAAGCAATCTACAGATTCAATGCAATCCCTATCAAACTACCACTGGCATTTTTCACAGAACTAGAACAAAAAATTTCACAATTTGTATGGAAACACAAAACACCACGAATAGCTAAAGCAATCTTGAGAAAGAAAAATGGAGCTGGAGGAATCAGGCCCCCTGACTTCAGACTATACTACAAAGCTACATTAATCAAGACAGTATGGTATGGGCACAAAAACAGAAATATAGATCAATGGAACATGATAGAAAGCCCAGAGATAAACCTACACACCTATGGTTACCTAATCTATGACAAAGGAGGCAAGAATATACAATGGAGAAAAGACAGTCTCTTCAATAAGTGTTGCTGGGAAAACTGGACAGGTACATGTAAAAGAATGAAATTAGAACACTCCTTAACATCATACACAAAAATAAACTAAAAATGGATTAAAGACCTAAATGTTAAGGCCAGACACTATCAAACTCTTAGAGGAAAACATAGGAAGAACACTCTTTGACTTAAATCGCAGCAAGATCTTTTTTGACCCACCGCTAAGAGTAATGAAAATAAAAACAAAAATAAACAAATGGGACCTAATGAAACTTAAAAGCTTTTTCACAGCAAGGGAAACCATAAACAAGACGAAAAGACAACCCTAAGAATGGGAGAAAGTATTTACAAATGAAGCAATGGACAAAGAATTAATCTCAAAATATACGAACAGCTCATGCAGCTCAACATCAAAAAACCAAAAAACCCAACCCAAATATGGGCAGAAGACCTAAATAGACATTTCTCCAAAGAAGACACATGGATGGCAACAAATGCATGAAAAAATGCTCAACATCATTAATTATTAGAGAAATGCAAATAAAAAATACAATGAGGTATCACCTCACATTGGCCAAAATGGCCATCATCAAAAAATCTACCAACAATAAATGCTGGAGAGGGTGTGGAGAAAAGGGAACCCTCTTGCAGTGTTGGTGGGAATGTAAATTGATACAACCACTATGAAGAACAATATGGAGGTACCTTAAACAACTAAAAGTAGAACTACCATGTGACTCAGCAACCCCACTACTAATCATATACCCAGAGAAAACCATAATTCAAAAAGACACATACACCACAATGTTCATTGCAGCACTATTTACAATAGCCAAGACATGGAAGCAACCTAAATATCCATCAACAGAGGAATGGATAAAGAAGACGAAGTACATATTTGCAATGGAATATTGCTCAGCCATCAAAAGGAATGAAACTGGGTCATTTGTAGAGATGTGGATGGACCTAGAGACTGTCACACAGAGAGAAGTAAGTCAGAAAGAGAAAAAAAAATACTAATGCATATATATGGAATCTAATAAAATGGTATAGATGATCTTATTTGCAAAGTAGAAATAGAGACACAGACATAGAGAACAGAAGTAGGGATAGCAAGGGGGAAGAGTGGGTGGGATGAACTAGGAGATCGGGATTGACATACATACACTATTGATACTATGTATATAACAGATAACTAATGAGAACCTAATGTATAGCACAGGGAACTCTACTCTGTGCTCTGTGGTGACCTAAATGGGAAGGAAATCCATGAAAGGGGAGATATATGTGTACATATAGCTGATTCACTTTGCTGTACAGTATAAACTAACACAACACTGTAAAGCAACTATACTTCAAAAGAAAAGATAATATTTTTCTGACTCCTCTTTCAATGTCTGTAGGTTCTGTAGTTATAGTCCCACTTTCATCCCTGATGTTGGTTGTTTACATCTCCTGTCTCTCTCTGCCAGTCTTCCTAAATTTTTCAAAATTTTGTTAATATTTTTAAAGAGCGAGCTATTGGTTTTATCACGTTTCTCTAATGTTTTTGTTTTCAATCTCTTTGAATTCTGCTGTATCTTTTTTTTCTTTTTTAAAACTGAAATAGTTGATTTACAATGTTGTGTTAGTTTCAGGTGGTCAGCAAAGTGATTCACATATTCCTTTTCAGATTCTTTTCCCTTATAGGTTATTACAAAATATTGAGTTATGTTCCCTCTGTTGTTATCTTTATTGTTTACTTTCTCCTTGTTTTAGAATTATTTTGTTCTTCTTAATCTAGTTTCTCAAAGTTGGAGATCAGATGATGGATTTCAGACATTTCTTCTTTTCAAACATAACCATTCAATGCTATAAATTTCCACATTAACACTATTCTACCTTCATCCAACACATGTTTTTAAACATCTTTTTTGGGGTATAATTGCTTTACAATGTTGTGTTAGTTTCTGCTGTATAACAAAGGGAATCAGTTATACATATATACGTATATCCCCATATGCCCTCCCTCTTGGGTCTCCCTCCCACCCTCCCTATCCCACCCCTCTAGGTGGTCACAAAGCACCGAGTTGATCTCCCCGTGCGATGCAGCTTCTTCCCACTAGCTATTTGGTAGTGTATATATGTCAATGCTACTCTCTCACTTTGTCCCAGTTTACCCTTCCCCCTCCGTGTGTCCTCAAGTCCATTCTCTATGTCTGCGTCTTTATTCCTGTCCTGCCCCTAGTTTCTTCAGAACCATTTAATTTTTTTTTAAGATTAGATATATATGTGTTAGCATACGGTATTTGTTTTTCTCTTTCTGACTTACTTCACTCTGTATGACAGACTCTAGGTCCATCCACCTCACTACAAATAACTCAACTTCGTTTCTTTTATGGCTGAGGAATATTCCATTGTATATATGTGCCACATCTTCTTTATCCATTCATCTGTTGATGGACACTTAGGTTGCTTCCATGTCCCGGCTAATGTAAATAGAGCTGCAATGAATATTGTGGTACATGACTCTTTTTGATTTATGGTTTTCTCAGGGTATATGCCCAATAGTGGGATTGCTGGATTGTATGGTAGTTCTATTTTTAGTTTTCTAATGAACCTCCATACTGTTCTCCATAGTGGCTGTATCAGTTTACATTCCCACCAACAGTGCAAGAGGGTTCCATTTTCTCCACACCCTCTCCAGCATTTATTGTTTGTAGATTTTTTGATGATGGCTATTCTGATTGGTGTGAGGTGATACCTCATTGTAGTTTTGACTTGCATTTCTCTAATGATTTGTGATGTTGAGCATCCTTTCATGTATTTGTTGGCATTCTGTATATCTTCTTTGGAGAATTGTCTGTTTAGATATTCTGACCATTTTTGGATTGCGTTTTTTGTTTTCTTGATATTGAGCTGCATGAGCTGTTTGTATATTTTGGAGATTAACCCTTTGGCAGTCGCATCATTTGCAAATATTTTCTCCCATTCTTAGGGTTGACTTTTCGTCTTGTTTATGGTTTCCTTTGCTGTGCAAAAGCTTTTAAGTTTCATTAGGTCCCATTTGTTTATTTTTGTTTTTATTTCCATTTCTCTAGGAGGTGGGTCAAAAAGGATCTTGCTATGATTTATGTCACAGAATGTTCTGCCTATGTTTTCCTCTAAGAGTTTTATAGTGTCTGGCCTTACATTTAGGTCTTTAATCTATTTTTAGTTTATTTTTGTGCATGGTGTTAGGGAGTGTTCTAATTTCATTCTTTTACATGTAGCTGTCTGGTTATCCCAACACCACTTATTGAAGAGGCTGTCTTTTCTCCATTGTATATTCTTGCCTCATTTATCAAAGATAAGGTGACCACATGTGCGTGATTTACCTCTGGGCTTCTATCCTGTTCCATTGATGTATATTTCTATTTCCGTATCAGTACCATAGTGTCTTGATTACTATAGCTTTGTAGCATAGTCTGAAGTCAGGGTGCCTGATTCCTCCAGCTCCGTTTTCCTTCTCAAGATTCCTTTGGCTATTTGGGGTCCTCTGTGTTTCCATACAAATTGTGAAAATTCTTGTTCTAGTTCTGTGAAAAATACCATTGGTAGTTTGAAAGGGATTGCATTGAATCTCTGGATTGCTTTGGGTAGTATAGTCATTTTCATAATGTTGATTCTTCCAATCCAAGAACATGGTATATCTCTCCATCTCTTTGTATCATCTTTAATTTCTTTCATCAGTGTCTTATAGTTTTCTACATACAGGTCTTTTGTCTCCTTAGGTAGGTTTATTCCTAGGTATTTTATTCTTTTTGTTACAATGGTAACTGGGAGTGTTTCCTTAATTCCTCTTTCAGATTTTTTATCTTTAGTGTGTAGGAATGCAAGAGATTCCTCTGCATTAATTTTGTGTCCTGCTACATTTCCAAATTCATTGATTACCTCTAGCAATTTTCTGGTAGCATCTTTAGGGTTCCCTCTGTATAGTAGCATGTCAACTGCAAAAAGTGACAGCTTTAGTTCTTTTTCAATTTGGATTCCTTTTATTTCTTTTTCTTCTCTGATTGCTGCAGCTAAAACTTCCAAAACTATGTTGAATAATAGTGGTGAGAGTGGACAACCTTGTCTTGTTCCTGATCTTACAGGAAATGGTTTCAGTTTTTCACCATTGAGAAAAATGTTGTCTCTGGGTTTGTCATATATACCTTTATTATGTTGAGATAAGTTTTCTCTGTGTCTACTTTCTGCAGGGTTTTTATCATAAATAGGTGTTGAATTTTGTCGAAAGCTTTTTCTGCATCTATTGAGATGATCATATGGTTTTTATCCTTCAGCTTGTTAATATGGTTTATCACATTGATTGACTTGTGTATATTGAAGAATACTTGCATTCCTGGGATAAACCCCACTTGATCATGGTGTATGATCCTTTTAATGTGCTGTTGGATTCTGCTTGCTATATTTTGTTGAGGATTTTTGCATCTATGTTCATCAGTGATATTGGCCTCTAGTTTTCTTTTTTTGTGACATCTTTGTCTGGTTTTGGTATTAGGGTGATGGTGGCCTCGTAGAATGAGTTTGGGAGTGTTCCTCCCTCTGCTGTATTTTGGAAGAATTTGTGAAGTACAGATGTTAGCTCTTCTCTCAATGTTTGATAGAATTTGCCTTTGAAGCCATCTGGGTCTAGGCTTCTGTTTGTTGGAACATTTTTAATCATAGTCTCAATTTCAGTGCTTGTGATTTGTCTGTTTATACTTTCTCTTTCTTCCTGGTTCAGTCTCAGAAGGTTGTGCTTTTCTAAGAATTTGCCCATTTCTTCCAGGCTGTCCATTTTATTGGCATATGGTTGCTTGTAGTAATCTCTCATGATTCTTTGTATTTCTGCAGTGTCTGTTGTTAATTCTCCTTTTTCATTTGTAATTCTATTGATTTGAGTCTTCTCCCTTTTTTTCTTGATTAGTCTGGCTAATGGTTTAACAATTTTGTTTATCTTCTCAAAGAACCACCTTTTAGTTTTATTGACCTTTGCTATTGTTTCCTTCCTTTCTTTTTCATTTATTTCTGTTCTGATCTTTATGATTTATTTTCTTCTGCTAACTTTGGGGTTTTTTGTTCTTCTTTCTCTAATTGCTTTAGGTTAGGTTGTTTATTTGAGATTTTTCTTGTTTCTTGAGGTAGGATTGTATTGCTATATACTTCCCACTTAGAACTGCTTTTGCAGCATCCCATAAGTTTTGGGTCGTCACGTTTTCATTGTCATTTGTTTCTAGGTGTTTTTGATTTCCTCTTTGATTTCTTCAGTGATTTCTTTGTTATTTAGTAGGTACTGTTTAGCCTCCATGTATTTGTATTTTTTACAGATTTTTTCTGAATTGATATCTATTCTCATAGTGTTGTGGTAAGAAAAGATACCTGATATGATTTCAATTTTCTAAATTTCGCAAGGCTTGATTTGTGACCCAAGATATGATCTATCCTGGAGAATGTTCTATGAGCACTTGAGAAGAAAGTGTATTCTGTTGTTTTTTAGAAGGAAAGTCCTATAAATATCAATTAAGTCCATCTTGTTTAATGTGTCATTTAAAGCTTGTGTTCCTTATTTTTTTTCATTTTGGATGACCTGTCCATTGGTGAACGTGGGGTGTTAAAGTCCCCTAGTGTGATTGTGTTACCGTCAATTTCCCCTTTTATGGCTGTTAGCATTTGCGTTATGTATTGAGATGCTCCTATGTTGGGTGCATAAATATTTGCAATTTTTATATCTTCTTCTTGGATTGATCCCTTGATCATTATGTAGTGTCCTTCTTTGTCTCTCGTAATCATCTTTATTTTTTAATTTTTTTTCTTTTTTGTGGTACACAGGCCTCTCACTGTTGTGGCCTCTCCCGTTGCAGAGCACAGGCTCCGGACGCACAGGCTCAGTGGCCATGGCTCACGGGCCCAGCCACTCCGCAGCATGTGGGATCCCCCCAGACTGGGGCATAAACCCATGTACACTTCATTGGCAGGTGGACCCTCAACTACTGTGCCACCAAGGATGCCCTCATCTTTATTTTAAAGTCTATTTTCTCTGATATGAGAATAGCTACTCCATTTTTTTTTTGGTTTCCATTTGCATGGAATATCTTTTTCCATCCCCTCACTTTCAGTCTGTCTGTGTCCCTAGGTCTGAAGTGGGTCTCTTGTAGACAGCATATATACTGTTCTTGTTTCTGTATCCATTCAGCCAGTCTATGTCTTTTGGTTGGAGCATTTAATCCATTTAAGGTAGTTCTCGATATGTGTGTCCCTATTACCATTTTCTCAATTGCTTTGGGTTTGTTATTGTAGGTCTTTTCCTTCTCTTGTATTTCCTGCCTAGAGAAGTTCCTTTAGCATTTGTTGTAAAGCTGGTTTTGTGGTACTGAATTCTCTTAACTTTTGCTTGCCTGTAAAGGTTTTAATTTCTCTGTCAAATCTGAATGAGATTCTTGTGGGTGGAGTAATCTTGGCTGTAGGTTTTTCCCTTCCATCACTTTAAATATGTCTTGCCACTCCCTTCTGGCTTGCAGAGTTTCTGCTGAAAGATCAGCTGTTAACCTTATGGGATTCCCTTGTATGGTATTTGTTGTTTTTCCCTTGTTACTTTTTTTTTTTTCATTTTGAAAAAAAACTATTTACTTTTTTCCAAATATTATTCCAAATACATGTTTTATAGGCCACTATGGGTCAGAAACATTCTATAAAAGAAAGCATTTTGATAGACATTGGAAATAATTTTCATAGAAGAAAAAGCTCACATTTATCTAGATGTAGCTATGTTACACAGGAAGATTTCAGTATCCAAAGTGCAAAGACAAAATGACTGTGGCTTTTCTTGCCACTCAAAATATTGACAATCCTCCCTTATAGCCTACTCTTAATTGTTAGTTGAGTGCCAAACAGATGGAACACTGACTTTTAGAAGCAGGGCTTCTAAATGGACAAGGGGGTGGGGGCTGTCAAGCATCAGAATGAATTCAACTTAAGAACAAACTGGCTTTGACCCCAACCAAACCCAAAGTCTAGCCAGAGGCCAATTAGAAATAAATATAAATTGTAGTATCACTTTTACAAGGTTGTGCCACTTAACACTATTAAACCTAATCAATCCAAATTAAAGCTAAGCACACTCCCATTTTAGTTCAGTCCTCACCGTACCCCATTTCTATGAAGGCTCCGTGTTATAGCTCAGTTCATAATGGGGGAAGGGGAATTTCCAAGTTCTCGAAGGAGCCATCCTAAATCTTCTGTCAAAACCTTTCTTTACCCTGCCCTCCCACTCCCCACCCTGAGACAAGTCAATCTTACCAAAGAGGTAGGGCTTCTACCACTGTCTCATGGAAATTACACCAGAGAAAGGTCATTACATGAGAGAATTTGGCTTTAAGCCAAAGGGATGTATCCCCAGCCCCCAAAAGAATCACAGCGAATTCCATACCCCACTTCTACCCCTGTAAGACCTCCCATCTAAAAGCTCCCGAAGACAGCACAAGGTGTTGATATTACATTACTTGAGGAGAAGGAGATATAAATAGTTTTCATAAAACCCCCATGCACAATTAAACTCAATTAAAAGCCTGTAGAATGCTAAAAGTAGTAATGAGTACAGGAGGCTGCAGAGCAGAGAGTACAGGTGCGCCCTTCCTTGTAGTCAGTAAACGCTGGCAAGTAAGAGGAGACGTGACTTCACTTGAGCATTGGAGAAGCAAAAAAGTTGCCTTGTCGTCCTAGGTTGGTGGCAGACTTGCTTTTGCTCCCAAATCTGGGAGTGTTCTTGGTGAGGGTGGAGCAGACTCTCTGTGACAGGGAGCTGGATGAAGGAGTCTTGAGGAACTGATGCTCAGGAGTGGTCACAGGCCCCAGTAAATTCACTTTAACATCTGGGGTCTGTGGTGTTGAAAAGGCATTTGAGTTTTCGATTTCATGCATGGGGTCAATGTTCTCTTGTTCCACCATCATGAACTGACTCCAGTATTCCAGGGGTAGTGAAAGCAGGTGCTCTATCACCTTGGGTTGACGCTTGATGTCCTGTAACATTATCACTGGATCTGGATTGGGCACAGCATGGGCAACTATTGTAGGGCCAAAGACTTTAGCCAGATTGGCAACATCCATTTTAGTGCTTGGGCTCTGAGCCACTCTCTGCAAGTGAATCATGAGGAAAGCTAATGTGTCTCTGTTGGCCTGGGGCAGTTCACCAACAGCCTGGTACATGGCAGCTATGCTGTTGTCCTCATCTGTGATTTCTGCTGCTTCCATAAAGGTCTTGTTTAGCCGAATGGTCAGAAGGGGTTCTTTGAGGTTTCGAAGGAAGTCTTTCAGGAGGCTACAGATAGCATGGATGTCATCCACTTTGCTGTGGAGGGGTACAGTTTTCACTCTGAGGAATTTCTCTTTCAGCTCTTTTACTGTCCGGTCACAGCCTGAGATCTGATACAGGCCTGTCTCAGTCAGCTCTCTCTGCTCAATCTCATTTACACAGTGGACAACAATTGAAGGGATCATTGGAGAAGTCTGGGACACATAATCTGCCAGCATTCCTTCTCCGATCTTGACAGGTGTTCCTATCAGGGTAGGAATGCAGGGAAGGGGACAGCGGTCCTGACATTCTGGATGAGAGACCACACGACAGTCTCGACACTTTAGAGATAGCTTGCCAAACTTTATTCGCTTTCCACATGGTACACAAGATTCGGGTTTAATAACCGTCTTAGAGACAAAGTCATGCAGGCGCATCCCTCCATTGCTTTGTGGAGTGTTGGAGCCGTCTGTGTTGGTTTTGGGCTCTGGCTGCCTGCTGCTCAAGGTGGAGTCACTATTCCAAGGCTGTAAAGTCCCTGTTTTCCTTCGGTTCCTGGTCCAACATGGCACAGTCTCAGTAGTGGACACAGCTTCAATGGGCCCGCCATCATTGGGAACAGTAACTGTAGTTTTTGCAACTATGGATTAATTTCCCTGGTCTGCTGTGGAGCCAATGGAACGAGTTTTCTTTACAGGTCCGGGGGGACCATCAATGAACTGTTGGCTACTAGAACGCCTCTTTTCTCTCTTCTTCAGTTTAAAAGTCTTTACCAAAGAAGAATCCCAATCCAGTGATTCATCAGTCTTGTCAAAGCTGATATCTGATAAAATGGAGCCAGATTCATCAATGGTTGACAGTCTTTTGTTCCCAGCATTGCCGCTGGACGGTTGGCCTCTGTTGAGAAAAGCCAGAGCTGATCTTTGCTCCTCGCTTAGTTGAATGCTGCCAGATGTGTCACACATGAGCATCTCTCGAATCAGCTGAATCTGTCTTTCCAGCTTTTCACAGTCAGCCTCAGCTCGCTGTCTCCGTTTGATCTCTACCTCCACCTGATTGCGTGCATGCTTCAGCTTAACATCCAGAGCACTACGCTCAGTCTCTACTTTCATCAAAAGATCCTTGTGTTTGCCCAGCTCGTGATCTGTTCTCTGCCACTTTTTACGGAATTCTTCAAAGTCCTTGGCCAACTGGATAAATTGGACTTCATTTCCTTCACTGAGAATCTCCATCCGGCATACAAGCTGCTCAAACAGATTCTGCATATTCAGCATCAAAGTACCCATCTTTATTTTGCACTTAATAAGTGCCTGTTGAATGATTAAGCTATAGGAAAAACGTCTTCTCTGAACACTTTCGATAACTCGAAAAGCTCACCTTCCACATTGAAGAGTATGATGACGTTTCTTTTCTCGCAACTCCCAGCACCCACTTGGCCGGGTCCCCCGGGCCCCACCTGGGCGGCCTTCCACTTCCCTCCGCGCCTCACCCAATGGCAGAGAACTTCCCTTGTTACTTTTAATATTTTTTCTTCATATTTAATTTTTGATAGTTTTATTCATATGTATCTTTGCATGTTTCTCCTTGGATTTAACCTCATGGGAGTCTCTGTACTTCCTGGACTTGATTAACTATTTCCTTTCCCATATTAGGGAAGTTTTCAACTATAATCTCTTCAAATATTTTCTCAGACCCTTTCTTTTTCTCTTCTTCTTCTGGGACCCCTATAATTCGAATGTTGGTGCATTTAATGTTGTCCCAGAGGTCTCTGAGACTGTCCTCAATTCTTTTCATTCTTTTTTCTTTTTTCTGCTCTGTGGTAATTATTTCCACTATTTAATCTTCTAGGTCACTTATCCTTTTTTCTGCCTCAGTTATTCTGCTATTGATTCCTTCTAGAGAATGTGTAATTTCATTTACTGTGTTATTCATCATTGTTTGTTTGCTCTTTAGTTCTTCTAGGTCCCTGTTAAACGTTTCTTGAATTTTCTCCATTCTGTTTGCAAGATTTTGGATCATGTTTACTATCATTACTCTGAATTCTTTTTCAGGTAGACTGCCTATTTCCTCTTCATTTCTTTGGCCTGGTGGGTTTTTACCTTGTGCCTTCATCTGCTGTGTGTTTCTCTGTCTTCTCATTTTGCTTGACTTACTGTGCTTGGGGTCTCCTTTTTGCAGGCTACAGTTCGTAGTACCTGTTGTTTTTGGTGTCTGACCCAGTGGCTAAGGTTGGTTCTGTGGGTTTTGTAGGCTTCCTGGTGGAGGGGACTGGTGCCTGTGTTCTGTTGGATGAGGCTGGATCTTGTCTTTCTGGTTGGCAGGACCACGTCTGGTGGTGTGTTTTGGGGTGTCTGTGGGCTTAGTATGATTTTAGGCATCCTCTCTGCTAATGGGTGGTGTTGTGTTCCTGTCTTGCTAGTTGTTTGGTACAGGGTGTCCAGCTGTGTAGCTTGCTGGTCATTGAGTGGAGTTGGGTCTTAGCATTGAGATGGACATCTCTGGGAGAGCATTCACCGTTTGATATTACATGGAGTTGGGAGGTCTCTGGTGGACCAATGTCTTGAACTAGTCTCTCCTAACTTGGAGGCCCAGGTGTGACACCCGGCTGGAGCATGAAGACACTCTCAGCCACATGGCTCAGAATAAAAGGGAGAAAAAAAGAAAGAAAAAATAAAATAAAGTTATTAAAATAAAAAGTAAAAATATTATTAAAAATAAGTAAAATAGGGCTTCCCTGGTGGCGCAGTGGTTGAGAGTCCGCCTGCCGATGCAGGGGACATGGGTTCGTGCCCCAGTCTGGGAAGATCCCACATGCCGTGGAGTGGCTAGGCCCATGAACCATGGCCACTGAGCCTGCGCGTCTGGAGCCTGTGCTCCGCAATGGGAGAGGCCGCAACAGTGAGAGGCCCGCGTACCTCAAAAAAAAAAAAAAAGTAATTTAAAAAAAGAAAGAAAGAAAGAAGAGAGCAGCCAAATCAACAAACAAATCCACAAGTGATATCAAGCGCTAAAAACTATTTTTAAAGAAAAAGGACAGACAGAACCCTAGGACAAATGGTAAAAGCAAAGCTATACAGACAAAATCACAAAAAGAAGCATACACATACACGCTCACCAAAAGAGAAAGAGAAAAAACTATATATCTATATATAAAAAAGGAAGAGAGCAACCAAATCAATAAACAAATCTACCAATAATAGCAAACTCTAAATACTAAAGTAATATAAACATAAGACCAGAAACAAATCAGATGCAGAAAGCAAACCCCAAGTCTACAGTTGTTCCCAAAGTCCACTGCCTCAATTTGGGGATGATTCATTGTCTATTCTGGTATTCCAGAGATACTGGGTACAACAAGTTGATTGTGGAGATTTAATCCATTGCTCCTAAGGCTGCTGGGAGAGATTTCCCTTTCTCTTTTTTGTTCACACAGCTCTTGGGGTACAGCTTTTGATTTGGCCCCACCTCTGCATGTAGGTTGCCTGAGGACATCTGTTTCCCGCCCAGACAGGTCGGGGTAAAGTAACAGCTGATTAAGGGGCTCTGGTTCACTCAGGCTGAGTGGAGGGAGGGGTACGGAATGCGGGGTGAGCCTGCAGTGGCAGAGGCCGGTGTGAGGTTGCAATAGCCTGAGCCACACTGTGTGTTCTCCAGGGTTGTCCCTGGATCACAGGACCCTGGCAGTGGCAGGCTGCACAGGCTCCCTGGAGGGGAGGTGTTGATAGTGACATGTGCTTGCACACAGGCGTCTTGGTGGCTACAGCAGCAGCCTTAAACGTTCATGCCCATCTCTGGTGTCCTTGCTGATAGCTCCGGCTTGCATCCGTCTCTGGAGCTCGTTTAGGCGGTACTCTGAATCCGCTCTCCTCGTGCACCCCGAAACAATAGTCTCTTGCCTCTTGAGCAGGTCCAGAGTTTCTCCTGGACTCTCTCCTGGCTAGCTGTGGCACACTAGCCCCCATTCAGGATGTGTTCATGCAGCCATCACCAGTCCTCTCCCTGGGATCTGACCTCCGAAGCCCGAGCCTCAGTTCCCTGCCCCGGTGGTTGAGCCAGCAAACCTGTGAGGCTGGTGAGTGGTGGTTAGCACCAATCCTCTGTGCGGAAATCTCTCCGCTTTGCCCTCTGCACCCCTGTTGCTGCGCTCTCCTCCGTGGCTCTGAAGCTTCCCCCTCCGCCACCCGCAGTCTCCACCCGCGAAGGGGCTTCCTAGTGTGTGGAAACCTTTCCTCCTTCACAGCTCCCTCCCACTGGTGCAGGTCCCGTCCCTATCCTTTTGTCTCTGATTTTTCTTTCTTCTTTTGCCCTACCCAGGTACGTGGGGAGTTTCTTGCCTTTTGGGAAGTCTGAGGTCTTCTGCCAGCCTTCAGTAGGTGTTCTGTAGGAGTTGTTCCACAAGTAGATGTATTTTTTTAAATAAATTTATTTATTTTATTTATTTATTTTTGGCTGCGTTGGGTCTTCATTGTTGTGTGGGGTTTTCTCTAGTTGCAGGTAGCAGGGGCTACTCTTCCCTGTGGTGCATGGACTTCTAATTGCAGTGGCTTCCCTTGTTGTGGAGCACAGGTGGGCTTCAGTAGTTGTGGCACACAGGCTCAGTAGTTGTGGCTCGTGCACTCTAGAACACAGGCTCAGCAGTTGTGGCACATGGGCTTAGTTGCGCCGCAGCATGTGGGATCTTCCCGGACCAGGGCTTGAACCTATGTCCCCTGCACTGGCAGGTGAATTCTTAACACTGTGTCACTAGGGAAGCCCTGTAGATGTATTTTTGATGTATTGTGGGGAGGAAGGTGATCTCCACGTCGTACTCCTCCACCATGTGGAAGGTCTCCCCCAACACATTTTGAGATGTATGAATAGTTTTATTTTCTTTCAGTTCAAAATATTTCTAATTCCCTTTGAGATATCTTCTTTGACCCATGGATTATTTGAAAGGTGCATAGTTTAATTTTCAAGTGTTTGGAAATTTCCCTATTGTGTTACTCTTATTGATTTCTAGTTTAATTCCATATGGTCTGAGAAGACACTTTGTGTTATTTCAAATTTAAAAAAATAATCCTTGCTTTGTGACTGAGGGTAAGATTTATCTTTGTGAATGTTCCATATGCACTTGAAAAGAATGTATATTCTTCAGCTGTTGGGAGGATTTTTCAATAATGTCAGTTCCATTTGGTTGATGGTGTCATTCATTTACTCTATATCCTTCCTGATTTTCTTTTTTTTTTTTAAATGGAAGTATAGTTGATTTACAATATTATATTAGTTCAGGTGTACAACATACTGATTATACTCCACTTAACGTCATTTCAAAATAATGGTTCTACTTCCCTGTGCTGTACAATATATCCTTGTTGCTTATTTATTTATTTATTTATTTATTTGCGGTATGCGGGCCTCTCACCATTGCGGCCTCTCCCGTTGCGGAGCACAGGCTCTGGATGCTCAGGCTCAGAGGCCATGGCTCACGGGCCCAGCTGCTCCGTGGCACGTGGGATCTTCCCGGACCGGGGCACGAACCCGTGTCCCCTGCATCGGCAGGCAGACTCTCAACCACTGTACCACGAGGGAAGCCCACTTAATTATTTTATACATTGTAGTTTGTATCTCTTAATCCCCTACCCCTCTCTTGCCCCTCCCCACTACCCTCAACCCACTGATAACCACTAGTTTGTCCTCTATATCTGTGAATCTATTTCTTTTTTTGTTATATTCACTGGTTTGTTTTATTATTTAGATTCCATGTACAAGTGATAACATAAAGTATTTGTCTTTCTCTGTCTGACTTATTTCACTAAG
Source organism: Delphinus delphis (assembly GCF_949987515.2). NCBI lineage: Eukaryota > Metazoa > Chordata > Mammalia > Artiodactyla > Delphinidae > Delphinus > Delphinus delphis. Next base: position 89,618,867 of record NC_082688.1, on the reverse strand, counting down.
CATAATACTCTCCAAATCCATCCATGTTGTTGCAAAAGGCAGAATTTCATTCCTTTTTATGACTGAGTAATATTCCATTGTTTATATATGCTCCACACCTTCTTTACCCATTCATCTGTTGATGTACACTTATGTTGTTTCTATATCTTGGCTGTGGTAAATAATGCTGCAATGAACATTGGGGTGCATGTATCTTTTTTGAATTAGTATTTTCATTCTCCCAGATATATACGCAGAAGTGGAACTGCTTAATCATACGGTAATTCTATTTTAGTTTTTTTGAGAAACCTCCATACTGTTTTCCATAGTGGCTGCACCAATTTACAATCCCACCAACAATGTACAAAGGTTCCCTTTTCTCCACGTCCTCTTCAATGCTTGTTATTTGCAGACTTTTTGATGGTAGTCATTCTGACAAGTGTACAGTGGTATCTTGTTGTGGTTTTGATTTCCATTTCTCTGATAATTAGCAATGTTGAGCATCTTATCATGTGTTTGTTGGCCATGTGTATATGTTTTTGGAAAAATGTCTATTCAGATCTTCTGCTCATTTTTTAATGTTGTTGTTTTGTTTTGATATTGAGTTGTATGAGCTGTTTATATATATCTGGATATTAACCCCTTATTGGTCATATCATTTGCAAATATTTTCTCTCATTCAGTTGATTATCTTTTCATTTTCCTGGTTTCCTTTTCTGTGCAAAATCTTTTAAGTTTAAATAGTTTCCGTCTATTTATTTTTTTTGCTTATGATTCCTTTGCCTTAGGATACAGATCCAAAATAAATTTTGCTATGATTTATGTCAAAAGAGTGTTCTGTCTATATTTTCTTCCAGAAGTTTTATGGTGCCATGTCTTATATTTAGGTCTTTAAACCACCTTGAGTTTTTTTAAAATATGGTGTGAGGGAGAGTTCTAATTTCATTCATTTACATGAGGCTGTCCAACTTTCCCAACACCACTTGCTGAAGAGATGGTCTTTTCTCCATTGTATATTCTTGCATCCTCTGTCACAGATTAATTGATCATATAAGTGTGGGTTCATTTCTGGCTATCTATTTTATTTCATTGATATATGTGTGTTTTTTCATGCCCATATCATACTATTTTAATTACTGTAGCTTTGTAGTATAGTCTGAAGTCAGGTAGCATGATACCTCCAGCTTTGTTCTTTTTCTCAAGATTCCTTTGACAACTTAGGGTCTTTTGTGGTTCCATATAAATTTTAAGATTATTTGTTCTAGTTCTGTGAAAAATGTCATGGGTATTTTGGTAGAGATTGCATTAAATTTGTAGATTGTTTGGGGTAGTATGGACATTTTTACAATACTATTTCTTCTAATTGGTGAATACTGGATACATATGTTTCTTTGTATCACCTTCAATTTCCTTCATCAATGTTTTATAGTTTTCAGAGTACAGGTCTTTCACTTCCTTGGTTAAGTTTATTCCTAGATATTTTATTTTGGGGGGTTAAAAATTATCCCAATTTTAAATGGGATTGTTTTCTTGCTTTCTCTTTCTGATAGTTCACTATTAGTATACAGATAATCAACAGATTTCTGTATATTAGTCTTGTATTCTGCAACTTTACTGGATTCATTTTAGTTCTAATAGTTTTTTGGTGGAGACTCTAGGGTTTATATATAGTATTGTGTCATCTGTAAATAGTGACAGTTTTACTTCTTTCCCTCCAATTTGCATTTTTTTACTTCTTTTTCTTGTCTGATTTCTGTGGCTAGGACTTCCAATGCTATGTTAAATAGACGTTGCAAGAGGGGCATCATTTTCTTGTTTCTGATTTCAGAGGAAAAGCTTTTAGCTTTTCACCATTGAGTATGATGTTAGCTGTGGGTTTGTCATAAATGGCCTTTATTATATTGAGATATGTTCCCTCTATACCAAGTTTGATAAGAGTTTTTATCATAAATGAATGTTGAATTTTGTCAAATTTTTTTTTTGCATCTATTGAGATGATCATGTGGTTTTTATTCTTCAATTTGTTAATGTGGTGTATCATGTTGATTAATTTATGGATATTGATCCAAATCTGCATGCCTGGAATAAATCTCACTTGATCATGGTATATGATCCTTTTTATATAGTGTTGAAGTTGTTTTGCTAATATTTTGTTGAGGATTTTTGCATCCATATTTATCAGCAATATTGGTATGTAACTTTCTTTTTTTGTAGTGTGTTTATCTGGTTTTGATATCAGGGTAATGATGGCCTCATAGAATTAATTTGGGGGTATCCCTTCCTCTGCATTTATTTAGAATACTTTGAGAAAGATAGGTATTAGCTCTTCTTTTTGTGTTTGGTAGAATTTCCCTGTGAAGCCATCTGGTCTTAGACTTTTGTTTCCTGAGAGTTTTTTGATTACTAATTCAATTTCACTGCTAGTAATCAGTCTATTAAAAAATGTCTATTTCTTCCTGATTCAGTCTTGGAAGGTTGTATGTTTCTAAAATTTGTTCATTTCTTTTAGGTTGTCAAATTTGTTGGCGTATAACTGTTCATAGTATTGTTTTATGATTTTTTGGTATATCTGTGATATCAGTTGCTATTTCTCCTCTTTCTTTTCTTATTTTGTTTATTTGAGTCCTCTCTCTTTTTTCTTGATAAGCCTGGCTAAAGGTTTATCAACTTTATCTTTTCAAAAAGCCAGCTCTTGGTTTCACTGATCTTTTCTATTTTTTTGGGGATGTGTGTGTCTCTATTTTATTGATTTCCTATCTGATCTTTGTTATTTCCTTCCTTCTGCTGACATTAGGATTTTTTTTTTATTCTAATTCCTTTAGATGGTAGGTTAGGTTGTTTATTTGATCTTTTCTTGTTTTTTGAGGTAGGCTTGTATTGCTATAAACTCTTTGAACTGCTTTTGCTGCATCCCATATATTTTGGAAAGTCGTGTTTCCATTTTCATTTGTCTTGAGGTATTTTTTGATTTCCTCTTTGATTTCTCCATTGACTCATTGGTTTTTAAGTATCATTCTGTTTAGTCTCCACGTGTTTGTGTTTTTCGTATTTTTCTTCCTGTAATTGATTTTTAGTTTTATACCATTATGGTTGGAAAAAATGCTTGATATAATTTCTATCCTCTCAAATTTGTTGAGACCCATTTTTCAGCCTAGCATGTGATCTGTCCTAGAGAATATTCCACGTGCATTTGCAAAGAATGTATTTTCTGCTGTTTTTGGATGAATGTCTTATAGATACTTATTAATTCCAACTTGCCTAATATGTCGTTTAAGACCATTGTTTCCTTATTGACTTTCTGCCTGGATGATCTGCCCATTGATGTAAGTGGAGTGTTAAAGTCCCCTACTGTTATTGTCAATTTCTCCCTTTATGTCTGTTAATACTTACCTTATATATTTAGGTGCCCCTGTATTGGGGCATATATGTTAATGAGTGTTATAACCTCTTCTTTTATTGATCCCTTTATCATTATATAGTGACCTTCTTTGTCTTTTGTTATAGATTTTGTTTTAAAGTCTATTTTGTCTGATATGAATATTGCTACCCCTGCTTTCTGTTGTTTTCATCTGCATGAAATATCTTTTACCATTCCCTCACTTTCAGTCTGTGTGTGTCTTTAGCTCTGAAGTAAGTCTCTTGTAAGCAGCATATAGGTGGGTCCTGTTTTTTATCCAATCACCCACTCTATGTCTTTTGATTGGAGCATTTAGTCCATTGGCATTTAAAGTGATTATTGATAGGTACGTACTTATTGCCATTTTGCTACTTATTTTCTGGTTGTTTTTGTCACTCTTCTCTGTTCATCTTTCAGTTTCTTCCCTTGTGGTTTGATGATTCTGTTTAGTGGTATGCTTGTGTTCCTTTCTCTCTAGTTTTTGTGTGCCTATTGTAGGTTTTTGATTTATGGCTACCATGGGGTTTATATATGTTGGTCTATAACTATATCCATTTGTTTTAAACTGGTAGTGATTTAAGTTCAGATGCATTCTAAAAAATCTACATGTTTTTACTTCCCTCCCCCACATTTTGTGTTTTTGATGTCATTTTACATCTTCATATTTATCCCTTTACTGTTCATTTTAGTTACAGTTGATTTTACAATTTTGTTGTCTTTTAGTCTTCAAACTTGCTTTTTTAAGTGTCCAATTCTCAGCTTTTACTATATGTTTGCCTTTACTAGCGGGATTTTTCCTTTCTTATAGACACTTCGTGTTAAAGCCTTTTCTTTTCCACTTAGGGAAGACTCTTTAACATTTTTTAAGGTAGTTTTATTATTGATGAACTCTTAGTTTTTGCTTGTCTGGGATGTTCTTTATCTCTCCTTCGATTCTAAATGATAATCTTTCTGGGTAGAGTATCCTAAGTTGCAGATTTTTCTCTTTCAGTGCTTTATATAGATCATGCCACTTTCTTCTGGCCTGTAAAGTTTCTGCAGAAAAATCAGCTAATAACATTATGGGGGTTCCCTTGCATATGACTCTTTATTTTTCTCTTGCTGCCTTTAGAATTCTCTTTAACTTTTGTCATTTTAATTATTATAAGTCTTGGTGTGGGTCTGTTTCAGTTCATCTTGTTTTGGACCCTGTTTCCTATATCTGGATATCTGTTTCCTTTTTCAGGTTCAAGCTGTTGTCAGCCATAATTTCATTAACTACATTTTAACCCCTTTCTCTCTTCTCTTTCTGAGACCCCAACAGTGCAAATGTTGGTGTGCTTGATGTTGTCTCAGAGGTCCTGTGAACTGTTCTCATTTTTTTTTTTTACATCTTTATTGGAGTATAATTGCTTTACAATGGTGTGTTAGTTTCTGCTTTATAACAAAGTGAATCAGTTATACATATACATATGTTCCCATATCTCTTCCCTCTTGCGTCTCCCTCCCTCCCACCCCTCTAGGTGGTCACAAAGCACCGAGCTGATCTCCCTGAGCTATGCGGCTGCTTCCCACTAGGTATCTATTTTACGTTTGGTAGTGTATATATGTCCATGCCACTCTCTCACTTTGTCACAGCTTATCCTTCCCCCTCCCCATATCCTCAAGTCCATTCTCTAGTAGGTCTGTGTCTTTATTCCCGTCTTACCCCTAGGTTCTTCATGACACTTTTTTTTTCTTTTTTTCCATATATATGTGTTAGCATACGGTATTTGTCTTTCTCTTTCTGACTTCACTCTGTATGACAGACTCTAGGTCCGTCCACCTCACTACAAATAACTCAATTTTGTTTCTTTTTATGGCCGAGTAATATTCCATTGTATATATGTGCCACATCTTCTTTATCCATTCATCCGATGATGGACACTCAGGTTGTTTCCATCTCCTGGCTATTGTAAATAGAGCTGCAATGAACATTTTGGTACATGACTCTTTTTGAATTATGGTTTTCATTTTTAAATTTTGTTTTTCTTTTTGTTGCTCTGATTAGGTGATTTCCATTATTCTATCTCTCAGATCATTTAAGCACTCTTCTGCATCATCTAGTTTGCTGCTAATTCCTTGTAGTGTGTTTTTCATTCCAATTATTGTATTCTTCTGTTCTGACTGGTTATTTTTTTAAAATAAATTAATTAATTTATTTTTGGCTGTGTTGGCTCTTTGTTGCTATGTGTGGGCTTTCTCTAGTTGCGGTGAGAGGAGGCTACTCTTCGTTGCAGTGCCTGGGATTCTCATCATGGTGGCTTCTCTTGTTGTGGAGCACGGGCTCTTGGTGTGCAGGCTTCAGTAGTTGTGGCACGCAGGCTCAGTAGTTGTGGCTCACGGGCTCTATTGCGCAGGCCTAGTAGTTGTGGCACACGGGCTTATTTGCTCCGTGGCATGTGGTAACTTCCTGGACCAGGGCTCGAACCTGTGTCCCCTGCATTGGCAGGTGGATTCTTAACCACTGCACCACCAAGGAAGCCCCCGACTGGTAAATTTTTTATGTATTTTCTTGTTCCTTGTTAAAATTCTCACTCTATTAATCTATTCTTTTCCCTAATTCAGTTTGCATTCTCATTACTAATGCTTTGAACTTTTTATCTGATAAATTATTTATTTCTGTTTCATTAGTTGTTTTTTAAGGGTTTTTTCTTTCAATTCAAACAATTCCCTGTTTTTTTTTTTCCATTTTGTTTGACTTTCTCTTCTCTATGAAATTAGGTGACACAGTTATCTATCCTTGTGTGGGAGTATCCCTATACAGCCTGCACTTGCTCAGTGGCTTCTGTGTGAGAGAGCTGGATCTGATGTGAGCATGATTTACATCTTTCTCCAGAGTGTCCTGATAGCTATCACCTTGGTGAGGTGAGGCTGGAGAGGGAGGGGCTAAAGCCAGAACCAGGTGTGAGCAGGTGCTTTTCTTCTGCTCAGTGGCCCACATCACCTATTGGGGGTGGGGGTGGGTCCCAAGTTGCTGGAGGGGAAGCCCTGAGGGTCGGGTCCAAGCTGGCTCTGTTCCCTAAGTGTGTGCTCCTCCACCTCCCAGCACTGGCACTCTCATCCAGATAGGAGGAGTGCTGCAGTGGGTGCTTGGTGTGGATCTGGGCATGGGCTGTGTCAGTCTCAGCTCCAGTCAGAGTCTCAGGCCACTTCTGATGCACTGCCTCCGTAGGTGCCAGTAATAGCTGTCTGTGCCCCATTCAGATGTTGTTCTGGGTTAGAGTTGGCTCCATCCCTCACAACTGAGCACTCCTCTTGGTCACTGCAGCCTTTGCCCTAGTGTGGAGCTATGCCAAAGAGCAAGTGGGACTGGAGTGGTGCTCAGCTCTGGCTAGGGCACATGCCAGGGTGGTTGCAGGAAACCATCCAGAGTCCTATGCAGTTTCAATCAGCTTTCTCCGCCTTGTTTCAGGAGTAAGCAAGTGTGTGTGCACTCCTCTTGGATGGAGTCTAGGTTTCTTACAGCCCTCTTCTTAGTCCCACTGGTTTCCTAACCAGCTATAGGGACTAGTCTTCCCAGTGTCAGACCCCAGGTCTGGGGTGTCTATGTGGCTCCAACTGCTCACTCCCTAATGGAGGATCCCCCCCCCCCCCCCCCCCCCGTGTAATCCCGTCCTCTTCTTTATCTCCTCCCAGGGGCACAGGTCCTGACCTGATCACTTATTTTCCCTTCCTACCCAATTCTGTGTGGATCTTTCTTACAGCCTTGGTTGTACAACAGTCTTTCTGCCAGTCTCCAGCTAGTTTTCAGTGAGTATTGTGCCACATGTAGATGTATTTTTGATGTGTTCATGGTGGGAGGTGAGTTCCTCTTCCTCCTAATCCTCCATCTGTTTTTTTCTCTTGATCCTCCATCTTGACCTCCTTCCTGTCCTTGTAGATTTTCTGATACTAGTTCTATCTATTACTAAATAAGAAATACTGAAATTTCCAGCTATAATCCCGGATTTGTCTATTTCTCCTTTCAATTTTGTCAAATGTTGCTTCTATATTTTGACACCATTTTTTTTTTTTTTTTTTTGGCGGTACACGTACCTCTCACTGTTGTGGCCTCTCCCGTTGTGGAGCACAGGCTCCGGACGCGCAGGCTCAGCGGCCATGGCTCACGGGCCCAGCCGCTCCGTGGCATGTGGGATCTTCCCGGACCGGGTCACGAGCCCGTGTCCCCTGCATCGGCAGGTGGACTCTCAACCACTGCGTCACCAGGGAAGCCCTTGACACTATTTTTAATTGCATATACATTAGGATTGTTATGTATTGATAAAATGACCCTTTATCATTAGGTAATGTCCCTTTTTTTCCTGATAACTCTGTTTTCTCTGAAGTCTGTTTTATCTGGTATTAATATAGCTACTCCAGTTTTTGTTTATATGATAAATCTTTTTCCATAATCTTACTTTTAGTCTTCCTAAATCACATATTTTAACATTTATATTATTTATTTATTTTATTTTTATGGTTGTATCAGTTCTTAATGTGGCAAGTGGGATCTTCGTTGAGGCACGTGGGATCTTTCACTGGGGCACGCGGGCTCTTCGTTGTGGTGTGCGGGCTTCTCTCTAGTTGTGGCATGTGTGTTTTCTCTTCTCTAATTATGGCGTGCTGGCTCCAGAGCACGTGGGCTCTGTAGTTTGCAGCATGTGGGCTCTCTATTTGAGGCGCATGAACTCAGTAGTTGTGGCACACGGGCGTAGTTGCCCTGCAACATGTGGGATCTTAGTTCCCCGCCCAGGGATTGAACCTGCATCCCCTGCATGGGAAGGCAGATTCTTTACCACTGGACCACCAGGGAAGTCCCCCCTAAATCACATATTTTTGAAGGGAGTTTCTTGTAGACAGTATATAGTTGGGTCATTTTAAAAAATCATTCTGGGCTACCCTGGTGGCGCAGTGGTTGAGAGTCCGCCTGCCGATGCAGGGGACACGGGTTCGTGCTCTGGTCCGGGAAGATCCCACATGCCGCAGAGCGGCTGTGCCCTTGAGCCATGGCCGCTGAGCCTGCGCGTCCGGAGCCTGTTGCTCCGCAACGGGAGAGCCCACAACAGTGAGAGGCCCGCGAACCGCAAAAAACCCAAAAAAAACCAAAACAAAAAAACCATTCTGACAATGTGTCCTTTAATTGGTGTGTTTATACCATTTACATTTTATGTAATTATTGATATGTTTGTATTTAAGTTTAGTTTTATATTATTATATATACATTATATATTATTTGCTTTCTACTTATTATACCTGCTTTTATTTCATCTTTTCCCTCTTTCCTACTTTCTTTTGGGTATTTGAGCACTCTTTAGTGTTACATTTTGACACTAATTGTAATATGCACACTTAACTTCTCAGTCTATTTAGATTCAGAATTTTACCACTTCAAGAGGAGAATAGAAACTTTACCACCACATCAATCCCTTTTTCCCTCCACTCTTTATATTATAGTTATCCTATATTTTACATCTATATATTTTGAAAAATCTCATCAGACAATGTTTTTTTTTCAATTATTAAACATGTTTTAAAGAATCCAATAGTCTATTATTTTCACCCATTTCTGTTGCTCTTCCTTTAGCCCTGATGTTCTCAGGTTCTTTCTGATATCGTATCCCTTCTGTCTGAAAACCTTTCTTTAGTAATCCTTTTAGAGCAGGTGTACTAGATATAAATTATCTTAGTTTTCCTTCATGGGAGAATGTCTTTATTTCATCTCCATTCCTGAAGGATATTTTCTACCAGTAGTTATAGAATTCTTGGGTAAAAGTTCTTTTCTTTCAGCTCTTTAAATATATTACACCAGTTCCATCTGGTCTCCATGATTTCTGATGAGAAATCCTATCATTTACATCTTTGTTCCTTTGTAGGTAACATATTGTTTTTCTCTGTTTTCAAGATTTTTTCTTTGTCTTTAATGTTTAGCAGATTGATTATGAGTCTAGGCATGGATTTCTTTGGGCTTATCCTTTGAGGTTTGTCAAATATTTCAGGAGTCCTTGAGATCAACTCCACTCCTAGAATCTCTCTAGCTGAGCTTCACTGGAAGGACTCAAGCACTCAGTTTCTGCTTCTGCTTACCACTAAGACTTGTCACAGAAGTGCAGTGAGGACAGACTGCCACTGAGTTGCTCCCCTCACTGCCACATCCTCATCCCAGCTCTGATGTATCCTGCCTTTATTTAAGATTTGGATATTTTGCTCATCATGGATTTTTCTGCATTACTTTTGAGGAGAAACTCCTTTTTGTCTCTTCTTAAATTCACAGAAAACTTCTCAGCAACCCAAAGGAAACTGTGCTGGCCAAGGCTGGACACATGCCCAGGCCTAAACTACCATTTCAGCAAGGCTAGACAATCAAACACAACTGAGGCTGGAGGAGATACATAGGTGGATCAGGGGATAAATTCCAGATAAATTCCTTTCTGAGAAGAGCAGGCACCTGAGATGGAGGCTTCTGTTCCAGCAGCCTTCAGATACCAGGTAGGATGTCCAGCATATTTTTAAAGAAATTGAATTTCAAGCAAGCCAAACATTACTAATAAAAATAGATTATCTTTAATCTACAGCACTTAACATTCTTGTACTTTCCCCCACATTTCCTGTGTTGCTAAATATATGAAAATACTTCATTTCCTATGTATGAGGTGTACTGTATACGTTTTACATATGCTATGTGTGTAGACAATGTGTACATATAAGTGTACTTCAATATTCATGTCAGTGAAACATTAAATAAGGAAGCTCTCTTAAAAACATATAGAAAAGAAATAATGGGCCAAAGGAAAAAAATTAAAAGAGGTATGTGTGAACCATATATTTTGGTAAAGAATAGTCCAGATTTAGAGTTGGCACTGTTGAAATGCAGTTTTTTGTCAATACATTTTTATTTAAGGAATTCACATGTTATGATTTCTTCCACTGTAAACTATATCACTGTAGTTCCTCCAATGGTTGAATCCTAATCTTCAAGATAGCCCTTTTAAAAAGAGTTTTTGCTCAGCCCATAGTTGTCATGTCAGTCAATGCTTCTTTGATCTCCACTTGAATATGGACATACTGCAAAAATTCCCCGCCTGTAATCTTTGAATCCAATTTCTTCAAGTAATTTTCTTTAGGGCCATGCTTAGGGTCAGAGTAGATGGATCTGCCTCATTCTGAATTTTAGACACCCTCTTACCATTCATAAATTCAAATTATATTCACGCCTAAGCTATCACACCATAGTACAGATAGTTGGAGTATAACAATACCGAAGAATAAAAAAGTTTGACTGTTAGGTCTTTAATAGTTTAGTAGCTCTGTCTTATAGTTCTTCCCCACAAATCTAACACATGGTTCTATGAGTAAAGGAACCACCTAGTGACTCTATGAAGTGTCCAGCTGAGGCAGGAGATAGATGGGCCTCAGTGTGAGCAGCTGGAGTTTGTCACCTATGGACAGATACTCCAAAATAGCGGGAGTGAGAGAGGAGCTGAGCCCTGCCCAGATAAAAGAAAGAGACCACATATTTCTCATTCTCAAGGTCAAGGAGACCTTCCCAACTGCACACGCACAGAAAGGCTCCTTGGAGGTCAAAAAGGGAGTGATGTCAACCTACCCATAAGCCTCTTTGCTAGAATCCAATCTTGGCTAAGAGATGCACATGCACACATGGGAGGACCCTGAGATAAACAAAATACGGACTCAGAACCAGGCAAAACAAGATGTTTGGCCAAAGGAAACCTGGAAGAAATAAATACCCCATGTAAGTGATTCAAACTACACAAGGGCGGGACTCTCTCTCTGAGTCTGCCCGTATGTCTATCCACACATACTCTTTTCCCTCCTAATAAACACTTGTTTCACTACTTTCTGTTTCTTTGTGGAAATTCATTTTCTGCAAAGCCATATGGGCCAGGGCCTTGTCACTGGCCACTGTCAAGTGGCTAGGATTCAGCGCTCTCACTGCCTTGGCCTGACTTCAATCTCTGGCCAGGAACAAGAAATCCTGCTTCAAGCCACTGCAGGCTGAGGCCACCCGAGATCACAATGATGTAAGTCTACAGAAGAAGCTCCATCAGGATAGCACAGAGATTCTTAACTCATGAATATCTGAGTTGATAAACTGAGGTTAAAAACAAAGCTTTCAACTAAAAAAAAAAAAATCAACTCATAAAATTTTTTAGTTTAATTTACAATCAACCTAAATATTTTATTTCTTAAATTTATTTTAGGTTTTGCTTTTACTTTTCAAATGGGCCACATAAACGTGCTCCTTAGTGTCTTCTAATCACAAACAGATACAGAAAAGCCTGTAGACCTTTGTTTCCCATTGTTGACTAAAAAAGTTTTCACAACCTAAAAGTTGAGAGTTATGTTTTACTCGGTGGAAAGTTTTAAGACTTCAAGCCCGGGAGGCAGCATCTCATGTAACCCTGAGAGAACTCCTCCAAGGAGACGAGGAGGGAGCCAGGATATACAGGAATTCTGCAACCAAGAGCAGGTAGTCTGATCGTCAAAAGATCATTATTAATGAAAGAAAACCAGACATCTCAAGTTAAGGAATTTAGCGCTTTTCTATGTATGGGAAGATGCAAGAGTCTGGGCTCACTGAAACAGTTCCTTTGATATGCACCTCAGCTATCTGGGGTCAGTATCCTATGTTTTCATATCCTGAGTTTCCTCAGGGCTCACCACAGGGAGTGCCTGCAGTCTGGTGGCTGCTAGATGGCAGGTGTTCTTTTCCTTCCTGAGTTCCCTCAGGGCTCACCGCTCACCATTGGCAGTGGCTGCAATCGCTGAGGACTGTGTCATTCTTTGTTTACTGATACAGCAGGCAATATTCCATTTCTCACCATCATCAATAGACGCAAGGTGCTGTTTCCCTACATCTTTGCCAACATGAAGTATTGGTCTTTTTAAGTTTTGCCCATCTGATGTGGAAATAGTATTTTGTTGTTTTGATTTGCAATTCCCAGGCCATAAGAGGAATGCATCCTGAAACACTGAAAGGTTTAATTCTGAGAGAATCAGGTCACAATTGTGTGTAGAAATAGCTGACTGTCATAAATCTCTTCAGAAGGTACTATATTGGATTCATCCAATTTATTGACCTCCATTAGCATAGATCAGTTTGACTTAAATAGAATTAGACAGCAGGGACCTGGTCTAATTACTTACCAACTGCATTTATCAACCAATGGTTAATAAGCACCTTTTACTTGCTGACCTTCCAAGCTGAGCCAACCACAGCCCAGAGCCATTCCCTTGAGTATGTCTGGAATGTCAGAGATGACTGAAAATGACTGTCTGCAGACCTGAGGGCTTGACGACTCCAGGTTGGTATGAGTTATTTCTTAGATTCAGAAACTATCTTGGCATGTTTTCCCCCCTCTCTCCCCACACTCACAGGGTATAAACACGTGTCAGTCTTAAATGCTCTCCTAAACTGTTCCATGTGGCACTCATTCCCTCAGCCGCTCCTGGGTAAAAGGGACTAGTCACAAAATTCTGGGAGCAGCTACTTGGTGATTCTCCTTCTTGGAGACATTTGCATAGTAAAGGCCTGACAAGCCTTGCAAAACCCAGTTCTCCCAAGCATATGTTGTGGGGTATGGGGCTTATTTATACTTGGCAGAAGGAATCACTTTGAAAGACACTATTTTGATGTATTATTAGAAGTGTTTCAGGTTTCTAATGCTGAGGACCTGACCAGGGAGAAAGGTTAGGTATTAAATGCTACCAGGATCTCAGGCTTATTACTAAGGCTGACCTTGTCACTCAGCTGTAATTAACACTTCAGTTCTGGGCTGATGTCTAGCTAACGTCCTCTGCTCACAGGGCCCATCTCAGGAACTCATCTTGTGGTTAATACTATAACCCTAGAAGTCACAAACAGTATTTCTTAGCTGCATGACCTAGGGAAGTTGTTTAAGCTCTTTAATCCTCAGTTTCTCCAACTCAAATGGGCTGATAATGGAGCCCATCTCAAAGAGCAGGGTTGTGGGGTTCTAATGAGACAGTGCAGGTGAAGAGCTCAGTACCTCTTAACCATGACCACTCCCATCCTTCGACCACACAACTTTGCTGCAAGAGTTGGAACTTCCCCACTTTGAAGAGAGGATGTTTGCTTCCTCCCTTCCAGGAGGCATCACAGCTGAGTGATTGAGGCACAGAGGGGAGGCCAGCTGCCTTGGTACTCTGCTTCCTGGCTGTGTGACCTGGGTGCTCTGCTTCACCTTTCTGAGCCTCTACAACCCTGAGAACAGGTGCCTCCCTAGCTTTGGGGAAGGCGCCCAAGTTTTGGTTTTAAAGCACCAAGTACAGGGCAGATGCAGCTTGAGTGTTATCTAGGTGTGAGCCAGCTTTACCATTTGCTCTTATCTGTTGGGAAAAGCACTAAGCAGAGAGTATTTTGATTCACTGGAGAAGGAGGTGGCCACAGTCTGGCCTGACATCTTTTTGGTATTTGGAAGTCACTGTGTGCTCCCTAGTCTCCTCAGCTGGGCTTTATGTGGCCTGCATTTCAGAGGGGCTGGACACAGAAGCATGTGGGCACTCGCAGTAGCCTGGAGCTCGGGGGTGGGGAGCAGGAGACCCTGTGCTGAGAACACTGACCAGGACATGGGCCTGGGTCCTGGGAAGTGGCTGGCTGTCCCTGTGCTGGCTCAGGGCCTTGAGCAGGGTTTGTCCCCAAGCACGAACACTGGGCCAGCAGTGTGGGGCAATGCTGGGGCCTGAAGACCCCATTTAGGCTCTGGTAAGGTATAAATGATCATCTTCACATTACAGATGAGGAAAATGAGACGCTTGACCAAGGCTCTGTGTTTGGAAAGTACAGGCAGTGCTGGGTTCGCTGGGCAGGTGCAGCCCCACAAGTGAGGTAGCAAACCTAAGGCAGGTGCCCAGGACCCAGCTGGTGGACTTGGAAGTGTATGTGTGTTTCTCAGCAGGACACCCACATCAGAACCATTGTCGTGTCTGCCTTCACTTACAAAACAAGGTTAAAGGTGAATGTATTAAGATCACAGATGGTGACAGCAGAGCATTGTCAACTTAAAGAAGTGCACAATGTGCAAAATGAGGGCTATATCCCAGGAGACAGCATTTCAGATAGTTCTGAGAAACTGCTCCAAAGAGGTAGGGGGGAAGGTCAGTATGTATGTGATTTTGGTGAAGAGGGAGTACATGTAATCCAGCACGTATTTTTTGTAGAAGGTTTCTGCGAGTCTCTTGAAGGTTACTGCTAGTCACGAGGAGCAGATATCACCATGAAGGATTTTAGTGCTTTTCTAGACATGAGG